>NW_004524609.1:15463163-15483575 GCF_000260255.1 Octodon degus | reverse complement strand
CTTCATGGTTTAAAAAAAGAAACAAGGGGCTGGTGAGATGGCTCAGTGGTCTAAAGCACCTACTTAGAACAAGCTTAGCAAAGCACAGGGACTGCGGTTCAATCCCCCAGCACCACATGCCAGCCCGCCCCCTGGTGGGCTGAGCTGGCCACGCACGCACGCACGCACGCACGCATGCACGCGCACACACACACACACACGTAAATAAATAAATAAAATTTAAAAAATAAAAAAAGAAACAAGTTGTATCCCCAAGTGGACTGCAAAATGCATGTTCTGCAAAACAAAGTGCCTCCATCGTGTTTTCAACTTTGTTTTTTTTTTTTTTTGAAATAAGGTCTTGCTCCTGTGGCCCAGGCTAGCCTGAAATTCCTGGGCTCATGCGATCCTCCCGCCTTCATCTCCCGAGTAGCTGTGATTACAGATGTGGACCACTGTGCCCACTTGTTTTGAAATTCTTTTTTTTTTTTAATTTTATTTATGTATGCGTGTGTGTGTGTGGCCAGCTCAGCCCACCAGGGGGCGGGGCTGGCTGGCATGTGGTGCTGGGGGATTGAACCGCAGTCCCTTTGCTTTGCTGAGCTTGTTCTAAGTAGGTGCTTTAGACCACTGAGCCATCTCACCAGCGCCTGTTTTCAAATTCTTGTTGTGTGATCAGCTAGACCTTTGTAGCAGCTAGAAAGTGCCTCTGGGCCCTGAGCGCCGGCTCTACCAGCAGATTCACGGTGCCTGCTTTATCACCAGGATCTTCAATTCATGGTCTCCGGGCGGGAAACTTTGTCACTTGTCTATTAGTACTTGTTAGTTTACTCACTGGATAAAATGAGCTGTCCATCCCTTTAAATTCAGTCAGACACCACAAGTCTCCACATGCTGGGGCTGGGGGTTATCTAGCTCTTTGGGCAGGCAAGTCAGACGCAGGATGTTTCACGCTTGTCCTTTAGTGTCAGAGACAGAAGGGGCACAGACATTTTGCCTGGGATCAAATGAAGGCATCTCCTGCATCTCAGTCATTCTGTTTTTTTTCGGTAATAGTTGAATTCACAATCTCGTGCTTGCCAGGCAGGCGCTGTGTTGCTGAGCTATATCCCCAACGATGTGTTTATGTTCAGGCACAAATAAGCACAGTCTGCCCTGCCCCAGATGCTTAGACAGCTGATTCTGAGTACTACCCTGGCCGTGGGGACCCACCCCGAGAAAGGCAAGGCCTCATTATGACTTTCTGTTTATATGGACAGTTCCTCCACAGGTGAAAAGTGAAAGCTCCTTGGACCAGTCCAGTAAAGAGGTAATGAGGTGTTTATTAAAAACTCTTGTTTCACCCAGAGGCAGTTAAAATTTATAATTTAAAACTCAGCCCACTACAAAAAGGGGAGGGGGTAAAAACTGTGCAACATTGACAAAGGACTGAGACAGACGAGGCCCGGGAGGGGCAGCCCCAGGCAGGTCTTCTCTGCGGATGCTGGGGCTGGAGGCCGGGTGCAGCACTAGAGTGGAGCCCTGGGCTCGCAGCCACTGGCCCGACCCTGTGCACGGGCCTCTCCAGCTAGGGCATGCCCGGAGGAAGGGCCCTCAGTAGTGTGTGTTCAGTGTGCGGCCTGGACACCCATCCTGCTCACTCGGCTATGTGAGGTCAAAAGGAGACAGCAGCTCAGGACCGTCCTGGGGAGAATGGAACGCCTCTGTCAACCCCTCTGAGCCCAGACACCGAGGGCATGTGTCTGGGCTGTGGTGGGCCCCAAGGCCTGTAGGGCCCTAAGGAGGGGGAGCCAGGGCTTTGCTCCCTGCCCTCCTAGGGAAACCAGCCCACCCCAGGGCAGGTCTCTCCTCTCTGGATGCCAGGCACAGCACTAGAATGGAGCCCTGGGCTCACGGCCACTGGCCTGACCCTGTGCGTGGGCCTGTGTCCAGAGTCCTACCTCCCCCATTGCTGAGGCTGCATCCCACAGCCACCTGGTGAGTGCGCCAGTTGTCATGGTTCCTGGGGTAGCAAAGACAGGGAGTCACTGTCTACAAAGATGCTCACTCACAGGGCTCTCCAGGCCCCCGTCCACCCCTAAGTGACTTACCCTCGGTCTCCCTCTAGCGTGCTCTGGATCTCCTTCAGCACTCCTGCAGGCAGCAGAGGCCCAGTGAGGTGAGCAGGGCCGCAGCCAGCCACCAGCCCTTCTCTCCCTGTTACTAACAGGTGCTGCGCGCCTGTCTCTTGTCTCTGGGTTCTGGCCTTGTAAGCTCCTCCCTCCCATAGGAACATTGCGCCTCACCCTGATGCCAGCCTCCCCAACTCTTTCCCCGACTCACGCTCATCACTGAGCAGCGCATGCTCCATCACAGGGCCAGGCTTCTTCTCTGGAAGGCAGAGGCTAGGTCAGCCAGGCTCCCAGCTACACACAATGCGGTTTCTACTCCCAACCTAGACCGTCCCTGCTCACCTTGGACCGACCCCTCCCTCCCTCCCTCCCTCCCTCCCTCCCTCCTTCCTTCCCTCCCACTGTGGCCCAGGTGTGCTCCAGGCAGTGGCCCTAAGAGGTCTATCTTACCCTCTCCATCACTCTGGCTCCCCAAGTTCCTGTGGAGGAAGAGGTGGTAAGGGTCTGGGGAATAGGAGAAGTCAAGGGTCCCAGCCCACTGGGAGCAGGGAGTTGCGGGTCCCCTAAAGTCTGCCAAGGACTCCTAGGTGTGTGCAGGGTGGACCCTGAGGTCACAGAGGAGGGCACCTTGGCCATTCTCATCAAGGGTAAAGGAGGGTGAGGCTGTGGAGAGGCCTTCCGTTCTCTGCCTACCTGGCTCTGCCCACAGCCTTCTCAGGGCCCACACTGTTGCCATTGCTTGGGTGACTGTGGTTCCGAGTTTTGGCCGAATCCACCAGACACCGTGGCTCTACCAGCCACTTGGTGGAAAGAGAAAAGCGCTCAAATTCTGAGGGTGAAATCAGGTAGAAACCTGGGGGCAAAGGAGAAGCCCAGCAGGTAAGGCTGTCCTACAGGAATTAAAGAGGTAACCCCACCCCAAGGCCAGCCAGTCTGCCAGTGGCTGCCACGCATGCAGCCTCTCCCCTATCCAGACCTGCTCAGAGAGGCCCAAGACAAGCCAGCATACCTTGGCCATATTTGGTGAAGACACAGGAGGCAATGCCACTGACGTCCTCCTGGCGAATACAGCTATATCGAACTTGGGGCTTCAGCAGGGGCAGTGAGACCACCTGGATGTCACCCAGGTTGGTGAGAACTGCCAGGTGGTGCTCCCCGTAGTCCTCCGCCCGACAGCTGCCAAAGTGGGCCACGCCAACCCGCCGTACCCTGGAGCCCTCCAGGGCTGTCAGCTTCAGCTTCAGCTTGGCGCTCACCTTGGGAAGTGTGAACACCTGGGGGCACAGGGTGGCTGGTGATGCCAGGGCCAGATGGTGGTTCTTTTGCCTACTGTTGCCACCAGGTCCCTGCCCTCTGGAGCCCTGCTGGGTCTCAGTGCCCCTCAGCTCTCAGATGCTGCCCTTGGGCTGGGAGAGCTGGAGACCACTAACTTCCACGTTTGGACATTACGTCCCTCCTACAAACTCAGGTTCTGCCTCTGTCTCTAACAATGACTCGGGGACCCAACACAAGACTACTCCACTTCTTTCTTGCGCCTCCCTAGCCCTTCTGACACCAAGTCTCAACCATCATCTTTTGTGCCCAGAGGCCACACTCAGCAGGTATCTGGGAAACCCCGCTAGCATACGACACCTTGAATTGCTCCTCTGACACCACAAGCAGCTGGTGGCTTCCCTGCATGTCTGGGCTCTTCGACAGGTCATGGGCCACCTCCAGGGGCTCAGGAAGGGGTATGCTGTGTCCGTCGAGCACAAGGATGCCCACCACAGGTGCTCTGTGCATCAGCTGGATCTCCTTGGCTACAGGAGGGCAGCAGGAGGGGGGCTGTGGCAGGTGGTCAGGCTGAGACACCAACCTGCTTCTGCCCAGACAGATCAAGCACCCTCCACTCCCCAATCCAGCACTTACCCTGCTCTGCCCAGACCGGCTCATCCATTCTCCGCTCAGCAGGAGGCACGCGCAAAGAGAAGGCGTAGATGGTGCCCCCATTGGTGCCAGCCCACAGTGAGGGGCAGTGGCGGGAACCTGGTGAGAGGCAATGGTGTGGGTATCTCATCCCTTGGCTCTGGCAGCAAGGGGCAGCTCTGGCAGCAAGGGGCACTGGGCCATCCAGGTTCTGATCCAAACCTTGCCACGCCAAAGTCAAGTCAACAAACCCTTTTAAGCCTTAGTCTCTACCCCTTCAAAGTGGACATGCTATGGGCCCCAGCCTACTTTCTGGGGAGGGTGGGAAAATTCTCTCACAGCTACACAGGGTCCCACAAACAAATGACTCTCAATCTAGGACAGGACAGTACTGGCTTCAATACAGCAATGGACCCACCCACCCGACAGGTGAGAAACAACGGGGGAGAAGACACTTCTACATGTCCATCAGGTGCCACGCCATCCCCAACCCTTGTGGCCACTCCAGGAGGAGGTCATCATTCCTCTATTTCACAGAGGGGTAAGCTGAGGCCCAACAAGATGAAGTGAGGTGTCCAAGGCCATATTTCCAGACAGCAGCATAACCTGGACATGAAACCAGGCAGGAGGATAGAGCCAGGTTGGCGGGGGCTCTCATCTGGCCTCTGCTCACAAGGATGAAACACTCTTGGGATTCTAGGAAGCCAGCAGCTCCTATGAGTCCTCATGCCAGGAATGCCAAAAGCCAGAGGTGTCCAGTATGTCCCCAACCTCAGACTGGCCACTCACTGTCTCTCAGGTAGGTATCAGCAAAGTACAGTGTCCGGACAAAGCCCGTGAAGGAGTCCTCAGCCGAGCGGGCCTCGATCTTGCGCTGCACGGGTGCCAGCTCAATGTTCTGCAGGCCTGTCCGCTCTGCCTTGGTGCCTGCTCCGTGCATCTGCAGTGAGTTGAGTTGGGCTGGGCTAAGGGTAGGTTCAGGCCACCTCTCCCCAAGGGTACTGGCTGGTTCAGTGCCAATCCTTCCAGGGGAGGCTGACCTGGGTCCAAGAGGGCCACACCCAAGGGGGAGGTGCCCTGATCAGGAGACTGCCTGCCCTTCCACAGAAAGCAGCAGAAAAATAAGAAAGTAATTTTTCTTCCAGCATTTCCCAGGGACTTCCCTCTAAAGTAATTACAACTATTATCTTTTGTACTTAGGTAAATGGAGACAAAAAACCAGTGATAGATCAGAGGTTACAGTGAACCCAGGGAGAGAGCTGTATGGTCCTGCCAGTGGCTGCTCTATGCTCGGCCTGGGCTCAAGGCGGCCTTGGGCCTCACCTCTGCTGGGGCACCGGCTGGCCGGCGTTTCCGGTTAGACACTCTGCTGCGGCGCATCCGGCGGAAGGACTGACGCAGGGACTTCTTGAGGGACTTCACCCGGGACAGCGGACCTTCTAAGGCTAACTGGTCACTGGGGTGCAGTGTGCACCTGGAGGGAGAGCAGGTAATTGGTGCCGCCAGCGCTGAGGGGCCCCACGGCCCCAACCTCACACCCAAGCCCGTTATCTTGCTCACTTAACAAAGACCTGCCGCCTCTGCTGGTGATCAAAGAGCCCAAAGCCGTGGCTGGTGCCAAAGGCCACAAGCCTCCACTCAGAGTGCAGAGCCAGGGAGGTGACCACAGCTGGGGGCTGGCACTGCACCAACACGAAGGGCTGGAAGCCGGGCTCGAAGCGCACAGGCCCCGAGCGGGCAGCGAGGCGCTCATGCCCCTTCCAGCGGTAACCCTCTTGGTCCTGCAGCAGGTCGACCTCTACCTGCTGTACAGCGTGCTCTGCTGCCTCGTCATTCAGCTCCAACACCAGCACCTGGGGGTTGTGCGAGACCAGGGAGGTCAGCAAATCCCAGCCACCAGGGGACAACAAAAGACCTGGGACCCAATCCAAGGCCCAGAATCCAAGCAGGGAATTTGCTGATTTCAAGAGCACAAAGAACCATCCTGGGGCCACCCTCTCTTGGAATCAAGTAGCTTTCATCCACTGAGAAGAGCAAAGTGACAACATGTGCGCTGGGTTAAACTTCCAGCCAGTACTCAGACATGAACTCCTGTCCCTGTTGTTCCCAATCCTGACAGGGAAACTCCTGGGTCTGGATGCTGCCCCCAGATCATCTACCCACTGCCCCCCTCCAACCGTACCCCCGCCTGCTACCTGTCCTGCTGTGCCTGCTACAGCCAGGTAGCCACTGTACTTGCACAGGAAGATCTTCTGGATGCCCAGCCGGGGATCGTCACTGTAGGGATCAAAGGAGCCCACCTGATGGGGGAGAAGGGCCCGATGAATGGTCCCGAGCCAGCTCCAGCTGTCCGCACCCCACCCTCCACCCTGCTCCCCGTTCCTGGCCTCACCTTGCGCAGCGGGGGCCATTCCTCCTCGCCCTGGGCATTGAGGCTCTCACTGGTGTCCGCATCAGTGACGAACACCTGCACCGTGCTGAGTCTGTACAGCAGCCGCAAGCAGACGCCAGACGCATCCCAGAACCGCACCGTACCGTCCTCATGCCTGTGAGCACAGCCCATCTACCCGCATCACAGCAGTGCCAGCTGGGGCCCTGGGGCCCTGGCACAGAGACCTCGGGGCTCTGCTCCCACCCTCATGTCCACCCGGGATAAGGAAGAGCAGCATCCAAGGTACATACCCTGTAAGCAGCAGGTCCCTCTGGGGTGGGGGTGGGGCTAGGCTGGTGCCACCATCAATGGGCCACTTCTAGAGAAAGAGACAAGAAATCTGGGTGAGCCTGGCCTCAGGTGGGCTGGGGCTGGGGCTGGAGCTAGACCTACCATGGCAGAGAAGTGTGCATTTTGCCGGCTCCCGGCAGCGATGACGCGCTCCCACAGCTTCAAGGGGATGTTGGACACATGGTGGGAGCAGGTGATGGCCGAGCAGTGCAGGGAGGCCAGGTAGGGTGGCTGGACTGAGGGCCAGCCTACCGTCTGCAGGTCAATCACCACCAGCTCCTCCTCAGCCAGCACCACCAGGGCGTAGGGTTCATCGAAAGCTGAAGCACAGGGCAAGGGTCAGGCCCAGGACATGAGTTTGTCGGTCTAGCCCTGTAGGATCAGAGCTCCAGGGTCGGAGCCTGGGAATCTGCCCACTCAGAAAGCCCCATTCTTGGCTGCCTACGCAGATTCCTTCACCTGGACTCTGGGCTCCACTCGGGCTTATAGGCAGAGACCCCACCAAGGAATGGCCACCGGAGCTCACCTGACCCTCTTCCCTGTTCCCATTCTCTGTACCCACCCTGGCCGGGATGTGCTTATGGTGGCTATGCCTCCAGGCGGCAGCAAGCAGGGCTGTCAGAGCCCCTCTTAGAGGGTGGTGTGTTCCTATCTCCTGCAATCGCCTCACTCAGGCCTGGCCATGGTCAGAGCTCAACAGAGGTGAGCTGGAGCCTGGCTTCTGGGGCCCTTTCCTCTAGACCAGGCTACCTCTGCCCAGGCCCTCAACCACCACCGCAGAGGAGAGACCCGGCTGACACGTCTGTACATTCCCACCCTCACACACAGGCACATTCTGCTTTTACAACCTGCAGGGTCTGTCCAGCACGAGTGCTTGAACCAATAGCCTGCTGCATCCCCAGCCTGACTGAGACGGGTTCCCGCTAAGTTGAACTGCCTGGGCGAGGCTCAAAATTGTCATCCTCCTGCATCAGCCTTCCGAGAGGGGGCTGGAATTAGAGGTGCATACCACCATGCCCACCCATTTCCTTTCCCTCGACTCCTCTCCAGCAGGCTTTTGTCCTGAGGAGGAAGCACTTCTCCAGGTCACCCCAGGCCTGCTGCCGCGTGTGTCTCCATCTACCTGGGCCTCACACACTCAGTGTCCCCTTGGCAGCATTTCTCACCCCACTTCTCTCACATCTCCTGCCTCCCTGTTTGCTGCTTGGTTTTTTTTTTTTCTTTTTGGCGGAACCAGGGATTGAACTCAGGTCCTTGCACTTGCCAGGGAAGCGCTTATTCCACTGAGCCATCTCCCCCACCCCCTCCTTGGTTTTCCTCGTCAGACCCAGCTCCATGCCCACATGGCTTCAAAGCACTCAGGAGAGGAGGCTGAGCTAGGAGGATTGCTGTGAATTTGAATTGAGACCAGCCTGGGCCACAAAGTGAGCTCAAGGCCAGCCTGAACCGCATAGCAAGACCCTGTCTCAAAATGACAAAAAAAAAAGTGTATTGGGGCTGGGTTATTTCAAGGTTGCTCTTCAGTGCTCTCTCCTTTACTGCTGGGCAGCCTCATCTGGTCCCAGGGCATTTCAGCTGCATGGGCAACTCCAAATCTCTCCTCTGGACCCAGGCTCCCAGTCGCAGGTGTCCACTCAGTACAAGCTCCATTCCCACCCACCTGAGTGCCTGTCTCTTTCCCAGCCTTCTTCTGGCTTCCCAAAGCTCTAGCCAAATCCCTCAGCCATCCTTGGTTCCCCCTCTTCCATCCAGGCACTTCTACCTAGAAAGGGAGTCAACGAAGAACCTCACCTGGCCCACTGCTTGTTTTTCTCCTAAAGTTGTAGTGGGCAAAGATGAGCCATGTGTTGACATATGCCTGTGGCTGCCGTGCTTCTATAATTTGCATTTGTGAGGTTGTTTTTTTTTTTTTTAAATGTATGTAGTACAGGGTCTACAGGGTCTCACTACATAAATCAGACTCACAGTGATTCTCTTGTTTTCAACCTCCCAAGTGCTGGGATTACACAGGTGCACATCACCACGCCCAGTCTCATTGTCTCAGCCTGTGGGGGTGGGGGTAGGGGAGGCTGGCACAGCACACCAGGGATCGAACCCTGGTCCCTGCACCTGCCTAAGCAGGCACTTTAGTCCGCTGAGCTATCTGACCAGCCCTTATAATTTGCATTTGCCATGGTGGGAAAAACAGCTGCTATGCAGCCTACCTGCATTCCATCAGTTAAGGCTGAATGTCAGAAAGAATGTTCCAAGCCCAGCCACTTCCTATAGCCCCACGCTTCTATCCCATCTGCAAGGCTCCCCATATGGCAGCCAGCTGGATCCTCTATTTATGCTTCGAGACAGACTCTCACTTTGTAGTTTTAAGCTGGCCTTGAACTCGAGGGAATCCTCTTGCTTCAGCCTCCTGAGTGCTGGGATTCAAGCGTGTACCATCACACCCACTTTAGAACCTCTTTAGACAGAGGCCAGACAATGGAACCTCCACTTAGGCTCCCATTTCTCTCAAAATAAACCCAAAGGTCTCACTATGGCTCTATGGAGCTATGTGATATGGAGGGCCTGGCATCGTTTCCATGGTCACACTGCCCTCCGTCCCTCCCTCTGCTCATGACTCGCCAAGAGCTCTGTCAGTGCAGTCTGCACTGGCCCCGCAGTCTCTGCACTGGTCCCTTGCGGGGCCATCACTGGCCTCTCATTTTTTAATTTTTTCTTTTTCCTTTCCCCTCCACTGGTTTATTTATTTATTTATTTTTAAAATTTTATTTATTTATTTATTTATTTATTTATTTATTTAGTGTGTGTGTGTGTGGCCAGCTCAGCCCACCAGGGGGCGCGCTGGCTGGCATGTGGTGCTGGGGGATTGAACCGCAGTCCCTGTGCTTTGCCAAGCTTGTTCTAAGTAGGTGCTTTAGACCACTGAGCCATCTCACCAGCCCCCCACTGGTTTAAAATATGTAACTTAGTGAGGTATCCTGCTTCCTCCGCCTGCTGAGCACAGAGAACCCAGACTCTGTGATCACCATGCTCTAACTGGTTTGAAGACAGCTCTACAGCCCTGCAACATTCAGAGTACAAGGGGGAAAGGGAGGCCAAGAAAGAAGGGAGCACAGGCTGGTCAGAGGTGCACATCTGTATTCCCAGCACTCTGAGGGAAGCTGAGGCAGGAGAATCAGAAGTTTGAGTCCTGCCTGGGCAACTAAGCAAGATCCAGTCACAAAATAAAAAATAAAAAGGGATAGGAATAAATGAATTCCAAATACGGCAAATAATGAAATGAAACAAAGCAAAATAAAATGCAAAGCAGATTTGCCCAGGAAGTCTCAGACCAAGCTGTCCGGAGCGGCCCTGCCTCCTGCTTCTCGTGGCCTTGGCCGAGGCAGGTCAGACACATTTTCAGAGAAGCACTCGTCCCAGGAAGCTCCCAAGTACCTGCTCCCTGGCTTTCCACAACAGCCCTTGTTGGTTTTGCCTGTCACCCACATGGTCATCCTAGCCAGAAGGTCTACCCCAGGACCCTCTTGCTTGAGGTACATGGGTGAGATCCCCACAGGGCACCAATTGGTCCCACTAGGCTGAGACCCTCAAGGACAGCTTGGAGCACACAGGAGGAGCGGCTGGTCAGGCTCTGGCTGAGTATCCAGCTAGGGAAGATGGTGAGGGGGAAGAGAGGGGGGTGACGGCTGCCACTGGCCTTGGCACTGAGAAGCTGGGTGCAGAGCTGTAATCCCAGTACTCTAGAACACTGAGGCAGGAGGACTGCAAGTTCAACTCTAGCCTGGGTAACTTGGCAAGACTTTGTCTCGAAATAAAAAAATAAGAGGGCTGGGAATGTAGCTCAATGTGAAGGCCCTGGTACTAGGGGCTAAAAAAAGAAAAGAAAAAAGAAAGAATACCCAGCACTAAGGGAAGAAAAAAAAGAGAAAAGAAAAGGGAGGGCAGGAGGGTGGGCAGATATAGTAAGGTTCAGGGACCCAGAGTAGCAAGTTTGGGGAAGCTGATATAGGCCCCTCCTCCATTTTTTCGGCACCCACCCAGCACCCCTACCTCCCACACCCACTGTGCACACCCACTCCCGAGGCTTCCTACCTGCCACAGGATCTGCCTCCACAAGGACAGTGAAGTCGATGACACGTGAAGTGAAGTCGAAGGCCGTCTGCTGGTTGTTGTGGACCACGGAGATGCAGTGTCGGTCCCCGTAGCTGGCCCGTGGCATGCCACCCTGGAAGATGGTGAAGGGCAACCTGCAGGCACAGGAGTGGGGTGGGCAGGGGCTCCACACAACCTGAACAGCCACTGGCTAGGCTGGCAGCTGAACTTTCTGGGGCACACAGAGCAGGGGCCAGCTGCTGTGGCACAGCCTCGGGTCTGGGGCTTCTAGCACTGGAAAGGAAGCCAGTGACAGGACCCCCACCTCTTCCTAACTGCAGCAGCCCAAGAGAACTTGGGGGGAGGGATGCAACCACCCTGGGGCCCTGACTCTCTATAGCCACTTCTGCTTTGACATCAGGCTTCCCTACATGATTTTGTTTGAAGAAAGGAGACTGCAGCTAAAATACCGTGAAAGCCTCTGATGGGCAGGGGAGGAAAAGTGTGAAAGAGATCCTGAGGAACTGAGCTGCTGAGAGTTAGGAATGGCAAATCCACCCTTCTCTCCCTTCTTGGGTCCAAGACCCTACGAAAGCATTTACTAGGCACCGTTTCCCTGAATAGGGATCGGAGAGTTCGCTCCACTTCTCTAAGGAAGCTCTTCAAAGCAGAGGGGACACAGCGCCAGTACCTACCCCTGTTTGGTGGTTAGCCAGAAGATTTTGGTTATGGCTTTGCAAGGAAATGGACCTAAAAAAAAAAAAAAAGTGAGCTTAAATGCCACCCTAGACACACAATAGTGCCCATGGGCATGGCCCCTTCATAGCCAGAAAACCTGCTGCGGCGTTTCAGACCAAACGCTGGCCCTCTCTTGGCCCAGGTTTGGCTTTTGTGAACCAGTCATTCTGTGCCTGCACCCAGGCAAGCCCGAAGGCTCTCCTCTGGTGAGAGGGCGGGCTGGGCCCCCCGGGCAGGTATAGTACTGACCATAAGGCATCGAGCTGCGCAGGGGCTTGGGTTGCTGGGTATCACTGGACACAGGCCACTGACAATGGCTGCCATCAGAGTGGCAGGTGACAATCAGGCGTCCATCTCGCTGCCAGCTGACATTCTCCAGTTGCTTCAGAGCAGGAAGAGAACAGGGAAAGAGCAACGGCTTGGTCAGCACCTGCACCCCTGCGCTGCAGCACAAGCTCTTCCTACCTTACGAGAGGCGTGGCAGAGCCACCATCAGCCACCACCTACCTGGCTGCTGAGGAAATGGCAGAGCACACGGCTGGCCTGCAGGTCCCAGATGACGACCAGACCCCGACTGTAGCCGATCAGGATCTGGTAGGGGTCTCGAGGGTGCTCCTGCACAGCCTCCACCATCTCAAACACTCGCCGCTGGCGGGCCTCCTCAGGCAACCTGGGGACAGGAGAGGCCTGAGCCCAGGCCAGACTGGAAAGGTGGCTGGGCCATACTGCCACCAGAGAGAGGGCAACATGCAGCATGTTGCCCTCAGGACCTAAAACTCCCAGGATGACCCAGGCATGGGGTTGTACACCTATAATCCCAGCACCAGGAAACTGAGGCAGGAGGATCACTGTGAGTTCAAGGCCAGCCTGGGCTACATAGCGAAATCCTGTCTCAAAAGCTAAACCAAAGAGCAACAAAAACCCAGGAGGTAACTGCAGTGGGAACAATAACAAAAGGCAAAGAAAGGGCTGGTGAGATGGCTCAGTGGTCTAAAGCACCTACTTAGAACAAGCTCAGCAAAACACAGGGACCACGGTTCAATCCCCCAGCACCACATGCCAGCCAGTCCCGCCCCCTGGTGGGCAGAGCTGGCCACACACACACACACACACACACACACACACACACACTAAATAAATAAATAAATAAATAAATAAAAGATAATTCTTAAAAAAAAAAAAAAGGCAAAGAAAAGTCCTTGTGGGGAAGGAGTCTGAGGGAGTTATAATCAGGAAGGGAAAGTGGGGTCTTCTGGGGTTACCTTCTGGGATCACCTGATCAGAATCTGTTAAATGATACATTTGTAGTTAGTGCATTTCTTTCTTTCTTTTTTTTCTTTTTTGTGGAACCGGGGATTGAACTCAGGCCCTTGCACTTGCCAGGGAAGCGCTTATTATACTGAGTCATCTCCCTGGCTCCCCCCTTTTTTTTTTTAGTTAGTGCATTTCTGTAAACAGGTGGTACTTTAGAATAAAGAAATGTCAAGACTCATAAAACAAACTCTTACTCAGCCTGGCCCAAGTCTTACTTCTTGTTCGCTGCGCCTGGCATGCTCACGTGAAGTCTGCTGTGCTACAACCCAGAGAAATCCCTGAGACTCTAGGCATGGGACCATTCCACACCATGGATAAAGGAAAAACAAAAATAACATGGAATCCGAGGACCCCTTATGCCCCAAACCTAACTAAGCCAAATTTCTCCACCCCAGATGCAGAGGCACTAACTTCTCTGGAGTCAGAATTAGCACTGGCAGTGGGAGTTACAGGGCTCTGTAGCTTCATCTGTGAATTATTCTTTTCTTTTGGTTCTTTGAGACAGGGTCTTTCTATGTAGTCCAGACTGGCTTGAACCCCCAATCTTCTTGCCTCAGCTTCCCAAGTGCTTGCATCACAGGTGAGCACCACTATGTCCTTGCAAAGTGTTAACTTTTGAAGAGGATTTCAGCCCAACGTACTGCTTATATATAGCTAAAACTAAATCTCTTACATGGAAGTAAAGCAGGAATCATTTTGAAACACACACAGGAACAACTGGAAGAACAGGAGACAGAAGCTGTGGAGCATGCAGGACCACGGTGACCATGCTTTGGGTGAGACCGCACAGCCAACTCCACTCTTTTTTCCCATTTATTTAAACCCTGGAGTTAAACCATATACAAGTTTCCTCTCCCTCTCTCTTTTTTTTTTTTTTTTGGCAGAACCAGGGATTGAACTCAGGCCCTTGCGCTTGCCAGGGAAGCGCTTATTCCACTGAGCCATCTCCCCAGCCCCTCTCCCCTCTTTCTTGCTATGTAACACACACTGGCCTCAAACTCATGGTGATCCTCCTGTCTCAGTCTCCTGAGTGCTGGTATCATGGGTGTGCATCCCATGCCCAGCTTATCTCCTATTTTTTCCCCACCCAAATACACAATGGACATTTCATCAGATGTTTAAATATTCTTTAAGATGTTTTGTTCTGTTCTTTTGAAACAAGGTCTTGCTGTACAGTCAGGTTAGCCTTGAACTCACTCTATAGTCTAGAATGATCTCAAATTCACATCGATCCTCCTGCCTCAGTCTCTCAAGTGCTGAGATTACAAGCGTGCACCATCACACCTGGAGTTCTTCAAGATATTCTTTTTTTTTTGCAGAACTGGGGATTGAACTCGGGCCCTTGCGCTTACCAGGGAAGCGCTTATTCCACTGAGCCATCTCCCCAGCCCCCAAGATATTCTTTTTTATTTATTTATTTATTTATTTATTTATTTATTTATTTGAGAGAGAGAGAGAGAGAGAGAGAGAGTGTGGTGTGTGTGTGTGGCCAGCTCAGCCCACCAGGGGGCGGGGCTGGCCGGCATGTGGTGCTGGGGATTGAACCGCGGTCCCCGATGCTTTGCTAAGCTTGTTCCAAGTAGGTGCTTTAGACCACCGAGCCATCTCTCCAGCCCCCCCCAAGATATTCTTAATGAATTGGGCATAGTGACACACGCCTCAGTTATTAACAGGGCTGATGCAGGAGGATCAGAATTTTGAGTGCTGCCTAGGCCATTTAGCAAGAACCTGTCTCATAATTAAAAATTAAAAAATAGGGCCGGGGAAATGGCTCAGTAGAATAAGTGCTTGACTGGCAATCTCAAGGATCTGAGTTCAATCCCCAGTTCCGCAAAAAAATAAAATAAAATAAAATAAATAAATAAATAAAAGGGCTGGGGTGTAGCTCAGTAGTAGATCACCTCCAGGTTCAATTAAAAAAAAAAAAAAAAAGACACTCTGTTTTAAGATAGAAACATGCTATGTGGTTTAAAACGGGCCTTGAACTAAATGTGATTCTCCTGCCTCAGCCTCATGGGTGCTGGGATTACAGATGTATGTGTGCCACCATACCTGGCTTAAAAAGGACAAATAATATCTACATAGAAGTAAAAACTGTTAGGCTATTAGGTATTTTCCAACTTTTGCTGTTAAATACAACACTACAGTGAGTGTCTTTACACCCATGTCTTTCTGAGCAGGTCCCCCTTAGGACGAGATCTTTTCAAGAAAGTAAACATTTAGGAACCCAGGTGAGCACTGTCAGAGAGAAAGCTGAGCAAGAACTGGATTGCTGGAGCCAGGGAGATGGCTCAATGGAATAAGCGCTTCCCTGGCAAGCGCAAGGGCTGAGTTCAATCCCCGGTTCCGAGAAAAAAAAAAACTGGATTGCTAGGGGCTTTCTCAGGCATTCAGGTCCCTCTGTGACTCGGCTCCAGCCATCTAACCACAGGCAGGGTACAGTTAAGCCCTGATGTGGCCTGTGCCCACACTGAGGGGCAGGGCCCCCTGCCATCCTGCCCTCAGACCATGCCCATGCAGGGCGCCACTTGTGTCCACCAGCCATCCTGCAAGCTGCCCTGCTCCGACCTCGGGCTTGCTGCCCCTACCCTACCCTGCAAAGCAGGAAAGGCACAGGAGTTTGTACTTAGACTCAGCTTCACACAAGAGTTCTCCCAAGACAGCAACTCCCTGCACTCGACAGGCGAGCCCACCCTGATGGTCACTCAGAAATGTGGACAGCCTGGCCTGCCAGGACCAGGCTGGTATCCTCCCTGCCCCGAGGAACTGCACTGCCACCCTAAGTCCTGTCACCCTCTCCCCATCTAGATCTGATCTGACTCCTTTCTTACTGCAGATGCTCCCATTAGGGAGCAAATCCTCAGGGATGACCTCAGCAAACTGCCACGCTGGCGACTGCCCAGGCTTTTCAGCCACACAAGCCACACACAAATGGAAGCTCAGCACAGTGCCCCAGACACAGGCATTGGCAGGAGCAGGCTCACCCTTGCAGCACAGCATCTGAGCCAATGGTCTGGTCCTCCAGCACTTGGAAGCGGGGCAGCTGTACCACAAACACGTTGCCGCTCTCGGTGCCCAGGTAGAGGAGCTGCCCCGAGGAGTGAGGCAGGACCACGGTGATCCGTGTGGCACTGGGGGCGGCCCTGTCAATGAGGACAGCTGCTCGTGAGCTGGGTGCTGCCCAGGCAGGAGGGACCCCAGAGACAGGATCCTTTACTCCTGGTTGCCGCTGCCAGCCCAGGAAGGCCCAGCCTAGGAAATGCAGGCTTTTAGTGAGGCATAGGGCATCTCGGGCAAGGACAAGTACCCAAAATCCTTGTACACAATGGAGCGTGGGCACTGAGGGAAGGTGTAGCCCTGCCCAATGTGCCAAAGACTCAAGGGAGCCTCTGGGGAGGAGCCCACCGCAGAGCTGAGTGCTCAACCTCATCTTACCCTGGGGGGCCACGCAGTGTGAAGCTCTCATCCTCCTGCAGCTCTGACACTCCACCCTTGACCTTCAGGCTCCACAAGTGCAGACTGTTGTCATCCAGCAGGGTGACCAGCTTGCACTAGGGAGGAAATGGGGACAGCGGGCAGGAACGAGGTAAACTTGTTAACAAAGCAGGACATTATACACTGGGGTGGCCCACCATGGGACAGTTGTATCAGAGCCCCAGGACTCAAAGTCCCCCACTACTCTGGTGGGCTGTGGGTTGCCAGCTGGTGCCAGGACCACACCTCTCAGCACATTGCCCCCTGGGCCTCCCTCCCCAAGCCAGGCTCTCACCTGACCAGGCAGGAAGTGGATCTGGAGCACAGCATTGTTCTCCCGATGGAGTCCCATGAACTCCACCCCCGGGGCACCGTAGCTAGGAGGTGGCTCAGGAAAACATCTGAAGCTGGACACCAGCCCTCACCACCTGAGCAGCAGGCCTTGCAGCCCAGCTGGCCGGAAGTGCAAGGGCACAGGAGGGCTTAGCCTCCCCCAGACGCAGGACACCTGCCCCGGGGGATGTGGGGTGCGGAGGAGACATTGGTGGCCCTGGCTGGGTGTGCTCAGCCAGAGGCCTGACCTCCGGGAGAATTCTCCCAGCCTGGCAGGTGGGAGGCAGCTCCCCAGAGAGCAAAGCCCCATCGGTAGTTCTCAGGCTGCCCCCTTGCTCCCTTCCCTTTCCCTCTCCCAGTCTGAGCTGCAGTAGCCCATCAGCTATCACAGGGGGCAGCTATGAGAAGCCACAGGCTATTGAGGTGGGCCCTCCCCCCGCATGACCTTCGAGGCTTGGCATGAGGGACTGGTAACCAGGATATGGTTGCGACCTGGCAATGATTAACCAGCTGGGGGTTGGTAGAGTCGGCAACAGGACCTGGGCCTCTGCCCTGCTGGGTATACAGGAACCCAGTAACCTGGGCTCCCCCGCTGTTCCCCCAGCTCTGGTGACACAGCAGGGCAGAATCAGGGCTTTGCTGCAGGAGGTGGTGCTGAGGAATCCAACATGGCTCCTAGCTCCCAAATCCATGAAGACTCACTGTAGCTCTCCTGAGGGTACAGGCCAGACAGACCTGGCTCCAAGTCTCAGATCCCTGCAAAAGACCAAACTGGGTACGAGAGTGCACACCTGTAATCCCAGTGCCTAGGAAGCTAAGGCAGGAAGCTCACTGCAAGTTCGAGGCCAGCCTGGGTTCCACAGTGAGTGCAAGGTCAGCCTCAACTACATAGTAAGACTTCATCTCAAAAAAAAAAAAGGGGCTGGAGAGATGGCTCAGTGGTCTAAAGCACCTACTTAGAATAAGCTCGGCAAAGCACAGGGACCGCGGTTCGATCCCCCAGCACCACATGCCAGCCAGCCCCGCCCCCTGGTGGGCTGAGCTGGCCACACACACACACACTAAATAAATGTAAAATAAATAAACAATGGTTGATATATAAAAAAAAAAAAAAGGGCCAGCCAAATAGCTCAGTGGGGCCGGGGAGATGGCTCAGTGGAAAAAAGTGCTTCCCTGGCAAGCACAAGGGCCTGAGTTCAATCCCCGGTTCTGCCAAAAAAAACCCAAATAGCTCTGTGGATTAAAGCGCCTGCAAGCAGGCACAGGGGCTGGGGGTTCAATCCCCAGGCCTACTGTGCCAGCCCCACCCCCAGGGTGCACTGAGATAGCAATTGCAACTGGGCATGGTGGCACATGCCTATAATCCCAGGGAGGCTGTAAACAGGAGGATCACTACAAGTCTGATCTAGTATTGAGACCCTGAACACCCTGTAGAACACCCGTTCCTAAAAATAATAAAACAAAATTAATTTTTTAAAAATTTATTTATGTGTGTGTGTGTGTGTGTGTGGTCAGCTCAGCCCACCAGGGGGCGGGGCTGGCTGGCATGTGGTGCTGGGGGATTGAACCGCGGTCCCTGTGCTTTGCTAAGCTTGTTCTAAGTAGGTGCTTTAGACCACTGAGCCATCTCACCAGCCCCAAAATTAATTAATTTTTAAAATGCATTTAGTACAGGGTCCATAGGGTCTCACTACACAGATCTGACCCGTAGTGATCTTCCTGTTTTTAGCCTCCCAAGCGCTGGGATTACAGGTGCACGCCATTACACCCAGTCTCAACCACTGTCTCAGTGTGCCCCAGGGGACGGGGACCGGCACAGCCCAGGGATTGAACCCCAGTCCCTGTGTCTGCTTAAGCAGATACTTTAATCCGCTGGGCTATCTGGCTGGCCCAAAACATTTAAAAAATGTTAAAAGGGCTGAGAATATAGGTCAGTGGGAAAGTCCTGGGTAGAACATTCAATACAGCAAAACAAAATAAAACAATAGGTGCATGGGCCCCAGACCTGGCAGGGGACAAGGAAAAGGTTCAGGGGCCAGGCCATTCTCTTTCACAAAGTGTCTGGCCACAAGAAATCCCCTGCTCTGCCTGCTACAGCTGGATCCAGAAACTTCCAGATATGATTGAGAGATGCCCCTACCCTCAGGGTCAAGCCATCCCACCCTGTCCTCCGCTGAAAGCGTGGATGAACAGCCCCTCCAGCTATACCGTTCTCAGCCCCAAGAAGCCACTTGCACCACAGGAAGTCAGGTAAACCCTGCTCTCAACAGCCTAGGCCCCAGGGACAGACAAGGTGGAAAGGATACAGCTTGACAGCTCCAGAGCGGGTGCCGATGGCCAGGATGCGCAGGGAGGGGCTGTAGCCCAGGGCGCTGGGCTGATGCGGGAAGCCATGCTCCACAGTCTGCAATGAGAGCCAGGGTCAGATGTGTCCCGGAGACCTATGTCCACTCTGCTTCCCCGGGGCTGAGCCCAGTGCTGGGCAGGCCAGTACTAGACGGCAAAGCCAATCCACAGGAAGGCACCCAAGTGTCAGAGCTAAACTCAGGCGCACCGTTTCACCAACCCTGCGGCCCTTTTCTGAGCCCACAGTCATCCCCACAAGCTCATCCTCCAGGAACTCCCCCAGGCAGCGCTGGAATGCTCCCCGTAACGGGCCCGCACTGGGCCAATACAGGACACTGGCCCCTCAAGAAAGTCTAGTATCACCATAGCTCCAGGCCACCCCTATGACCTGAGGGCGTCTCAGTGTGGCCCCCGAACCCAGCTGGGGACTGTCCAAGGTCCCCACCTCCAGTCTGCTCTGTCCCGAAGGCCCTTGTCACCGAGTCCTCAATCATCTTCCCAGAGGAAATTCCTGGAGTACTGCAGCAGGCACACGCATCCTTTCAGGTCTTATTACAGAAGTAACACACAATGTACACAACTTGGGATGTGCAGAAAACCCAACTGGAAGGAGCCATTGTTAACCTGTTGCAGTGTATATCCTTTGGGTCCTTTCCGTGTTTGTGAATGTATGTATTTGTGTGTGTATGTATGTGCGTAAATTTAAAAAAAAATTTATAGTACTAGCAAAAAAACATGCTAAGAAAATGCTCTACCACTTGTACAGCAATTAACCACTAGGAAGAATGTATGCAGTGTGTTAATTATTGAAACTGTCCTACCGATTTGATTTGCAACTGTCTCATTGCTATTTATCAATAAAATTATGGAAAAAAAAAAAAAAAAAAAAAAGGAAAGAAAATGCTCTACCACTGGGCAGAACCCCCAGCACCACCCCCTTTTTGATACAGGAACTTGTTAAATTGCTAAATTGCCTAAACTGGGCTGAAATTTACAATCCTCCTGCCTCTGCTTCTTGAGTAGCTGGGATTACAGACGTACTTGACTCATTTAAATTTTAATTAGTGGTATATTATGGCTTTCCTTCCCTCCCCACCCCTTCTTCCCACCCCCTCTCCCCATCCTCATGCTGGGGATCAAACAGGGCCTTGTGCATATCAGGTAAACACTCAACCTGAGCCACCTCCACCTGTGTGTACATTTAAACACAGAGCTCAGGGGCTGGTGAGATGGCTCAGTGGTCTAAAGCACCTACTTAGAACAAGCTTAGCAAAGCACAGGGATGGCGGTTCAATCCCCCAGCACCACATGCCAGTCAGCCCCGCCCCCTGGGGGGCTGAGCTGGCCACACACACACACACACACACACACAAATAAAAATTAAAAAAAAAAAAAACAGAGCTC
>NW_004524609.1:15461915-15463063 GCF_000260255.1 Octodon degus | reverse complement strand
GTTCAATCCCCCAGCACCACATGCCAGTCAGCCCCGCCCCCTGGTGGGCTGAGCTGGCCACACACACACACACACACACACACAAATAAAAATTAAAAAAAAAAAAAACAGAGCTCACACCACACAGACATACATCAGCAGCTCCTTTTGCACCTACAGATTTATAACCTGTTTCCTACTCAAAGCTACCCGGATGTCAAAAGTTCTTTCTTTTCTTTTTTTCCCCAAATGTATTTAGTACAGGGCCTACAGGGTCTTACTACACAGGTCGGACTCATAGTGATCCTCCTGTTTTCAGCCTCCCAAGAACTGGGATTATAGGGGTGCACTACCACTACCAGTCTCAGCCGCCATCTCAGCGCACCCCGGGGATGGAGCTAGCATGGCATGCTGGGATTGAACCTCCAGTTCCTGCATCTGACTAAGTAGATGCTTTGTTTAATCCATTGAGCTATCTGGCTGACCCTAAAAGTTCTTTCAAAAGATTTTTTTTTTTTTTTTAATTTTAGGGAAGGGTCTCATTACTAGATTGGACTCAAAGCCTCCCAAGAGCTGGGATTACAGGCATGTGCCACCACCACACCCAGTCTCAATCGCCAGCGTGCCCCAGGGGAGGGGCTGGCAGGGCAGGCCCAGGGGTTGAACCCGCAGTCCCTGCGCCTGCTTGCAGGTGCTTTAATCCACAGAGCTATTTGGCCAGCCTTGCAAATGATTTTAAACAGCCAGTGGTGGTACTGCCTCATTCACTAGGCCTCTGCCACGGAACATTTAGCCTTTGTAATTGATTCTATAGCCTTTGTAATTGCCAGCCACACTGACAATCTTTCTTGGATGTCTAGTCTGGCCTGAATCACTGGGTATTTTCTGAGGCCCATGTCAGAAGGTCAAAAGGTATGAAAGGTTAAAAGGTTTGAATACAAACACCACTGATCCAGATGGGCAAACCAACTTTGGGAAGGTTTTGCCTCTTTCTTTTTTCTTCTGGTAGAACTAGACTCTAAAGACTGTGGGCTGAACTACACATCTCTATAATCATTAAAAATTTTTTTAGGGCTGGAGAGATGGCTCGGTGGTCTAGAGCACCTACTTAGAACAAGCTTAGCAAAAGCATCAGGGACCGCGGTTCAATCCCCCAGCACCACATGCCA
>NW_004524609.1:15432890-15461797 GCF_000260255.1 Octodon degus | reverse complement strand
TAAATAAAAATTAAAAAAAAATTTTTTTTTTTAAATTTTTGATATGGGAGGCTAGGGAGATAGCTCAGCAGCTTAAGTGCTTGCCTGGCAGGCACAAGGTCCTGAGTTCGATCCCCAGTACCACACACACACACACACACACACACATGAGATGGGGTCTCATGAAACTGCTGAACTGCTCAGGCTGTTCTCTAATTGAGTATCCAGCCTCAGCCCCCAGACTGCTTGGATTACAGGCAGGCGCCCCCCCCCCCAGCTGAGGTTCTGCTTCTTAATCAGCTACCCCACACCCACTCCAGGGGACAGTGATAGTGACAAACTAGGTTAGAGCAGAGTACAGCAACCACAAACAGTTGTTTTACAGACTTTTTTCTCCCTTTTCTCAAACATGGAGACTGCCTTCCTGCAATGAGGCAGCCTCTTTAGGCCTAGAGCTCTCCTTTGAGCTGTATTTAGCCATCTTGTCAGGCCTCCAAGCAGCAGCGAGAGATAAGACCCTGGTGATAGCAGCCACGATAGCTTAGCAAAGCCCACAACTGCCGTCTCCCGCCGGGCCGGGGCCAGTCCATTCAAGCGGTTCCCAGGAGGAGGCCCACGCAGGGTTGGGCCCAGGATGAAAGCTCCAACTACTGCCTGTTTGGGAGACTTCTGGGCTGAACAGACCAGGGGGAGGTGGAGTCAGGAGTACAATCTGCCCTGCAACTGGCTGACTGCCTGGGTGGGACAGTCAAGGAGGGACCGTGAGGGCAAAAGCCCCCAAGGCTGCCCAGGTTCCAGTCTAGCTATGTAAAAAATGCAGAGCCTGGACAAGCCCTGGGTAAGATAGCTGAGTGTCTGGAATGTAAACATTTCCCAGGAAAAGGAGGGCAAGGAACGGATCAGCTACGTGAGACAAGCTCCCTGGGGCCCTGAGGTTCCCCAGACAAGTAGCATTTTCCCAGCACCACCTGCAGCAGCAGCTCACAGCAAAAGCCTCTAGAATTTGGAATCTGGAGGACCCTTGGGGCCAGTAGCAGGCCCCACACCTTGTGCTGCTCCGAACAGCAGAGCCAAGACAAAGAATCTGCAGTTGACTGGTCCCACCAAGGAACTGGTTTTTACCTTTGTCTTCATTTCAATTAATTTACATTTTAGAAGGGACAGTGCATTCACTTACTGGACAACTTCCAAGTATGTTTGGAACAACTTGAGGTCCACAAGTACAAGGGCTGGACCCAGGCAGACTAACCTCAGATCCCCTTTTTCAACTGTAACTCTTCTGAACTCTAAATACAGTGTCAGAATTGAAGATGCAGTGTAAAAAATATACACGTATCAAAGACTTTGTATTTAAAAAAAAAGTAAAGAATATCTTAGAGGCTGTAGGGATAGCTGGGTGGTCTAAGTGCTTGCCTGGAAAGCGCAAGGACCCAGGTTCGATCCCTGCTACTGCATGCTGTGCCAGCCCTGTGCTGAGCCAGCCATCGAAACTGGGCGTGGTGGAGCATGCCTGTAATCCCAGTGCTGGAAAAGCTGGGACAGGAGGATCACTACAAGTCCAAGCTGTGTAGGGAGACCCTGTATCAAATAAATAAGATTAAAAAATTTTTTTTTAAATCTTAGTATTTTGTATTATCTATTTGTCAAAACAATATTTTGAACTGAGTTGCAGGGGCAACCTATAATCCCCACTATTTAGGAGGCTAAAACTAAAATTTAAAAAAGAACTGGCAATATAGATTATTGAGTTTGTCCAGCATGCACAAGTCCCTGGGTTCTGTCCCTAGTAAAACACACACACACACACACACACACACACACACGTCCACAGAAATTATATATTGAATTAAAAGACAATTTATTATTAAAATTAATTTCTATTGTTTAAGAGATTTTATAATGCAGCTTCTATAAAATACAAGCTATACATGGCTTAGCCCAAGTATGATGGTACATGCTTGTAATTCCAGCACAGGGGAGGGGCCAGCCTGAGCTACACAGAGTTCAAGACCAGCCTGAACTACATGGGCAGACCTTGTCTCAAGACAGAAAGGGCCAGGTGGGTGTGGTGGTGCACACCTGTAACCCCAGAACTTGGGAGGCTGAGGCAAGAGGATCGCCATGAGTTTGAGGCCAGCAGGGGCTACACAGTGAGTTCAGGGCCAACCTGAACTGCATAGTGAGACCTTCTCTCAGCAAACAGAACAAAAAAAAACAATATTGTCACGGTTTGCGTCTAGGTGTCCCCCCCCAAAGCCTCTTGCAGTCTTGGGGCGGCTTCTGGAGTTTGTGATTGATTACTGTGGGTGTGGCTGCTGCACCTGCCCTGGGGCAGGTAATCTGCATTACAATGTAAGGAGGGAGGAGAAGCTGGAGCGGCTGCTATCCTTTCTTTGCACTCTTGCTCTTTGCCACCACCATGAAAGGCTGCTTTCTGCCATGTGCCGCTCTGCGTTGGACCCAGCTGAGTATGGACTGAAACCTCCAGTAACTGTGAGCTAAATAAACCTTCCCTTCCTTTATTTTGAGTGTCGGGTATTTGTCCCAGCAACGAGAGAAGAGTAACTAAGACAAATATATTATATTCCTATTAGACCAGCATCTGAGGTCACAGGCAGGAAAGTGAGGCCAAACAAAAGCAGGTCTGCAGCTTTTTGTTGCGCTCTCAGGCCGCACATTATGGTATCAACTGTCACAGATTTAACATCTAGTCCCCCCTGGTTGGCTTCCTTAACCCAGAAGGCAAAGAGGTCGGGCCCACCCTTCAGTCATCTACACTGATTCTTCCCTTCCTGCTGGGTCTTGCGGCCACTGTGCCCTACCCCACCCCACCTTCCTGTCATGGCCCAGAACAGGCACCGAGTCGCACCCAGTACACTTCCAGCCCCCTCCTGCCTCCAGAGGGTCTCTGTGCTTAGCAAGTACTTCAAGCTACTTTGCTTGCTGAGCTGAGTGATACCCGTGCCTGCCCGGAGCAGGGCTACCCCA
Organism: Octodon degus; assembly: GCF_000260255.1. Taxonomy (NCBI): domain Eukaryota; kingdom Metazoa; phylum Chordata; class Mammalia; order Rodentia; family Octodontidae; genus Octodon; species Octodon degus. Next base: position 15,458,830 of record NW_004524609.1, on the reverse strand, counting down.
ATCGCCTCAGGAGGGTCTCCTGCAACCCGCCATGAACCTCAGCCTGCCCGCCATGGTTCTCCTCTTTGGGGTGTTTTTGTCTTTTTTTGAGACAGGGGTTTACTGTGCAGTTTAGGCTGGCTGTGAACTCACTTAGTAGCCCAGGCTGGCCTTGAATTTGCAGCAATCCTCCTGCCTCGGCCTCCTGAGGCTGGGATTACAGGCGCGTACCACCACACCTGGCCAAGGCTCTCTTTCTGCCAGAGGGACTAAGTAAGGGCAGTGAGCTCTTTAGTAACTCCTTGGCCACGACCTGAGTGAGTGGGTTCAAATGTAAATAGTGTGGCTGCTGGGGAATCCCCAGGCCAGGCGTGTAAATAAGACTTACAGCGTCCCCCAAGGAGGTCACTAGGTGAACAGCAGAGCCGGGCCTGAGTGTGAGCCAGCTGGGGAGGGAGGTCTAAGTGGCCCAGACAGTCTTGCTGGGACTGGGGAAAGAGGGATTTGAAGTTGGAAAGAAGTGGCCCATTGATCAAAGTGAAGGGAGGAGCTAGAAACCAACCCTGGGGCAGGTGGGGCGTGCCTTAGGGAAAGGAAGGAATGCAGACTCCACCAGCCCCTCGCCAGGGGCCAGAGGTCCCTGAACCTCGAACCCCTGCGTCCTGCTCACATTCTTGCTGTTCCTCCCCTAATGCTTAACTCTTTTAAGCCTCAACACCTCCCAAAAGAATAATCTCTATGAGGTGGCTGGGCACGGTGGTGCATGAATGTAATCCCAGCATTTAGGAGGCTGAGGCAGGAGGATCACCGTGAGTTCAAGGCCAGCCTGGGCTACATTTTTAAATTCAAGTCCAGCCTGAACCACAAAGCAAAATCTTGTCTAAAAAAAAAGAAAGAAAGAACGAATGAACAAACGAACCTTGGGGTAGTGACCTTTCCTAGGAACAGTTCAGGTTGGTTCCCAGCAGGGGACTACAGATGGCCACCCTCAAAGGAGGCACCCAAAGGGCATGGAGTGGGGTGGGGCTTGGCTCTAGGACTGCCCTGCTGTATCTGAGGCATCCCAAGGCCAGACACAAGAGGCGCTGGGGCTCAGTCTGGGCCAGCTGGCACAGCTCCTCAGTGGCATGGAATTCCCAGACCACCCCTGGGACAGAGACCCTAGCTCACTCCAGTTCAGGATCAAAGGAGGAGCCTGTGAGGACAGGCAGCCAGCCTCTCAGGCCCTTCCCCCATCCTGCTACCTGGCTCAGGTGACCTCCGCCAAGGGAAGAGAACAATGCTCTCTTTTGAGGAGGGGGAGGGGAACACAGATTTGCAGGGTCGCCAAACTGCAATGCTAGCTGCTGTGGGAGAGAAAGGCCATCTGTTTCACCCTAGCTCCAGGACTGGGGTTCAGATCCCCGGAAGGAAAGGGAGTGAGCAAGTGCTGTCGGTCAGTCAGTGGGGGGGCTTTCATCCCACCCTGCGCATGGGAAGACCCTGTTTGGCAAAAAGGACCGAGAAGCCCCTGGTACTTGTCGGGGTAGAAAGAATGACTGGGACCAGAGCCCCAGGAGGCAGCCCAGGGCCACAGGGATCACACCCACCCGGCTGGCTGGGCGGCTCTGCCCGATACTGGGTGTGGTCACCTCAGATTCCTGGTGGTGGCAGCAACCTGGCCCTCCCTGTGTGGCTGTCACCTGACACCAGGGACTCAGCCTTGCAAAAGCTGACACAAACCACCTGGCCCTGGGAAGAGGCAGCTGGCCAGGAACAGGTTGTTTGTCCATCCAGGGCCTGGGAGTGGAGGTGGGGAGGTTAGGCCAGGCCAACAAGTGCCTCTGCAGCCTCTGGGGACAGACACCAGGGCCTCCTCATGGGCGTGGCTGTTCAGACGCACCAGGGAGAGAACAGGCCCTGCTGGCTGACTTACCTGACTTCCCACTGGTCCACACAGGTGAAGAAACTAAGGCTTAGAGGTGAAGTTGCCACCCAAAGGTCACAGAGCCAGTCAACACAGGAGGGGATGGTCTTTATCCTCCCCCTATTGCCCTCAGGTATGCGCTTAGCCTGCACAAGCCCTGGAGGTCTCAGTCTCCTCACCTGTGGAGTGGGGACAACACCCACCTGTATGTCTCGGGGACAATGAGGCAACTGTGCAGGCCACTATTTGAAGGAAGGAAATTTGTGCCGCACAGTGGCCAGGATACAGGGACTGTCATGGCTCCCGTTGTGTGGAGGAAACGGAAGCACAGAGAAGCTACGTGAGGTTTCCACAGCCACACAGCATGAAGGCAGCAGAGCCCACATCTAGACCCAGGTTGTCTGGAGCTAAGTCCTGGCTTCTAACAATTTTCCCACCCAGTCTCCTGAAGCCTGGCACATAGATGGCTCCTGCTGAACTACAGTTGTCCATGTGGCAGCCAGCCCCTGGCAGAGAGCATGGAGACCGTGCATGGTCACAAATTCTACCCAGGTATAGGCAACCCCCCAGGCCTACTGGGCAATGTTCCCGCTCACTCCGGGGCAGTTTGCTAGCAATAGGTATAAATGGGTTTGGCTAGAAAGTGCTAGCTCTATAGAGAGGCCTGGAACTGGTTTACAAGCTGGTGTCTGTAAACCACTGTCGTTGAGCCTGTGCTGGTGGCACTGTCCTGCTGTCCCACCCCTAAGGACAAGGCCTCGTAGACTAGCCCTTAGGACATCAATCTCAGAAGAGGTGGCTGGAGTCCCCAGGCATAGACACTGAAGGGGTCTGACACCCCCCCTGCATCTGATCTACATTAGTGACTCATCGGCTGCTCAGGGGCCAGCTCAGCACACACACAGGCTGCTGGACCCTCCCTCACTTGAGGACTCCCAGGCCCCCTAGATTCAGCCTCAAGCCAGAACACCTATAGAACTGGGCCATTCAAAACTGTAGCCACAGGACAGGCATAGTAGTGTGCACCCACTCGGGAGGCTGAGACAGAAGGATCATTCAAAGTCTGAAGCCAGCCTTGGGCTACAAAAGGAGTTCAAGAACAGTCTGCGGTGTATAGCAAGACCCAGTCTAAAAAAAAGAGAGTTTGGGACCAGGGAGATGGCTCAGTGGAATAAGAGCTTCCCTGGCAAGCGCAAGGGCCTGAGTTCAATCCCCGGTTCCACCAAAAAAAAAAAAAAAAAAGATTAAAAAAAGAAAAAGACTTTAGGGGCCGGGGAGATGGCTCAGTGGAATAAGTGCTTCCCTGGCAAGCACAAGGACCTGAGTTCAATCCCCAAGTCCACCAAAAAAAAATAAAATAAAATAAAATAAAAAAAAGAGCTTGCGAGAAACTAGGCATGATCGCGTATTGCCCCGTATTTATGTATGGACCCACCTGGTCCTCATGTCAATCCTATGGACTAGATTCTAACATCATCACCATTCCAGATGAAGGACCTGCTCTGGGTCACACAACAAGTATATCAGCTGGGTGTCAGGGTTGGGCACTAACCACTGGGAAAACTGTCCTTCCATGAATAGAGATCATTGTTGTTTCTATTCTGTCCAAATCAAAATGATCAAAACATATCATGTTCCCTGAAGTTTACTCCTGGGCTCCTCTTTCCTGTGCTTGGCACCACTACCCACCCAGGACACAGACCACATGGTAATCCTGGAGCCCCACCTCCCTTTCCTGGGCCCTGCCTCCTTGCCTCCACCTACTAGCACAGACTCTCCTTAACCTTATGCCCTAATGGTTCCCTATGCCAGCAATTTTTGGCTGGGATCAATTTTATCCCTCTAGGGAGATATCTGGCAAAGTCTGGAGACATTCTGGGTTGTCACATGGTTGGGGGACATGACTAGGGGTAAGAACAATATCTAGCAAACAAGAATCAGGGTTGTTGCTGAAAACCCAACAGTGCTGGGTGCAGACCCCACGTCACAACCAGCCCCAGCAGTCGCCAGGTCCCGGGCTGAGAAGCCTGTCCCTCGCCACCTATTGGGTTCCATCTCCTGACACTTCAGTGTCTCCTAAGTTTACCTGCTCCACTCAGTGAGGAAGAAAATCCCTGGGGGCAGCTTTTCAAAACTGTCATGGCAACTCGAAATCCACCCAGGCTCAGGTGTCAGGTGAGGCCCAGGCTGCAGTCTCCTTCTGCCCTGCAGATCCAGGGGCCACCAAAGGCTGAACCAACCAAGCTACCAAACCCTCCCGATCAGTCCTCAGCCTTCAACCCCACCCTTCTGGCTTTTACTTTACTCCCAGAGCCTGAACAGACTTTGAGACCATCTGCCCCCCCCCACCCCCTTCTCTCTACTCTCTGAACACCCCTCAGCTCCCTGCTCCCTAAATCCTGCAAGCCAAAAGTCTTCCCATCTAGTTCCCCAAAGGTCTCAGTCCGGCTGCACAGTAGGTGCTCAAAGCAGTTTCTTGCTTGCAAATGAAAGGAGGAAGGCAGAGAAAGAAATCAAGACGCCCCCGACTCCCTTGCCAGGTCTGTGGTGGGGTTGGCAAATTAGGGGACCACCAGATTCCTTCACTCCAGCCCCACCCCAGCCTCACCCACTATACCTAAGGAACTGTGGTGGGGGTGGGGGTGTCTGTCCCTTTGTTGAGCCTGTCTGTCCGGTTTCTGCTGGAATTGGCCACCTTTGCTGACAGTGAGAGAGAGATCCATGTTTCACCAAGGGGTTGGAGGCACTTAGGGATTGCCCCAGGTACCCCCAGAACCCATGGTATTTTTCCTCCAGAGGCAAGTTGGCAGGCCCCAGGTATCCTCAAATCCCCCTCCTTCCACTAACTGTACCCCATCCCCTATGGCCCTAAAGCAAGCCATGAGAGGAGCATCCATGTAGGATCTCAGAGGCAGATGCCTGACAGAAAAGGTCCATGTGACACCCTTTCCCACATGGCAAGACTACCAAAGGACAATGGTAGGATATGTTGGGCTCCCTGATCCAACTCTCTAAGCAAGATCCAGGAGGGACCTTCCCACGCCTGCCCCCCACACCCCAAATCTCCAGCAGCTAACACCCATGGGCCATTAGGCCCAGCCCTGAAGTTAGCTGGCGGCACATAAAGCCTGTGGTGTGGTAATGGACACACGGAGGCCCAGCCTGTGCATGGAGAGGTTGGGTATGAACTTGGGCGAACCGACGTTTGCATTTCTCAAAAAGAAAAAAAAGACAATTTGATAAAGAGAGGTGCTATTTGTTTGTTTCTGAGGTGATTTTGTTTTGGGTGGAACCAAGGATTGGACTCAGGCCCTTGCACTTGCCAGGCAAGCATTTATTCTACTGAGCCATCTCCCTGGCCCCAATTTTGCTTTGTTTGAGACAGGTCCTGTAAGAGAGGTGCTTTTTAAAAAATATAACCTTCCATTATTATTATTATTATTATTATTATTATTATTATTATTTGTTTGAGGGCCAGGAAGATGGCTCAGTGGAATAAGCACTTCCCTGACAAGCACAAAGGCCTGAGTTCAATCCCTGGTTCCACTAAAAAAAAAAAACCACTATTATTATTTGTTTTTAGGGTCGTGCTATGCAGTTCAGGCTGGCTTTGAGCTCACTTTGTAGCCCAGGCTGGTCTTGAACTCTCAACAATCCTCCTGCCCAAGCCTTCTGAGGTGCTTTTTTCCCATGGTCCAGTCTAACATTCATGGTCCTTCTGGGGAGAAGAGTAGCTCTAACCTACGTTCTCAACAACAGTGAGATTTCCCAGCGGGGGCTATAGTTCAGTATGCATGTGGGCCTTGTTTCAATCCCCAGCACCATTAAAGAAAAAAGTGAGCATTGCACTGCACAGAACGGTAATCCCAGAACTGAGGAAGCTAGGGAGGAGGATCACGGTAAGTTTGAAGCTAGCCTGGGCTACATAGTGAGTCGGAAGGCCTGCCTGAACTGCAAAGGTGACCCTGTATCAAAACAAACACACAAACAAAAGTCAGACTGCTACCTGTGAACTTATACTGGAAGGTTAGGTCCCCCAGAGGGGCAAGATCATGATGTCCCCCTTTCTGAAGCCCACCTGGACTACTGATCAAAGAAGAGAGGAGAAGGCTAATTACCCCCAAGCAGCTCCAGATTGCTAAGTGGCAGTGGCCAGGAGCTAATGAGCCACGCAGTGCCCCTGTTTACAGGCCTGCACTGGCCTTGCGAGGCTCTGGCTAATTCCAGCAGGCCCTGCAGAGCTTCTCCCAGGGCCTTAGAAGCCAACTGCAGCTCTGACTCCTCCAGAGAACCTCTCCTCTCCCACCCAGCGTGCCGGGAAAGCTGTGCTTTCTTTGGGGAGGTGTCCTGAGGAGAGAGGGAACAGCCTCCTGATCACCTTGGGGCCCTGGCATCACTGGAACCTTATTATACCTCCATGTAGGACTCAACATTCTTTCATCTTTTCTGTCCCTAAACCTCCAGGACAGCCCTGTGTTGAGGCAGGCAGAACAGACTTTTTCATTCCATTTTATATGCGGAAAGACTGAGACTTCATAAAGTGACTTACAGAGGTCAAACAGCTAGCCAGCTAGCAAGAGACTGGGACGAGGAGTCCCATCTTCTGAGCATCCCACTGCCCTTTTCAGGAATGCCCTCTGACTGCACCCCATTTCCAAAGTCAGATTCCGTGAGGCCTTTTAGGCAGTACCAAGCAAACACTCTAATCCAAGTGAAGGAAAGCCTACTCTCCAGCCCTAGGGTGTGAAGACTGAACCCCAGCCTGGGGTATGCCTCTCCTTCTTCCCTTGCTTACCTTGTTAAATTGGAATAGGTCCCGCTTGAGCCTCTCCCGCGCAGGGTCATGCCCTGGTCTCAGGAACCGCCTCATCTTGCTTCGTCCGCAGCTGCCCACTGGAGACCTGCAGAAAGGAGAAGGAGCCTTTGAGGCCTCACTGACAAAGGGGCTGGTCCCAGAGTCCTGGCCTGCAGCAGCCTGTGGGCCTCTCCCCAAGCCCAGAGCCACCAGTGGCTTCCTGTGTACCAAACGCAGTATGGTCCCCAAGAGGCTGGAGACTTGAGAAGCTGGAGTCCCAGGCCTGTCCCTGGCCAGGCTTCTCGCTGGCTGGTTAATGCTCTAATGCCACCCTTAGCTTCATAAGGGAGCAGAAGAAGCTAGGGAAGGAAGCCACTTAGCCTGGCTTTATAGGAACAAGGAGGGCCAGTAGGCCCCATGGTTAATTAGCTTAATTGTTAACCTGTTTTCTTAAAAAACCATAAAAGTCTAGCTAACCTGAAAGAGAAACTTTATGAGCCTCCCTCAGAAGCAGTGGAAGGTGGAAATGCAAAAGTTGTCCTGGGGACTCCCCATCAAAGCCTACATGTGGCTAGGAAGAGGTCAGGGCACAGCGGGACCATGTGGGGTCAGCAGCCTCTTCTCACTTCAGGGAGATTCTCACTCAGGTCTCTGCTACCAGCCCTAGCCAGGGGAACTTCAGTCAGGGAAGCACAAAGCACATGCCAGGGGCACTGGCCCACCCACGGGTGCTTGGAACCAGGGCCCATACCATAGGGCTGCTGGGCTCTCTGCAGCAGGCCAGGCCCCAGCTTTCCTCCTGATCCCTACCCCAACTCCAGCTCAAGCGCCGCTTCCAGAACCTCTGGGGTCTAAGAGCCCCCCTTCCAGGGGCCAAGTGTAGTATAATCCAAAGAAATCTGCCCCCAATAAAGAAAACAGCTCAAGGCCCCCAACCCATCCACCCACACAAAATGCATTCCCAGTCCAAAGGAAAACTATTTCTGGATTATCCTTGGGGGAGGAGGGAAGGGTCATCTGCACTTTGCTTCCGGCTTCCAGTAGCAAGGCCTCCCACGGACCACAGGACACCACCGCCTGTCCTTGGGAAGCACAGGGGCCAAGGCCCACCCGAGACCTGGCTCCATTCAGTCCCCAGAGCTGCAAATCGAAGGCAAGCAGATCCAGTCTTCACCCAGGAGGAGTTTACTCTGGTTAGGACAGGTAGAGACAGGCCAGCACAGTATGCTAAGTGCTGGATTGGGGCATGGAAAGGGGGTACCTGGCCTGAACTGGAAATGGGGGGGGGGCATCCTATCAAAGCTGAGGCCTAATGGAGGCCCTGGATTTCAGATCTTTGGGATGAGGGGAAGTTACTCCCGGGGCTGGAAGAAGAGCTTAGTGATAAAGCACCCGTCTGAAGCACACAAGGCCCAGCCTGGGTTTAATGCCCAGGATTGAAAAACAAAAATCCCTAGGCCAGGAGTTTGCACATGAAATGACCCTGAGGAGCTAAGACTGGGGCTTCCCTGAAATCGGAGCGATCACCCACACATGCAATGTGTATGACAAAGTTGGGGGACTTCTGGCAGAGTCACTAGGGCTTACCATCAGGGAGGGGGGTCATCTCCCCCTGCACTCATGCTGTAGTAGAGGCAGAGGCCCACATCCCCATAAATGAAAGGACTCGCAGGGTTGGCCACTTCCAACCCTCCAAGCACTGTCAGCCCCTGGGGACAACCAGAAGGCCATTGCCTGGGGGTGGGCGAATTGCCCCTTCACATTTTGGAAGAGCCAGGTCAGAGCACCCGGGGGAGTGGCAGGTAGTTGGGAAAGTTCTGCTTGATCAGAGAGCCCAAGGGTCAGAGAGCAAGCACGAAAGCCCTGGGGGCTCCTGGGCCTGGAAGCAAAAACAGAGTCCTGGTGACCCCGCAGGGATCTGGGCTTCTGGACAAACAGCTGAGTCTGCTAGAACGCGGCGGGGGAGGGAAGCAGCAGCGCAGCAGCATTCAGCATTCGCTGGGCTCCCTGGTGCTGGCTTTTGACTCCCTGGGCTGACGTCTCTAGGTCAGGAGCCAGAGGAACCTGAGTGATTCTCTTGGGGAGGAGAAGGGTCCACTGACTCTGGGAGGAGCAAGAGGCCACAGAACCACCTGTGCCAAGGACCCCATAGGTCCAAAGGTGGAGGATGGGAGAAAGGAGTAGGACAGATGAGAGGACACACAACTCTGCCAGGAAGGGGCAAGGTCACTCAGTGGCAGCCACCCACCCGAAGGCTGCACATCAGCCATCATACAAAATACTCTGCGTGTTACTGTAATTATATTTTAAAATTTTTGCTCAAGTAATCTGTGCTCATTGGAGAAAACGCAAATAATACAGAGCAGAAAATCCTCCTTAAACCTCACTGTCAGAGAAAGCCAGGGAAACAAGTTGGTCTACTTCCTGGCCACTTTTACACATACCAGTGTGAGTTTGTGATGTGACACCAATCTGTCGCAAGCCACCAGGAAGGTAAGTGGAACCTTCTCAGTTAGATGAGGAAACCAGGACCACAGACGCTAAGTAACTTGTCCCAGATCACCAAGTAGGAAGCAGCAGGATAGCAATCTGACCCCAGGCCTAACTCAGATCTCTGGCTTTGGGAGGAAGGGATGGCTATTACAGGAGAGGATGCCTAATTATACCCCTGCCATTAAAGGCAGGGACACACGTGGACACACTCCCTAGGCCACCAGCTGAGAGCCAACCAACCAATCTGGGGCCAGGAGCTGGTCACTGGTGCAGGGATCTGCTGCACGTTACAGGGGGGCCTGGCCCACTGGAGTGGGGTGGGCCCAGCATGTGCTCCTCATTGTGGGCCCCCAAGACAGAAAGAACAGCCCAAGGCAAGGCAGGAAAATGCAGGTACCACCCCTTCTTGGTGGAAAGGGGCAGGTTTGGGGCAAGCTAACAGCTCCTCAGCTTCACCCACCCCAGATAGGCAAGGTGTCTGCCAAGAGGCTTTCCAAAGCAGATCCTGTCTGCCTGGCTCACTCGCAGGAGCCAGGGGACAGGAGGGAAAGACCCCCGCACAGGGCCAGCAGTACAGCACTCTTGCTCAGGCCTGGTAGCCTTTGACAACAGCTGTCTGGGAAGAAGGTGACAAAGGAAGGCCCAGTGCTGATAGCTTGGCATAGAGGGGGGCCTCTTCTGGAATGAGGAGACTGGGATAACAGAACACAAAACAGACAAGGACGGGAGGATTTCCTACCAGGAGGAAGTAAGGATGCTGCTGAGCTCTGGTGCGTTCTCTCCTCTCCTCCTCACTCTTCTCAGACCCTGCCCCACTCCCACTCGAGAACACTGACGAATTTACTTACTAATCCTGATGACTACCTGAGGGGATCTTCCACAGGAAGCCACTTTCTGTCACTTTGTTTTTATTTTTGCAGCAGCAGGGTGGACAGAACTGAGGGACTCTGCATGGAGCTACATTTCCAGCTCTTTTTATTTTTTGATTTAAAACAGGGTCTCACTAAGTCATTAATTTGCCCAGCTGGACTCGAGCTTGTGATCCTCTTGCCTCAGCCTCCCAGAATGTTGGGATTACAGGCCTGCGCCCCAAACCCAGCTGTCTTCTTGTTCTTATTCAGTGACTTTTTGTCCTCTTTCCAGGGCTGCATTCCAAGTGCATACAGTCAGCGATCACCATTACCTGGACTATGAGAGAACAGAGGAGGGAAAGGAGAGACTATCTGCCTTGGTGACCTGAATGAATGACAGGAGGCGTTGGCCATGGTGAGATTTGGGGATGGGGACAGCGTGGGTCAGGCAGACTGAATAACAGGTGTGAGGCCTCAAGCCGGAGCAAGTTCCCAGAGCATGAAGACAAGTCAGGGCCAAGTGCCAGAGGGCTCCGAGGAGACGACCCAGGATAGAGCCAGGGCCTCACGAGCCACAGGGAAGGGGCTTTGGGCTCATCACACTGGCACCACTGACAGACCTAGGCAGAGGCCTAGGCAGCTCCCTCCTGAAACACCACGGCCCCTCTCCTTGACCTCGCAGGCTGCTCCATCTGCTCAGCGCCCACCTACCCCAGGCCTGGTTCACTGCATCTCTGAGTTTCTCCGTCTGAAGCGCCCCCCATGCCCTCAGCACATCACAGTACCTCCCAAAAGCCTTCCTGGTCTGACCCTCTCCTGCCCCACTGTTCACTTTGCTGTCACAGTGCTTGACTGTACTTTGTATACCTTGTACTAAAATGACTCCTTGAAACTGCCAAGGACAGTGACACCCACCCAGCTCCAGAACCTTCTTCTTCTTCTTCTTCTTCTTATTATTATTATTATTGTATTTTTGGGACAAGGTCTCACTATGGAGTTCAGGCTTGAACTCACTATGTAGCACAGGCTGGCCTCGAACCTGAACTCATCCTCCTGCCTCAGCCTCCCGAGTGCTGGGATAATAGTAAGATATGGGGGGAAAATGAGAAGCCACATGGTCAATGAGGAGGGTAGATTAAGTGCACTCAGCCCCTCAACAGAAGGCAGAAGGCTACTAAGTGAGAAGGAAATTTATGTATAAGTTGTTCAAGAGCCCAGTAAGCGCTATTAAAATACCTGCCAAAATGGTGGCGAATGCCTGTTATCCCCATACTCCCGGAGGCTGAGGCAGGGGGATTCTAAGTTCATGGTCAGCCTCAGAAACTTAGTGAAACCCTGTCTTAAAATATAGTACAAAGAAGGGGCTGGGGACACAGCTCAGTGTGAAGGCCCTGGGTTCCATCCTCTTTACTGGGAGAGAAAAACAGAAGTACATACTCAGACAATACCCTGGAAAGGCTAGGTAGGGATTAGTGGTGATCTTTTTTCTTCTTTTGTTTTATCTGCCTCCTACACAAGGTAGATAAGAGGATCAGATGAAGAAAGGATAAGGCCCTAGTGGTGGGCCTAGCTCTATCCCGTTAGTGGAATCACTCCCAAGCTCTGAGCTTACAGGATCCTCTCCAGCCATGTTAACCACCTAGGTGCAAAGGCTGGGTAGTTGGGTGGGTGAAACCAGCTACTGAGAGGAACGTGGGAAAGGAAGCCAGTCCACAAGTTCCACAGGCTGAAGGGCCCACGGCTCTCCAAACCTGACATCAGGGAGGGCTCTGGGTGTCACTGCCAACTGGCTAGGGGACCACCCTGAGACAGGGCTTCCCGGGAAAGAACACCTTCCCCATCCCAATTCCTAAAGACTGCACAGCCTTGGTCTCCGTGCCTGCCTGTTATGCCCTGTGTCAGTGACCAGACCAACCACCTCGTGGATGCTCTTGGGGGGACCCCCTGGGCTCAGAGCTGCCGACTGGGAGGCCTGCTGACCTGTGGCTGATCCCTGTCTCCCTTCCACACAAGTCTGTGCCTGGTGTGCAGAACTAGCCCAAGCACTTCCTGTGGGCAGCTGACCCAGCAATTTGCCTCTCTGCTACCTGTTCCCACCACCCTGCACTGGCACTGACCAGCAGAAGAGGCGGCTTATTTGGGGCCTCCTGTGCTGGGTGGCAGGTCTGACTGTGCCCCTCCGAGGGGACTACCAGTCCACACTGCTCATCCCGGGCCGGCACTGTTGAGTGCCAAGGCATGGCCAAGCACAGCCCATCAGTCTTGGGCAGGTGGGGTGGGCCAGCCTCCAGGAAGGTCCCTGATGGCCGGGGAGGGTCCACAGCTAGAGCACAACTCAGACTCCTGGGGTGGCCCATGGCCAAGGAGGCTAGTAGAGCCGCACCCAGCAGCCACCCCAGGCTCTTTGCTTTCCAGGAGCACACCACGTGGGGTTCTTCTCTCCTCTCCCCTTTGTTCAAGTTCCCCACACCCTGCCACTGATAAAGAAACTGTCCTTCCTTCCCAGACAACCTGTGTGAGACCCAATATGGCTTCAGCCTCCAGCGAATGTGGAAAGACGCCCCTGAACCACGTAATGACAGGAGTGGCAGGGCGGGGCTTGGAGCCTCTGGGACAACTTCCGACCCCTCTAGCTGCGGCCTCGAGGTGCCCAAGGCTGCTTCACCAGGACCCAAGTTGCCCTAGAAACCCAGTCACCAGGCAGGGCCCTGGCCAGCAACTCAGCAAGCTAACCTTGGCTGAAGGGCACCTCTGTGGAGCAGGTATGAGTTTGCAGGGGAGTAATGGAGATTATCAGCACTAATGGGGGTTAAATAATAAAAGGACTTTACATATATCATCTCATTGAATTATAATTAATCCAGGATAGTATCAAGCCCTGAACAGTCAGAGTCCAAGTTCCTGTTTCAACTGTAATCTGACTGACTTCAGAATCCACTGGCTCATTTCAAGTTACTCTCATAGGGCACAGGGCTGGTGAATGGTAAGTTGTATGGGGTCAGCCTCCATCCAAGCACTATCCAGCCCACAACCCTGAGTCCTCCCCAGCTCAGGCCAGGTTCCTTCCAAAGCGTGGTTTCCTCTGTTGCCCCTTCCAGGACTAGGAGGAGGGTAAGAAGCTGGGATGCAAACATCCTCCTGTGCCCCGCTGCAGGTGTCTCAGTCCTCCCCTGGCATCCAGCACCAGATTCTCCAAAGAAGTGAATGGTAGGATGTGGCCAAGAGAAAAGAAAAGGGGCCGGGGAGATGGCTCGGTAGAATAAGTGCTTCCCTGGCAAGTGCAAGGGCCTGAGTTCAATCCCCAGTTCCAGAAGAAAAAAAAAAAGAGAGAGAGAGAGAGAGAGAGAGAGAGAGAGAGAGAGAGAGAGAGAGCAGAGCCATTCTGGAGAGATGGACAACTTGCCTGGGGTTGGAGCAGGCAAACTGCCTAGGCCACACCGGATCGGACCCCAGCCCAGGGCCTCCAACCTGTCCTGACACCTGAACAGCTAGCCTCACATGCTGCAGGAAGACACCAAGTACAGAAGAAAAGGGCCACAGCAGTCTTGTCTACATTGTGTCCCCAGTAACACAGGAGAGACATTCAAATTTTATTTTGAGAGCTCCCTTGCTTTCTGTAAGTTTTTGCTCAAATGACACCTTCTTGCTGAGGCCCAGTCTGACCACCTTTTAAAGCTGTAGCCCCAAATGGGCATGATGGTGCACACTTGGGAGCTGAAGCAAGAAGATTCCTACAATTTGACGTGATGGGCTACACAGTGAGTTCAAGACCTGCCTGAACTACACAGCAAGACCCTGTCTTAGGGCTGGCCAAATAGCTAAGCGGATTAAAGCGCCTACAAGAGGGTCCAGAGGCCGGGGGTTTGAGAGACTGGGCGTGGTGGCACACACCTGTAATCCCAGCTCTTGGGAGGCTGTAAACAGGTGGATCATTATGAGTCCAATCTAATAGTGAGACCCTAAACACCCTGTAGACCCTTCACTAAAATACAAAAAAAGACCTTGTCTCATAAATAAATAAATCTGCAGTCCCAGTAGCTTGGGGGAATACCGACTCCTGCTGTAATTCTTGTTTCTGTATAACTCATATCACCTGCTCTAACAATTGTAAATGTATTTATTCCAACAGTAATAAATACACTGTTTATTACTTCAACTTATTTTCTATCACTTATGCTCCCTATCCTTTTTTTTTTTTTTTTTTTGCAGGGGGTACCAGGCATCGAACTCAGGACCTTGCACTTGCCAGTCAGGCACTTATGCTGTTAAGCTGTCTACCTAGCCCCCTGAGCTCAATTTGTAACCCAGGCTGGTCTCAATTCAAGAACCTCCTGTCTCAGCCTCCCAAGTACTGAGATTATAGGCATGTACCACCAAGCCTGATCTGTGCCCTATCCTTTAAAAAAAAAAAAAAAGTTTCACAGTGACAGAAACTTTACTTTAAGGATAATATGCAGTATCTAGGATAATACTACACATAAGCACTGATAAATACCCTGCTTAGTCAGTGGACGAGAAGTTGAACAACACAGAAATTAACTAGTTAAAGAATGCTAAGGTAGGGTCACAGGGTCCTCAGAGAACCTCCCTACCCTGTTCTCAAGGCACAAACCATGGGCAGGCCATTTGGACCTTCTATGTGGCACCCTGCTGGGGATGTGACTGTGGGCCCTGCCCCAGAGCCAAGGGTCCAGGACACTCAGCTCATGGGAAAGGAGAATCCCAGAATGATATTATTAAATATTATGTACTAGAGTCAAAAAGATCATGTTCAGATATCCCTTTTGTCAAACCCTGGCAGCACTGAGTCAGCTGCCTGGAGAGAAGGCTCTAGTTTCTACTGAATTCCTGAAGGGTAGAATCAGGTATCTTGCAGTTGCCCAGTCCCCACGCCCAGAGCGGCCTCTCCTAACTCAAGAATTCATCGTGGTTCCTAAGGACAGGAAGGGGCACTGTGACTCTTCAAAGGACCAGTTTCTTCTGAGGCAGGGCCTTCCCTTCTTCTGAGGGGGAAAGGCTACTGGCCCCAGTACACAGCAAGGGAGGCTCTCTGGGATCCCTAGGAAGCCAGGGTTGGGGATAACAAGTGGTGTTAACAGCCCCACTGGGAAATGCCCATGTCCTGCCCCGGACCCTGTTTCTCCCTGCCAACTGTGCCCAGGCAGAGGATAATAAAGTTACTAAGCAGACCTGGCATGCTCTAGTAAGGAGTTGAGAGAGTGGTACCAGAGTGAGATAAGAGGGCATCTCAGAACTCAGTGTTGTGAATAAGTGAGTCTAGGCTGCCAGTCTTATTCCAAGCTGCCAACCAGGACAACCATTAGGCTCACAAGCCTCTACCCTGGCCCCCAACTCAGGTGTCTCCACAGCTGCTCCTAGTCAGTCTGGGAAGTCCAGGAAACTAAGCCTTGCCACATTGTCACTAGAGGCTCCTATCAGTGACGTTCCGGGCCTCCCACGGGACAGCAGGGGAGCAAAGGCTAATGACAGAGGTTCCAAACTTTCCAATACATGTACTACTTCCCCAGAAAGTCGGTAAGCCCTACAAGAGGACATCTCAGCCTGAAGCAAGGCCGAAAGGAAGCACTGTGGAATTGTCAGACTATCCCTTAAAGACAAGAAGAATGTGCTCCCCTACCCCAACCCCCAAGAGGGTGTCCAGAACGGACAGTATAAGCCCTCCTAGCCTGGACAACAGCAGAACAGACAAGATTCTGTACTCAGAAAAGACCCTCTGCTTAATCTGTGATGGGTCCTCATTCTGGCTCTTCCAAGGAACAAGGGAAGTATCACAGATCAAAGGAACAGGATGTCAAGTAAGGATGGACCACTGTCTTCTATTACTGAGGAGTACCTTCACAGACCTCTACAGACTTTGTTTTTGAGACAGAGTCTCACTATGCAGTTGAAGCTGCTCTTGAACTCACTATGTAGCTCAGGTTGGTCGTGAACTCGTGGCAGTCCTCCCACCTCAGCCCTGGGGTGCTGGGATTGCAGGCGTGCACTACCAGGTCTGGGCAAGACTTCAAAAGATTACTAAATCATGAGACTTCAGCTGATTTCTAGACTCAGAAGCAAATTCCCTCAACCCAGCAGGTGTTTCCAAAAGGCCTAAGAGCCCACCCAAAGGCCTATAAATGTCTGATGCTTTCTATGCTTCCAGGGACACTAACAAGTTCCCTGTCCTTGAGTTTGTTTCTGCTATGTACCGGGCCACGCATGTTCACAATGTTTTTACCTTCTTGGCAACTTCTGTTAACAACAAGGCTTAGCATGGTTAATTGACTCAGCTAAGGTCACACAGCAAGAGCACAGCAGGACATAATTTAAAATCACCTGATACTTCCATGATGTAGAGTGTGCCTAAGGAGAGTCACATGGAGAGAAAACATTCTTAGGCTTTCACAGAGAGCACATTGGCCAAGCAATGGCCGTGACTCATCCACACGGCTGACACTGACAAAGGTTCTACAATCTGAGGTACAAGATCTCAGGATAAATCCTGAGGGGGTTTCAGTGATCTTATCAGACCCAAAAACTACAACTCTTGTTGCATAGGTCCTGCTTTACCTTGGTCTTAATCATCCAGCAGAAAAGTATAAAAACGAAGTATAAGAAGTAAAGCCATGCTGTTATGTTGAGCTGTAGGGGACTCAGGTCAACAATTTCTGACACTGCCAGTGAAGCGGAAGACCCAATACTATTATGGACTACTGAACTCTTTTAGAATATTTTGCTGAAGGGCCGGGAAGATGGCTCTGTGGAATAAGTGCTTCCCTGGCAAAGCACAAGAGCCTGAGTTCAATCCCCAGTTCCACCAAAAAAAAAAAAAAAAAAAAAAAAAAAAGAATATTTTGCTGAGTTTACACACCTATCATATTTAAATGATGGAACTTAACAAAAAAAGGGGATACACATGAATGTCCATTTTGTATCTGTGTATTCAAAGTGGTTAGGATAGATATATAGTTACATTCTCTTAATGAAGAGGGATTTGCTCTAATGGTGTTTGTAAATAGGATATCAAGTCCGCATCTTGTACAGCAATTAACCACTAGGAAGAATGTATGCAATGTGTTAATTATTGAAACTGTCCTACCAATTTGGTTTGAAACTGTCTTATTGCTATTTGTTTCTCAATAAAATTATGGAAAAAAATTTTTTTAAAAATCACCTGATACTTAGTAGACATTACTCCATTACCTCTCAGTTTTGTTTTGTTTTTTTTTGACAGAGTCTTGTTATGTAGCATAGTTATGTTGAATAGTACAAACTTCTGATTCTCTAATCAAATTGGTGAGATAAGACAGAGGACCTAAAAACAGATACATATATTTTTCTGATGACTTGATTTTTTTTTTTTTTTTTTTTTTTCTGATTGAACTCAGGCCCTTGTGCTTGCCAGGCAAGCGCTTATTTAACTGAACTATCTCCTTAGCCCTGATGACTTGATTTTTAGCAAAGGTGACAAAGCAATCCAATAGGGAAGGAAAATCTTTTCACTAAGTAGAGCCAAAATAAAGTCGCTGAATATCCATACTGGGAAAAATGAACCATGACCCCACTACCTCACCAAAATGAGTTTGAGTTGGATTATAATTCCAAATGTAATAACTAAAAAGTACAGAGATTTTTGTCATTTTGTAAAAAACATAGGAGCATATCTTTGTGATATGTGGGCAGCCAAAGGTTTCCTTAGATCACAGAAAGCAATACTCCCCTTAGAAGATTCAACATTTAAGTCTATCAGAATTAAAAACTTGTCATGAAAAGATAGTATTAATAAGAAGAGTAATATCAAATGATATAAAGTAGCTTTATAAAACTAGGTTAATAGACATAAGGGTTTTTTCTTGTTTGATTCTGATAAAGTTCCTTGATAGGAATTTCTATAGCTTAAGAATGATTTATTTTGTCTGCGTCTTTAATCATTACAAATGCATTATGACACTCCATGGTTATTTCTGCTTGTGAATAAAGAAGTACACTTGTAAAAAAACAAAACAAAAACAAACCAAAACAACCCAAACTTCTGATTCTCCCAACTCAGCCCCCTGAGTGCTGAGATCAAAGGCTTGTACCTCCAGGCCTGGCTCAAAATTCTTAACAAACATTGTTTCAGGAAAACTCTGTCAGGCAAGGTGAATCTTTTCTGCCTTACATTTTATAAATATTTTCATTTTTTTTCCTCTATGGGCCATTCCCTTTTTCTTTTCTTTTCTTTTTTTTTTTTTGGAAACCGGGAATTGAACTCAGGTCCTTGTGCTTGCCAGGCAGGTGCTTCTTCCACTGAGCCATCTCCCCAGCCCTCCCTTTTTCCTTTTTCCTTTTTTTTTTTTGCTCTGAATGCCCTCAGGGGTGGTTTGGCTGGCTGGAGTGTTGTGGGGATCGAACTACAGCAATTTTTTTTTTTTAAATGCATATGGGTGAAACCACAGTCTTTCTTTTTTTTTTTTTTTTTTTTTTTTTCCGGAACCGGGGATTGAACTCAGACCCTTGCGCTTGCCAGGCAAGTGCTTATTCTACTGAGCCATCTCCCCGGCCCCATGCCGAGTCTTTGTTTTGTAAATGCTGCTGTCTACTTAAAAGTTGCCAAGTACATTTTAATATTTTAATAGTAATAACTTAATAGTATTATTTTAATAACTAAATATTTTAAAGTATTTATATATATATATATATATATATATATATATTTGTGTGTGTGTGTGTGGAACCGGGGATTGAACTCAGGCCCTTGCACTTGCCAGGCAAGTGCTTATTCTACTGAGCCGTCTCCCCGGCCCCCTAAGTATTTTAATTTTGATTAAAATTATACTATTCTGTCACCAAAGGAGACACTCCATTGCCTCAAAGAAGAGTAAGGACTCAGGATGACACCTGACGCTGAAGATGCCATTGCATAAGGAGAGGAAGAGCTGGGTTTGAGTCCCGACTGCCACAAATGAGTTCAGTGGGCAGATGACTTAAGAAAGCGAACCTCAAATTCCTTGCTCATTAAGTAAAGTAAAACCATCTCTCCCTGTACCCATCCCGTCCCATCCCTGCCTGTGCCCCAGATCACAGACTCAGATCTTCCCCAAAAGCCATTGCTGACCTTGGCTTCCCCTGGGTGGACCCCACCTCTTCGGCTGCAGCCCGGCTCCTGCACCTGCATTTCCTTGTAAGCTGACACACCCTTTCCCTCCAGCCTCCCTTCCTGCTGAGAACCCCTCCACAGGACCCACTCCTGCAGAGCGCCCAGCGCCCAGATTAAGGCAGCCTGTAGCAATAGACAGTAAGGTCCTCTTGGGAAGGGGCGCTAATTTAAGCTCCGCCCTCCTCACTCGAAGATCATCTGCCCCGGGCGAGCGTCTCTAAGGATTATAACGCAGCCGTCCTGGTTACACTCATTTCCCCCCGACCAAGGCCCAACTGTCCAGCCCCAGCAAACCAAGTTACACTTTCTTTGGCAAGAATTTTCCACTACCCGCCAATTCCCACTGCATCCCTCCCCGCCCACCTGTTAACATCGAAGAGAGACCGGCTTTCAACATTAAAGGTGTCCAAAGGTGGCCAGGAGGAGAAAGGCCCGCAGCAAAGTCCCTCCCGCCGGCTTCCTGCGTCCGGGGATTAGGAGGCACAGAGGGCCGGCGGGGAGAGCCCCAGATGGCCCGGAGAGGGGCTAAGCCGCCACAGGAACGCCGCCCACGGAGGCCGGTCACGGGAGCCCCGCTTCGCCTGCTCCCGGCCCCGGCGCCCAGCAAGTAAGTCCCGGGACTCCGCCTCCATCTCCGTCTCTCAAACGCCGCTCGGCTGGACACCTGTTCCCCTGCTCCCGAGATCAACGCTATAGGGCAAACGTAAACCCCAAGTTTGGTGATCGGGTGCGAACCAAGCAGAGAGTTCCCAGCGGCACTTTCCACAGGTGTCTTTCTCCCAGACTAGCCAAACTGCACCAGCGCGAGGCGGAGGAGAACGGGGTGCAGCCCGCCCTGCTGGGGAAGCCAGGGGCTCTCGGTCCTCTCCCGCAGTTGGACGCCCCAACAGGGCGGGCCGGGCTAGGTCGGACGAGCCCCACACTCACCTGGAATCCGGGCCGGACCCCCGACCAGGGCCCCCGCGTCCCTAGCCCCCAAGCCGCTCCGATCGCTCCGCCGCTCCGGCCCGCAGACTGCTGGGCGACCGCCTCCTTCCTGCTCACCTCCCGAGCGGGGAGCGGGGGCGGAGCTGCCGCTATTTACATAGAGGGCGAGCCAGCCCATCCGCTGAACTCAGAGAGCCCGCCCCGGGGCCCGCCCGGCCCCCAGCAGCCCGGCGCCTACTGGGCGGGGGCGCGGAGAGGGCACCTCGGAGGCGGGGGCCGCGCTCCAGCCAATTAGCGGCTCCCGGGGCGTAGGGGCGGAGCTGCGACCCGCCCAGGCCTCACCTGAGCACACCTGGCCGCAGGACGGCACGCCGCGCCCAGTGTCAAACCGCCTCCTAGAGAAAGTAGTTCCCGGCACCGGCGGCTGCAGCTGCCCTAGGCGTCTTTCTGACTTGGCTGCTAGCGGGAGTCGCCCATTGCCCCCGCGACTCGCCCGGAGCTGTCGAGCCGAGGACGGACGCAATCACACACGCAAACACACACACACACACACACACACACACAAATGGGGCTGCACCTCCTGAGAGCCACCACACACACACACACACACAAAGGAAGTGGACTCAGGGCCAGGTTTCAAGACCCCCAAAGCAAGGTCATAGGGGCTGAGAATCACGGCGCATTTCCCTTGGGAGGACAAGCCCCATTCCGTGTCTACTCAGGAGACAAGCAGGCACCCTAAGTTCCGTGGATCAGTGAAAAGACTGAAGCAAGAGATGGTACTCATGTGAGCAGTGATGCTGCAGTCCAAGAGGTGCAGAGCCCACAATAGAAGCCGCACCGCTGCTAGAGACGGATGTGGGCCACAACCACGTGGGTTTCTTGGCCACCCTTCCATGCCAACCTAGCACCGCTCAGGAACTACCAATGTTGCAGTGGCTTCACTCTCCAGGTACTTATCAAGAGCCCACAGACTGCTACTTCCTGTCCTCAGGGACAGCGGCAAGCTTGTGGGCAAGCAAGCTAGTGCACAAGCGTCCCTGCCCCGATCAGGGTTTCCTGCATCTGTAGATCTACGTCAGGAAGGGCAGCTCCCCCCGAGTGGGCAGGTGAAAGATCCAGTACATCCAGACAGGGTAGAAAAGAAATTGATTTTTAATGGCTTTGGCTTTATGGCATGAAACAGGCACCCTCTCATTAAAGGCACAGAGTCCTCATCTGCCCCTCCTCCTGGGCCTCTGAAAACCAGCCCTGAGTTCAAGGGGGTCACTGCAAGGCAACACTCTGAAGCTTGGGGTTAGGCAGCCCTGCAGGCAAGGCAGGGGGGCGGGGTAGGGAGCATGGTGTCACACTCTTTCAAGAACCAGACATCAGGGCCAAGGCCCGGACACCACAGATCAGAGTTGGGGTGTAAGGGCAGCTGAGATGGGCCCCGAGAATAAACTTCCTAGGTCCCCAACAGCAGGCTCCATCCCTCTGCCCCCACTGTCAGTGCTCCAGATCCATGGGCAGCATGAAGTCCCTGAAACTGTAGAAGGAGATATCGCCATGATCCACCAGGGCAAAGATCAGAGGGACATCCCCACTCTGGAAGGTCAACCTCTTGAGGCTGCAGAGGTCTGGGACAGGCTCATCAAATCTGTAGGGATAAGAGTTAGACTGAGACCTGGTCATAGCCCCCCACTCCCAATTAACCCCGAGACACGCCCCCAGGTTCCATGGAAGGGAGATATTAACAGACTGGGGGTGCAAAACCTCTGGTCCCTGGGTTCTCCTATTTACAAACTACTGACCAATGACTTCAAGAAAGCTCCAAGGTCCTGGCTGGGTAGGGACCTTGCTGGGAATAGCAAGATTCTCATCACCCTTAGCCTTTAAATCCTTCTAATCCACATCTCTTCTGGGTGAGCCCATGATTAATGTGACATAGGAGAGAGACTACTCAAAAATCCACAGTGAGGAACCCACGACTGGGAGACCTGGGATTCTACAGCACTGCCTGCGTGGCCTTAAGTAGGTCAATTAAGGGGGTCTGCCCCTTAGCTCAGTTGTTTAAGTGGCTGCTTCGAAAGCTGTCAGGCTCAGGTTGCTGTGGTTCGATCCCCACAACTCAAGTCAGCCAAACCTGCCCTGAAGGCCTGCGGAGCAAAAAAAAAAAAAAAAAGTAGGTCAATTAATAACCTCTCAGAACTTGGGTTCTTACAGATTGGCAAAGTGGCCTAGGGATGAAGGTGTGATGGAGAGACGGTCCATACAGTTCGCAGGTGACCAGGGCAGCCCAGGGGTAGTACTCCCTCATCTCATACCCACTAATGCACATCCGGGCGTAGGGCTTGCCAGGGCTGTTCTTTCGGAACGTGGCCACAGTGTCGGCCTGGTAAACATCAAAGCTGATCTCCAAGCCTCCAGGCTTCTCCAGCAGACTGAGAACAGAGTAAGAAACTGTAGGACAAGGACTCTCCTCTCCCACTTTCCTTTCCCTCCCCTATTTCTAGTAAGCAACCTCACCGAGGGGAACCAAGGCTGTGAGGTGCCATTTGAGGGGAAGGAACTCCCAACACTTGGGACAAAGCCACTAGCCTGCCATTCTTCCCTCTCCCCTAGACACACGAACACAAGCATTAGTAATCGATGAGCTAAGCACATGGGTGGGGGCCTCTAGCTTATACCCAACTGCAGCAGTCCAAATCCCCACTGTCATAATATCTGGCTGCCAACTGTCATGGAGAAGGGTACTGCTTGGAAACTTACCTGGCCCCACCGTCAGCAAGGTGTGTTGATCGCAGCACGGAGATAAGCTGAAGGGCTGCAGCTACAGGACAGTGAAAATGAGCTGCTGGAGGAGTCGGTCTGCTTTACACTCCCTTGGCACTGCATTAGCTGTTACCTTGGTTAGTGTTGCCAGACTTACCAATTTTTTTTGTTTTTGTAGTTTGTGTGTAGTACAAGGTTTGAACTTGGTACAGGAGCACTGTACCACTGAGCTACATCCCCAGCCCTATTACAATTTATTTATTTAATTACCTTGTGGGTGGGTGGGCCCAGGCATGTGTTACCACTCAGCTGTATTTCTACACTCGCAGTCCATTTTCCCTTATTTTGAGCCAGGATCTTGCTAAGTCACTAAATTGCCCAGGCTGGAATCAAACTTTACACTCAATTCATCCCCACTGTCCTAGGGCAATGGTGGCAAACCTGTAGCACATGTGCCAAAGCAGGCTGTTTGGAGCTTTAAAAGATTTGCCAACACTATCCTAGATTGTTGGGATTATAGGTGTGCACCACCATACCCAGTTAATTTCTTTTGAGGCAGGATCTCACTGTTTTTCCCAACATAGGCTAGAACTTACAATTCTACCTTGGCCTCCAGAGTACATGGGATTACACAGATGTACCAATACAACTGACACATTTTTAGAGTATGTCCGATGTAATATTTGGAACATACTTATGCTAAGAAATTAGCTATTGTTTATCCAAAATCAAATCATTTTCATTCAAAATCAACCTAGTTTTCTATGATCTATGTATCATATTCCCATAACTTTAAGTAGTTCTGAATCTGTCACATTTAGCCAAGGCCATTCCTGCCCTATCAGTCTCCTGGGCTTAAGATGGTGAGCAAACAGTGAGCCTATTAATTTTATCTGGATGGAACCCCCCATATTGCAGCCAGCTGGTATGGAAGGAGAAAGGATCACAGCTAGATATGGCAAAAACATCCAAGTGATCCTAGCTGATTATGGTTCGTGCCACACAACCCCCTCTGCTCCAGCACTGGAGACTGGATCCATGGCCTTTGCACTGAACTATATGCCCATTCCTCCAATTCCCTGAGAAGGGATCTAAATTATTAAACTGCCCAGATTAGCCTTGACCTTACAATCCTCCTGCCTCAGCCATCCTCAGTGGATGATAAGCATGTGCCACCATACCTGGCTTTGGCTATGGTTTCAAGGACAGTTTCCTGCCCTCCTTGCCTCTCCCTAGGCACTGACTCATCATCGGATACCTTGCCCTGCAGGCTTTGCTGTCAACAGAACTGTCTTTGTGAGGTTCACTGCAGTGGACAGCGCTCCCTTTCCACATCCTAAACCTCAATTAGTCCTAGGCAATCCAGGTCCTTTTCAAAGTCCATGAAGCCTCTGCTTCCAGTGGGCTGCAGGATTATAGCAGGGTTAAAGGGGTACCTGGGGAGTCTGCCCGGCCAGGGCTCAGCAAGGGAGTGACGGGCTGACCCCACAGGTGTAGGGCGGAGCTGGGTCTCTTCTGTAGGTGCCGCCTCTGCAGCAGTTCCTTGTACTCGCGCCAGCTGGAGCACTGCTGCACCTCAGGATCTGCGTTTATGTCTTCCCAGAATTGCCGGGCCTCTGCCTGTTGCTCTTGCTCCCGTCGGGAAAGCTTCTCCTTTCGCTGGTTCAGCTTCTGGCACCAGGACTCAGTGTCTGTCTCCCGCCCAGCAATGTTGGCCGGGAGCAGCTCTGGGGCTGGTGCAGCCAAGAGGGTGTGGCGGCTATCTGAAGCCATATTGGGGAAGCAGATCTGCTCAAAGTTCCAGCGTAGCTTACGAGCCCCCTTGACTCCATTCTCTGCTTTGCCACTGTCCTGGTCACACCCCCGGCCCTCTGGGGCCAGAACAGGGCAGGGCTCCAGGGATCCCAGAAGCTGAAGTGGGACCCCAAGGTCCTTCATGCAGCTTGACTCCTGGGGCTTCTCCACTGAGCACTGGCTGTTGTGGATGTTGGCAGGTGGGCTGGAAGCTGCCAGGCTTGTAGGTAGCAGGGATTCCTCCAGGACCTTGGCCTTCTTATTAATAGGCCTAAGGAACACGGGAGGAAAAGCAGCAGATTGCTAAGGTGGACATGTTCCACACAAGCTGAGGGAGGCAGGTCACTGGCCCTGAGCAGAGATGAGAACTGCCCCAGTACAGCCCTATACCCCACACACTCCCTGAGGGCCCAGGCGCCAGTACTCCCTGGGTGACAGTCATGGGGGGGCCAGTACCGAGAGCTGGTGCTCCTCTTCCTCTTGCCAGTCCCATCCTCTAGGTGCTGGGCATAGCCCTCCAAGTTGAGCTGCCTCTCATAAGGGGACAGGACAGAGCTGTAGGGTGAGAACAGCGGGCAGGCAACAGATCCACCTCCTCAGGTTGGTGTTCCTGGTGGGGGTTTGTAAGGGACTGGCCAAAAAGATAGGTCAGGAGCCAGAGTCAGAGCCACACCCAGAGGCTAAGGCTCTACACAGATCTGCATGGGTACAAAGAGGAGACCACAGGGGCCCGGTTAGGCCTTCTACCCAGGCCATTGGGTGTCATCGGTGGCACCTCTGAACAGAGGCTCATTACAACTGGGGCTCCTGAAGGGTCAATACGTGAATCATCAGTTGGGGTTTGGTGGGTATAGCTCCGTGGCAAAGCACTTGCTTTGGCATGTTCGGCTGAGGCCGAGCTCAAGTCCATGACCACAATAAATAAATAATCAATCCCTAACAAGAAATAATAAGAGGGTCCTCTTCCTGTAAGCGGCCTTAGGTGACCTGTGAAAATGGTTCGCTACTCTCTTGACCCAGAAAACCCCACAAAATCATGCAAATCAAGAGGCTCAAATCTTCGCGTTCACTTTAAGAACACGCGTGAAACTGCCCAGGCCATCAAGGGTATGCATATCCGAAAGGCCACCAAGTATCTCAAGGATGTCACATTAAAGAAGCAATGTGTACCATTCGGCGTTACAATGGTGGAGTTGGTAGGTGTGCCCAGGCCAAACAGTGGGGCTGGACACAGGGTTGGTGGCCCAAAAAGAGTGCTGAATTTTTGCTGCACATGCTTAAAAATGCAGAGAGTAATGCTGA
>NW_004524609.1:15399175-15432770 GCF_000260255.1 Octodon degus | reverse complement strand
ATATTGAGATGATCCTTACTGAAAAGGAACAAATTGTTCCCAAACCAGAAGAGGAAGTTGCACAGAAGAAAAAGATATCCCAGAAGAAACTGAAGAAACAAAAACTTATGGCATGGGAATAAATTAAGCATAAAATAAATGCAAATAAAATTAATGTTGTCTGTTAAAAAAAAAAAAAAAGAAATAATAAGAGGGACTAAAAACTTTGAAAAATACAGAAAAATAAAATGAGGGGCTGGAAAAGATAGCTCAGCAGTCTAAGCACCTGCCTGGCAAGTGTTAAGTATCTGGGTTCAATCCCTGGTACCACATGCTGCATCAGCCTTAGGACTATGCTGGTCACAGAAACCAGGTGTGGAGGTGCACACCTATAACCCCAGCACTGGGGAGGCTGAGATAGGAGGATCACTACGAGTCTGAGCTGTGTAATGAGACCCTATACCAAATATGAAAAAAAAGTTCTATGCACAGCATGGTTCTAAAAGACCCTAATTTGTTTGAGCACACCTCCACTGTTGAGCTCTCAGACTACTTCTAAGTACAATAATTTTAAAAGTGAAGGTATTTTTTATATGCACCTCACTGAAGGCAAGCAGCATTAAAACAGTACTTTGGGGCCATGGATGTAACTCAGTGGCATAAGCACCTGCCTGGCAAGTGAAACATCCTGAGTTCAATCCCTGATATCAAAAAACACAAACCAACAAACAAAAAAAGGGCTTTGTCTCCACTATTCCTTAGCAACAAGTATAGGGCACAAGTAACTACTCAATAATATCACTGACTAAAGGAAGTCTCACAGGAGCACCTCTGTATGCAGGCATGATTATTTCCCTAAAACAGATTCTGGGGCTGGTGAGATAGCAGGGACTGG
Organism: Octodon degus; assembly: GCF_000260255.1. Classification (NCBI taxonomy): domain Eukaryota; kingdom Metazoa; phylum Chordata; class Mammalia; order Rodentia; family Octodontidae; genus Octodon; species Octodon degus. Next base: position 15,431,896 of record NW_004524609.1, on the reverse strand, counting down.
GCTTGGATCCTCAGCACACAAGCCATGTCGGCCCCACCCCCGGGTGCGCCAATCTGGCCACTGAGTCCGGGAGGTGGTGCAGGCCTATAATCCCAGCGCTAGGTAGGTTGAAAACAGGAGGATCACGGAGTCCAAGCTGCGCAGTGAGACCCAGTACCAAATCCGTCAAAAAAATAAATAAATAATAAAATAAAATAAGAGTCCATTTTCAGAAAATAAAGGATTTGTCTGTTTTATAGCTTTGGAGACAAATATAACTGTAAAAACTACAGCAGTTTCCACCCCAAGTCTGAAGGTCTCTGAGGCTCTCAGCAAGGATGGATTGCTAAGTCAGGAGGAAAGAACATCTAACCCAGTATAAGACATGTCAAATCCGGGCTGGTGAGATGGCTCAGTGGTCTAAAGCACCTACTTACAACAAGCTAAGCTAAGCAAAAGGACAGCGACCGCGGTTCAATCCCCAGCACCACATGCCAGCCAGCCCGACCCCTGGTGGGCTGAGCTGGCCACACACACACACACACACACACACACACACACACACACGCACACAATAAATAAGTTAAAAAAAAAAAAAAAAAGACATGTCAAATCCAAGTGAAGTACAAATTCCTCACTTGACCCTGCATACAGGTACTTCACAAATCTGCCTTCTCACATACCAAGTGCAAGGCACTATGCCAGTGCTCACAATGAGCGGCAGGTATTCAGTCATCTAAAGATGTGTCTCGATTTGATAGTGCAGTAGGAAGTGTGTGTAATGAGCTTCTTCCCCGATGCCTAAGAGCACTTCCAGGGTAGGCCTGAGGTCAATGTCCAGGAAGCTGCACTCCAGCAAGGGCTCCAGCTAAGCAAGGGATACTTTCCACTTGAAACTGGTCAGCCAGGTCCCTGGCCTAGAGTGAATGGGAGCAAAAGGAATAGGGACTTACCTTGGTTGAAATCGTCGAACCACATAGCCCAGCCTCTTCAGGTGGCTGAAGACCTCAAATGAAGAAAAAAGTGAAGCTTAAACGTCTGCTCTTTTATTATTTTTTAAATCTCTTAGCCCTCTTTTAAATTTACTTATTTTGAGACTGGGTCCCACTTTATTGCTAAGTTGGCTAAGACAGACTCAAATCTGTACCTCTGCCTTAGCCTACCAGAGTGCTAGGATTGTAAGAGTGCACCACCATACCTACTTCAAAACAGAAGTCTATAACTGATTCCACTCTCCCCAGTTTGCCCTTCCTTCAGTATTTCCAGCCAGAAAAGGAATACCGGCTCTTGCCCAAATGCCCTTCCTTTTCTTTGCAGCGCTGGGGATTGGACCCAGGGCCTTGCACATGCAAAACAGACCATGTACCACTGAGTTATACTCTAAGTACCCATGGGTATAATCTCTGATTCTTCTCCTTAGCATGATACCCAATCCATTTGCAAAGTTTTGTCTTTTCTAAGATCTATCCATTTATTGTCACTCATGGACACCTGCCCCAACCCCAAGCTGAGCCAAGCCTCTACCAATGTCTGAGACTCCATCAATTCTCTTCTGCTTAGCACTTACTTCTCTATAAAAGCCCACTGTTTCTTTTTTTGGTATCAGAAATGGAACTCAGGACCTTGCACTTGCCAGGCAGGTACTGTGCCACCGAGCTATATCCCTTGCCCACTTATTTGCTATTACTCAACTGCTACCATGAGCATGAAAGCTTGGTGAGAGCAAGGCCCTTGCAGCTCCAGCACGTGGCACTACTGCACCTCATGGGTGCTTGTCACTATACACTGACTCAGCAAATGAGGGGTCAGGAGAGGTACCTGGTACTGTAGGAAAGTCACAGTGTCCCCAGTGAGCAGCAGCTGGTAGGCTTCCTGGATAGACAATGGCAAGTCTTGGCAAAACAGCTGAATAGAGCCCTGGAAGAATGGTCAATGGCTCAACTGTGCATTCTTCCTGAAGTACCACAGCTAAATAGGGCAATCTCCCTCCCCTCAGTAAGAATACATGAAAGAAGGCCGGCCCTCTGATTTGCTCTAAAATCTCTGATCCTTGGGAGGTACTTTTTTAAGAGAGCTTCTTTGGAGGTTCTAGCAGGGGAGCGCAGCTACTCGTATACCCGAGGACCGGTCCTCCTCTATCCGGGGTGGTCGTCCTCTTCGACCAAGCGCGCAGCTTAGGGAGGGACGCACATGGATCATTGAGAGAGGAAGGGGACACCCGCCTAGCCAGCCAGATTAGCCGAATCAACCCTGGCGATCAGTGGGGTGACAGATGTCGCAGCCAGATCACCCTCACATCCGGGAAGTACTTTTTTAAGACAGCTTTTAGTACTACGTTTGTGATATGTAACTAATTCATTCAACATGGGCAGCTGGCCTATGGCCTCTTAATCCTTTCTACTTCCTCTTTCCCCTCTATCCCTAGATCCTCCTTCCCATCTACAAATTGTCAAATTTATTTTGCTCTTTAAGTTATTTACACTTTGGGTTTCTCATGCAAAAATAGTATGATATTTGCCCGGTGTTCTTGGGTCCTATTCTGGAAGCCCAATTGTAAGTTCACTGGAAACGTAGCTGGGTGTTCTTTTTCGCCACCACACGCGTCTTTCCCGTTCCTCGGTCCCTTCCCAATCTCCGGGGGCTCCACTCACACACTCCAGCAGATACAAGGCCTCTTCGGGGTGAAGCAGCTGTCGGCCGTGCTCCGAGAAGCCCATGGTGTGCCAGAATTTACCCTGTGAGATCCAGAGTCAGCGTCACAAGTATCCCGGAGAGCACAGTAGGCGGGTCCTCTATCCCTGAGCCCCGCTGCTCACCGCAGGAGACTTCAACTCCACGATACCCTCTTCCGGTCTCCACTCGGCGGCCACCAAGCTGCCCCTGGCGAGGAGTGGGGAGGGGTCCGGCTCGCTCAGACAGCCCAGCCCGCCGGCGCCGCCCTCCCGGCCCGGCCCGGCCGCCCCGCCCCCTCACAGGCGCTCCACGCGCTCCTCCGCCAGCAGCTGCCAGAGCTCTTCCCGGCACAGGCGCAGCCGCTCGGCCTGGGCCGCCGAGCCATCGGGGAGGAAGTCCTTGGGGCCGTGCGACCGCTGGGGCAGCTTCTGGGACCGCGAGCGTGCAGCGAGGAGCTCCGAGGCGCTGGGGGAGAAGGGCACGCGAAGTCGGCACCGTGCCTCGACGTAGCCCTGCCCGATTCCGGTCCCGTTTCCCGCCTCCTACGCCGTGCCGCACCTGAGCACGCGCCCCGGAGGAACCTCCACGGCCGCAGACACCGACACCGGCTCCGGCTCCGGCTCCATCCGCCCGCAGTCTGCGCCTGCGCCTGCGCGCGCCTCCTGTGCCCCGCCCACCTCCGGAACTCCGCGCGGCCTTAGCGCCAGCGGAAGACGTCGGCTCCTCCTCCACTGGCTTGCCGCCTTCCTGGCTCTCTTGGGTCCTAGTGCCGGCCTACACACGTGTGCCTCTATTCTGGAAACTGAGTGTCGCTTAAAGGTTATTGGATGTGCAGGAGCTCCTCAATCCTGTCCACAGCCCTCTTTAGGGCCCCTATCTAATAAAAGCTTAAACGCGTCTGGGAGTGTGGCATGAACAGTCAAATGTGTGACTTCTCTCTGCACCCCTGGGCAGCATAATTCACGTCGCCGTCCGACCGAGGAGAGAAGAGGACTTGGAGATTGGAGAACAGTAGTTCCCGAATTCCAGCTTTGTAAACTACAGCGGTCCAGAGACAGGGTTCTGAAGCCCGCTCCGTAGGTGGGAGGCGCTGTCCGGCCCACGCTGGTGCTGAAGCGCCACCCCAAGCCTCCAATAGCACCTCCTCGAGGCTGGGGTCCCTGCCGCAGTCACCACCGGCCGCTCCTACACTGTCCACTAGGTGGCACCATTGATCCGATCAGTACTGTGGGTTGGCCACTTCGGCCAGAGGCGGAGGTCGCTGAGGGGGAGTCCTGGGAGGGCCGGGGACAAAAAGGAAAAGGGGCTTCCCAAGAAAAGGGTCCCTAAGTTTCTGTCGCCAAACCCTTTCACATCACATCTCTCCCATCGTTTGATTTAAACCCCAGAGCCCAGTTTGTCCAGGACCCACCATCAGGACATAGTGGCGCGAACTCTCTCCACCCACCGCGCACCCCGCTCGTTTTTTTTTTACCTGTACGCATGCTCTGACGAGGATAGTCCCTAGGTCCCAACTGGCGCGGTGGGGGGCGGGGACTGGCGCGGTTGGGGGCGGGGCCGAGGGAGCAGATTGACAGCCCGACTGCGCGGCCGGGACTGTCCCTCTCTCCCGATCCGGCAGGAGGGAGGGGGGAGGGGCGGGATTTCCTGCGGGAGGCGCAGAGTCGGCCTCCGAGAAGCAGCAGGAGAAAGGTGGGGGGGTGGTAGTGGGAGCCAGAGTCCGAAGCGCCAGGGACGGAGCGGGGCCAGCCGGACCCTCGGCAGAGGAGCCGGGAAAGGTAAGACTTTGGGGCCCTAGCTCGGGGTCAGCACCCTTGGGGGCGGGCGCAAACTAACTTTTCTTGCGGGGTCGGTGGGTGCCTCCATCTCTCCGCTTCTCCTGTCCTCCTCGCGCCTCCTTTTTCGTCCTCCCGCATCTATCCCTCTGGCGCTTGGCCCTCTCAGTCCCTCCTGCCGCTTTGTTCGCGGGTCGGCCTGAACTGGGCTCAGCTGGGGGGTGCGCGGCGCTGGAGGGGCATTCCGAGGGGCGGGGGAGCCAACCGACCCCAAGCAGTGTCTGGGGCACCCTCCCCCAGTGCCGGTCGAGTGGATTGATGAGGAGTGCCCTTTGGGTTGGGTTTGGGACCTTGGGGAGTGAGAGGTTCCCCGCCAGGGTCCCAGGCCTGCACGGGTGTCCTGCCGTAAGACTGGCAACAAATTCACCGCCACCGAAGAACTGACATAAACTGGTTCCGGCAGTAGTAAGGTCGAGCTCGGGTCTGGGCTTCAGGTTCAGGGTCCCAAATCAGGTTTGGGGGGCTGTTGACCAGCAGTCACTGTTCTCTGCCCACAGAGTGGTGAGTAGGGTCAGCAACAGGTGCTGTAGGGCCTCCTTGCCCAGCAGGCAGATTCCCCCAGAATTGGGCCCATAAACTCCCCACGCCGCCCCCAGTTTACAAAGGGCCGCAGGGCTAAGCATCCAGCTATTAAAGTAAAGGCTGAGCGGGGAGGAGTCTGCAGGCAGGCGCCTGGGACTGGAGTGACCCCTGCTCCTCTGCCTGTGCCACCCTTCCAGGCCCCACCTCCTAGCCCGCCGGTTGTCTGTGGGTGTTGGAGCCCGGGGCTGTGGAGAACAGGCTGCTGGCCTGGCCTGTCCCAGAGTGTTGTGCTGCCAGGGCCCCTCCTGCCCAAAGTTGAGGTGCTGCCGGTGCCCTGGGGCCCCCGTGTGACTCAACCTCCCCCTCCCTCCAGATACTCCTCTCAGGCTTGGCAGCTCCCTCCCTGCTTCACGGAGCTGAGCCCCTCCTGACTCCATGGGGCAGCCAGGGTAGCTGGGGGCTGGCTCCCTGCAGGTCCTGCCCTGCTCACCCTCTGCCTGCCTTATGATATCCTTGCAGGCTGTGGCCCAGCCTTCCACTGAGGCACTGTGACCCCCAGGACCTGTCCATTGCTGCCGCCCAAGGCCCAAGGGAATGCTGGCTGCTCTCTGGCTAGGCATTGGTGCGTCTGAGCTCAGTCCGGAAGATTGGTGTTCCCAGTCCCGGCCTGTCCCCGGGCTGTCGGAAGCCGCAGGCTGATATCCTTCCAGATTTCCACACAGCTGCCACCTCCTCAGAGACACGTTTCTGCCTGTGGTGGCAGCTCACGGAGCTCCTTGGGGGAGTATCCATCAGCATCTGACAAAGAGCCCACTGCTTGGGACCCCAGACGTGTTCCCCCAGGACTCCCACAGGACTGGGAGACCTCCAAGGGGCTGAGACATGACACGCTGACACTCTGCTTGAACCAGTGTCCTTGTCTCCGCCTTGGACTCCAGAGCTTAGAGCTTGGCCCAGGAGCCAGGATGGGTAGAGAACAGGATCTGATTCTTGCCGTCAAGAATGGAGACGTGACTGGTGTACAGAAACTGGTGGCCAAGGTCAAGGCCACAAAGACGAGTGAGTATTTGCTGGGTGACCATTCCTCTAGGCCCTCCCCTTAGTCCTGAGGCTACTGAGGGAGGTTTAGAAGCTTGGGAAGGGGTCACTGTGATCTGCAGATTTGAGGAGGGAAGATGGTCCTGCCCAGGATAACAAGTGCATGTGTGAGGGAGAGCCAGAAAGGAAGCTAGGTCCCACTTGCTGTGTGTTCCCAGGCAAGTAACTTAACCTCTCTGGACCACAGGATTTTTTTTTTTTTAACTATACACTGGGAGGTTTGAAGTAGATTTATTCAAATTTTTACTGAGTGTGTATTGTGTACTAGGCTCTGTTTCTTTTTTTTTTCTTTTTTTAAATTTTTATTTATTTATTTATTCAGTGTGTGTGTGTGTGTGTGTGTGTGTGTGTGTGGCCAGCTCAGCCCACCAGGGGGTGGGGCTGGCTGGCATGTGGTGCTGGGGGATTGAACCGCGGTCCCTGTGCTTTGCCAAGCTTGTTCCAAGTAGGTGCTTTAGACCACTGAGCCATCTCTCCAGCCCTAGGCTCTGTTTCTAAGTTTGGCGTCAGAACAGTGAACAAAACAGACCAATTTCTAGCCCTCATGAAGTTGCTTTACCGCAAGTGGCTTTATAGATGTGTTCTTTGGTGCCACAAGGATTCTGGCAATGGTTTGGGAAAGACTGAATGTGCAGAAGCTCTTTGTCCATGCCCATCCCATATACACATTTCTATCGGCACATCTCTTATGGGTTTGATTTCTTTTTTTTTCTAAACTTAACAAGGATGCCTATGTCTTTTAATGAGAGAGATGTTGCTTTGGTTTGTTTAATTTCAACACTCTCTGACCACTTACTAAAGCTTCTTCTCTCTGATTAAATCTACCTTTTCTCCTGAGGTGTAAGGCCAAAGCTGGTTTTCTAGAGGTTTTCACAGCCTGGGGCTCTAAGTGCCATCAGGGCTGCGGGACTCAAGGCATTCACTGTGGCTACTGTCTGGTGGGTACCTCCCCCCCTCAGCAAGAATAGGCCTCCAGGCATCAAGGCAGGCTCTGTTGGGAAGAGAAAGTAAGTGCCACTGGATTTGTCACCTTGAGATTCTAAACTGGCAAGGACAGCCACTGGTTCAAACTGGGGCTGACAGGAAGGTTCCCTGGATGGGGAAAGTCCTCTCTGAGTGCTGGGGCTCTAGTCCGAAGACACACCTGAGCTGTGAGCGCAGGAAGGAGTCCCCAGGCTACCTGGAGACAGTGTGGAGGCCAGAAGGAAAGGTCACATTGGCATGCATCTGCTTGCGCGCCAGGCAGTAGTAGGACAGTGTGTCCTGGCCCCCCCACTGCCGGAAGTAGGTATGGGCTGAGCCTGATAGGAGGTCCCTGAGGACCAGGACTGGGAGCCACTCCCTCTCCTTCCTTACCTCTGTGTTGTTCTTGGCCACCTTCCTAGTGAGGCCTTGGTCACCCTGCTGCAGGCCTCCCTGCCCTGGATGCTGGTGGCGGGAAGTTTGCAGTCAGGCCTCAAGCTCTGAACAGGTCCCCTGTACCCTGTGGGAAACACCTGTGGGGAAAGAGGGCTCTCCGTAGAAGAGGAGAATTCATGTGTAAAGGAACAGAGTGACAGGCCTGGGGCACCTTGAGAGGCTCTGACACCATACCTTGGACAGGCTAGTGACAAAATGAGATCATAAGGTGACCTTTGCAAACTTGACAGTTGATGAAATGTTGTAATCTCACTTCTCTGGTACAGATAAAGTGGCACTGAGAGGTTAGTAACTTGCCCGAAGTCATAGCCATAGTGAGGTGTATCTGAGACAAACCTGTGCCTCCTCCTCTGTGCTCCTACATTGATCTCTACCCGGTTCTGTGCACATCCACATTACCTAGGAACCCGGCACTCTTGAGAGGCTGAGGCAGGAGGATTGAAAAGTCCAGCTCAACCTGGGCAACTTAATGAAACCCTATCTCAAAAGAAAAAGCGAGCTGGAGATTTGTGGAAGTCCTGGGTCCAATGCCCAGTACTGAAGCAGGGGTGGGGAGAATTACTTAGGGGTTGTTCTAAAAGTCTGGATGTCCTGGACACCCTGCCACCAAATTAAAATCATCAGAAAGGGCCTAGGACTCTGCAAATGAGAAAGTTCTTCAGCGGATCCTAATGCAGTTCTCTGAAGGGAGGTAGGGATCTTGGGAAACTGCTGGGGGTGTCTTTTCCTCCTATGGGTGGCTACAGCTCTCTGGCTAACCAGAGAACAGAAGAAGGTGCTTCTCAAGCTCTTCCAGCCAACTGCCACCTGTACCCCTTCCCACCAGGTCCTCTTCAGAGAGCAGGTGGCCTGCCCTTGCTGTACCCCTTGCCTTTCCCTCCTTTTTCTGAGGTCTTCTCTGGGCGGAGGAAATGGAGTGGGCCGGAGTGACCACTGAGCTCACATCCTCTGCCTGAACCTAAGTGAGAGGCAGGTCAGGGAAGAAGGCTGTGCTGCAGCGGAACTGGCCGGAGCCACTGCCTGGAAGCAGGACCCGCCACCCTCCCTCCACAGTCCTCAGCCCAGGCATTTGGAGCCTCTCCCCCACCACCTTTCCGGCTATTGTTCTGGGAAGAACAGAGCCACTCAGCCTGGCCCTGCCCCTGTTCCTGTGTCCCTCCTGTCACATTGTCCTGTCCCTCCCTTGGAGGGGCCACATTCCGCCAGCCAGCTGCCCCCTTCATATCCAGGCTGTTGGAAGGGTGAGCAGCTAAAGCCCCAGAGTCTCTTTGTGGAGGACCACTGTCTTCACTGGTGCTCACTCAGAGAGACACCATGGCTTGTGAAAGTCACACAGCAGTAAGAGGCAGAGAGAGCGTTTGAGCTGCACATCTCCTGCTCCTTGGGCCCCTGTTCTTCCCTCTTCATGACAAGTGCTTTGCAAAGGGACAAAAGGAAAGCTGGGAGGTCTGCTTTTCCTCCCTGTGGCCCCTGCCACTTCACTCCCATGCCCTCCTGGGCTTTGTGTTTACCTCTTCGGAGTAGAGTCCTTCAGCCCATCCCCGCCTGTAGCTGTCCCCTCCTCCCCACCCACTGCAAGTTTAGTCCCTCCCTGTTGGAATGAAGCCTTGCCTTGTCCAGGCTGCTGGGGTATTCAGGGGCCCGCCAGGGCCTGGGGGGCAGGCCTGGACCAGCATGCTTGGCACCCTGCCCAGCTCGGGTTGAGCCAGGCCCCCTCCTGGCGGGGGTGGGTTCCAGCGGGAAGCGGGGATGTTTGTGACAGGCCTTCTCCTTTCCCTCCCCAGCACCTCAAGGACTGCTTGCCCCTGCCCCAGCTGCCACAGGGCGTTTACCTAAGTGCACCTGCTGTGGGGAGGCAGTGCCCCAACCCTTCTTCTACCTGGGGCCTGCACAGCTCAGCCAAGAGCCTGTGGGTGCCGGTGTGACTGAGAACCCACTGAGATGCAGGGGGATGGTGAGGGATCCATATCTGCTCTTTTTGGAGGATACCTTGGCGCTAGCAGCTGTCAACATTGTCAGCGGTGCTACAGTTGTTTTCTTTTGCATGCTGACGAGGATCAGCTTCTGCACTTATGATACCGCTGCAGAAAGGACAGGCTCAGTGACCTCCCTGAGCTCTTCCAGCCAGCACGTGCCAGAGCCATGGCCAGGGCCGGTGTGTCTGATGCCACTCCTCCCAGGCTGTGGCCCTGGAGCCCAGCTCTGGCAGCTCAGCTCTGGAATACCTAGTGCCCTCTCCTTGCCATGCCTGCCCACTCCCTTGGCCCAGTGAGACAATGTGACTCGCTCTCCCTAGCCCATTTGAGCAGGAATGCTAACGATGTGCCACGTGGGCCTGCTGGTTAGGGAACATCATGCCAGCACCCCCACCTGCCCCTGTGGCTCTATAAATGAGCTGGGCTGGGGCCCTAGCTACAGTGGCTCCCTGAGCTCCGTGCCTGTGGGCCAGGGTGGGGATCATAGGGACAAGACCAGCAAAGGGCCATGGGGCAGGTGTTCTGCACACCAAGAGGTTAGCTGGGCTCTGGGAGGTGGGTGGCAGGAATGCTAGGTGAGGGTATGGGTGATGGCAGATGATTGCCTAGTCCCTGATGCCCCTGTCCTGCTTCCCAGAGCTTCTTGGCTCCACGAAGAGGCTCAATGTCAACTACCAGGATGCTGATGGGTAAGTGCTGCTATAGGGTGGAGGAGGGGTTGTAGGGACAGGGTCTGGAGCCCAGGGTCCTTGCCTCTCAAACTTGGCCCCCAAATTGTCTTCACCGAGAGCTGTGGGCCCTGGGCTTGGGGAGGGGGTCTTGCCTACCCAATCTGCTGTGGTTAGCCCAGATGGAAAGGAAGAGCTCCAGAGCCACTCCAAGGGGCCTCCTTGAGTTAAATTCCTTCTGGGCCCCCTTTCTTCCCTGGAGGGTAGGAGCCTAAGGGCTCCTGCTCCCACGGCCCCCTCCTCGGGGCTGGCTTGGTGGGGGGTGCACCAGACAAACAGGCCTCTCAGTGCAGACACTGAGCCCTTTCATGCTGTGACCAGGCTGCAGTGCGCTCCCACGGCAGGGCTGATGGCAGGGGGGAAGTAACCCATCCCTGCCAGCCCCCAGAATATATTTGGGTGTGGAAGACAGGACTTGGGGGCTCACTGACACCCCATCCTTTGTGGTTCACCCCAGATTCTCTGCTCTCCACCATGCCGCCTTGGGGGGCAGCTTGGAGCTCATAGCCTTGTTGCTGGAGGCTCAGGCCACTGTGGATATCAAGGACAGCAATGGTGAGCCCCCGGGACGAGAGCTTGCTGCTGTTAGCACGCGCACACGGCAGCGTTAGGTGTTCGCAGAGCTCCTCTAGCCTTGCACATGCCTTTCCCTCTTTAATCATGATGCTGATGTCCTATTAGTCAGGTGAGGAGGTTGAGGCTCAAGACAGACTATGTCACTGTCTTAGGGTTGCCCGATCACCTATGGTAGGCACGGGGGGAACTGTAGTTTCAATCCCACACAGCCAGACCACTTCCTGACCAAACCTTGGGGGAAGCCAGTGTTGCAGAACATTCTTAGGCTGTCTCCCCTCCCAGCCAGCACCCTCAGGCACCCAGTGCCCTTGCAGGACCTCTCTCACGCATGCGTTCTCCCACCAGGCATGCGTCCATTGCACTATGCAGCCTGGCAGGGCCGGCTAGAGCCCGTGCGGCTGCTACTTCGGGCCTCTGCGGCCGTCAATGCTGCATCGCTGGATGGGCAGATCCCACTGCACCTGGCTGCACAATACGGACACTATGAAGTGGTATGTGAGCTGCCCAAAGGGGTGCTAGGGTGGGGTGGGGTGGGGTGGGGTGGGGAGGGGCGAGGTCGGCAGGCCAAGCCTCTTCACTCAGCTCCCTCCCCCCCAGTCAGAAATGCTCCTCCAACATCAGTCCAACCCGTGCCTGGTTAACAAAGCCAAGAAGACACCCCTGGACCTGGCCTGTGAGTTTGGGCGGCTCAAGGTAAGGCCTGCGATCCTTGGAGAGCAGAGTGCTGGGTGCTGGGTGTTTGTAGGGTCTTAGAAAGAGGCACTGACTTGCTACTACATGCTGCAGGTGGCCCAGCTGCTCCTGAACAGCCACTTATGTGTGGCACTGCTGGAGGGTGAGGCCAAGGACCCATGTGACCCCAACTACACCACACCTCTGCACTTGGCTGCCAAGAATGGCCACAGAGAAGTCATCCGGTACCCCAGGAGCTCCCCCACTTTCTCACCCCTTTCCTGTGGGACTGTTGTATCCTTGACCTCTCTGTCCCTAGCAGTTGGCTTCCTCCCCTACCCTATGACTTCTGTGACACTGTGTCCCTGCAGGCAGCTCTTGAGAGCTGGGATTGAGATCAACCGCCAGACCAAGACAGGGACGGCACTCCATGAGGCTGCGCTGTATGGCAAGACTGAGGTGGTGCGGCTCCTCCTAGAGGTGGGTACAGGACCTGGTTACCTCACAGGTGCACACAGCGTCAGCCATATGCTGAGACTGGCTGGAGAGGCTATGGCATTTTGTTTGGGCAAAGGGGGAGAGGCCTCACATTCTATAAGGAGGCTGAGGCTCTGGACTAGCCCTGCCTGCTTGAACCCCACACCTGCCTTTTATGAGCTTGTCCTTGACCCACTCTGAAATTTCCTCATCAATAAGATCTGGGCCTGATAATAGTAGTACCCACCTCCTAGCTGGTTGCAAGGATTAGGGGAGCGATGACAGGTAGTCAGTGTTCATGTGGCACTGTGTGTACCCAGGGAGGTGTAGATGTGAACATCCGGAACACATACAACCAGACAGCGCTGGACATCGTGAATCAGTTTACCACGTCCCAGGCCAGCCGGGAAATCAAGCAGCTTCTGCGGGGTATGTGGAGCAAGACCCAGGCAGGGGCTGGAGCAGATCTAGTGGGGATTAGATGTGGAAGAGAAGCAGATGTCCCTGGGGGAGGATGGGGTCGGGGGTGGGGAGGTAGCTGCCCTCGGGAACACTTAGATGATTCCTGTTCTCCCCTTTCCTTAGAGGCCTCAGGGATTCTCAAGGTCCGAGCACTCAAGGATTTCTGGAACCTCCACGACCCCACCGCTCTCAGTGTCCGGGCGGGGGATGTCATCACGGTGAGAGGCCTACACGTGCAGTCTTGATTTCCTTGGGGACCTGCTTTGTGTTTGCCAGGCAGGCACTTATACCACTGAGCTATCTCCCCAGCCCTAAGATATTTTTTACTTTGAGACAAGGTCTTACTGAGTCACTAAGTTTGAGCTTGTACTTGTGATTTTCCTGCCTCAACCTCAGAGTGCTGGGATTACGTGTGTTAAATCCTTATATGCGCTCATTTAATTCTTTCCGAATCTAGCGAAGGTGGGTACCGTTATCATTTCTTTATAGAGATGACAAAATTGCAGCTTACAGAAATGAAAATGAGTTGGCCAAGATTACAGTTAGCAAGTAGCAGAGATGGGACTGGAGCACAGGGCTACTTGTATGTTCTGTGGTCGGCTGCTGGGAGCAAAGGCTGAACTTGGGCCTCAGGGGTCAGCTCTGTGGGATAAAGGAAAAGCTTAAATTGCTGGACTGTGGCTATAGGAACAGCCACTGCCTCTTGCTTGGTACAGGAAGTGACCATTTCCTCTCCCCCATAACCTGTCACAGGTCCTCGAGCAGCATCCTGATGGCCGTTGGAAGGGCCATATCCATGAGAGCCAAAGGGGCACAGACCGTGTAGGATACTTCCCCCCGGGCATCGTTGAGGTGGTCAGCAAGCGGGTGGGCATCCCCATGCCCCGACTGCCTTCTGTGCCCACCCCCCTACGCCCAGGCTTCTCCCGGATGCTGCAACCTCCTGCTGATGAGCCCCTGCACTCTCTTACATATGGCCAGCTCCCTCGCGTGGGCCTCAGCCCAGACAGCCCAGGTACGTCCTTCCAGCGGGCGGTGCTGGGCACTGGTATGGGTATCTGCTTTGTGTGCAGGCTGTCATCGTGGCTCTAGCAAGTTGCCAATCAGCTGTTAGTAGCACCAACTGAGGCTCTGACCCTGTGCTTCTGCCCCCTACAGCAGGTGACAGGAACAGCGTGGGCAGTGAGGGCAGTGTAGGCAGCATCCGTAGTGCTGGCAGCGGGCAGAGTTCTGAGGGCACCAATGGACATGGCACTGGACTCCTTATTGAGAATGCCCAGGTAGGAGGGAAGGCCCTGGGACCAGAGTGGGGTCTTCCCCTGCTGCCATACACTGAGAGCTTTCTTCCCTGTTTCTAGCCCCTGCCCTCTGCTGGGGAGGACCAGGTGCTGCCAGGACTGCACACCTCATCCCTGACAGGTAGGAAGGGTAGATGGGAGCAGGGTTGGCAGGAGGTACAGGTGGGTGAGGAGGGCAAGGACTCAGCCACCTCTAATGCCGTTTCTCGCCTCCTGAAGACAACCTGAGCCATCGCCCTCTGGCCAGCTACCACTCTGGAGAGATCTTCACCCAGGAGGTGAGGCCGGAACAGCTACTGGAGGGGAAGGTGAGACCTCCCCTGGAGGATGCACTGCTGGCCGCTGGGTGGAGTGTGCTGAAGGCCTAGGGGTAGAGGGGACCTTAGAATGGGCATAAGTCCCTCCCAGGCCAGGCTTCTGCTGACTTCATCTCTGCGATGCCCACAGGATGCACAGGCCATTCATAATTGGCTCAGCGAGTTCCAGCTGGAGTGCTACACTGCCCACTTTCTGCAGGCTGGCTATGACGTGCCAACCATTAGTCGCATGACACCTGAGGTAGGTGCTGCAGCTGGGAAAGGGAGGGCCCAGCAGACAGGAGGAGCCTGATGCCCATGCCCTATGTGGCAGGATCTGACAGCCATTGGGGTGACCAAGCCTGGGCACAGGAAGAAGATTGCCTCAGAGATCGCTCAGCTCAGCATTGCCGAGTGGCTGCCCAGCTACATCCCGGTGAGCAGGCAACCACAGCAGGGGGCGCTGGCTCTGCTGGGGCTGTGGCTTTGTGTTGCCCCTTTCTTTCTGGATTGGGGGAAGCCAGGTCTGATGACACCCTTCTTCTAGACGGACTTGCTAGAGTGGCTGTGTGCGCTGGGGCTGCCCCAGTACCACAAACAGCTGGTGAGCAGTGGCTACGACTCCATGGGGCTGGTGGCCGATCTCACCTGGGAGGAGCTCCAGGAGATTGGTGTCAACAAGCTAGGTAAGGGCTGTTCGGGGCCTCCCAGCTGGAGCTCTGTTGCCTCCAAGGTCCAGAATGACTTTTCCTAGAGTCAGCTAACCAGGCTGCCTTGTCCACCCCTCTCAGGGCATCAGAAGAAGCTTATGCTGGGTGTGAAACGGCTGGCAGAGCTTCGGCGGGGCCTGCTGCAGGGAGAGGCCCTAGGTGAAGGCGGGCACCGGCTGGCCAGGGGTCCAGAGCTGATGGCTATCGAGGGTCTGGAGAACGGGGAGGGTCCAGCTGTGGCCGGCCCACGCCTTCTCACCTTCCAGGGCAGTGAGTTAAGCCCAGAGCTCCAGGCAGCCATGGCAAGGGGTGGCCCTGAGCCACTCCCCCTGCCCCCCACCCGATCCCCCAGCCAGGAGAGCATCGGAGCACGTTCACGGGGGTCTGGTCACTCACAGGAACAGCCTGCCCCCCAGCCCAGTGGTGGAGACCCCGGAGCCCCACAGGAGAGGAACCTTCCAGAGGGCACAGAGCGGCCTGCTAAGCTTTGCTCCCCACTTTCTGGCCAAGGACCTGCCCCTTATGTTTTTATGTACCCCCAGGCCTCGCCCTCCAGCCCAGCTCCAGGGCCACCTCCGGGTGCACCCCGAGCCTTCTCCTACTTGGCCAGCTCTCCTGCCACTCCACCAGACCCACCTCGGCCCAAGCGCCGGTCCCATAGCCTGAGCCGCCCTGGCCCTACTGAGGGGGAAGCGGAGGGAGAGGCTGAAGGGCCAGTGGGCAGTGCCTTGGGCAATTATGCTACCCTTACCCGGCGACCAGGACGGAGCACCCTTGCTCGGACCAGTCCTAGCCCAACCCCAACTCGAGGGGCTCCCCGAAGCCAGTCCTTTGCCCTCCGGGCCCGTCGCAAAGGCCCTCCACCTCCACCCCCCAAGCGCCTCAGTTCTGTCTCTGGCCCAACGGAACCACCTCCACTAGAAGGGAGCCCAGGGCCCAAGGAGGGGTCCACAGGGCCCCGAAGGCGCACACTGAGTGAACCTACCGGCCCTTCTGAAGCCCCCAGCCTGCCCACTCCAGCTGGCCCCGCCTCAGATACAGAAGAGGAGGAGCCTGGCTCTGAGGGGACACCTCCATCTCGGGGGAGCTCAGGGGAAGGGCTGCCATTTGCAGAGGAAGGGAACCTGACTATCAAGCAACGGCCAAAGCCAGCTGGACCCCCACTTCGGGAGACACCTGTGCCCCCCGGCCTTGACTTCAACCTCACAGAGTCAGACACTGTCAAGCGGAGGCCCAAATGCAGGGAGAGAGAGCCACTTCAGACAGCACTGCTGGCCTTTGGGGTGGCAAGTGCCACCTCTACTCCCCCTGCCCTGCTAACATCCCAGGCCCCCGGTGATTCCACTTCCTCCAGCCCTCCACAGCCAGAGCCCAGCAGCCTGCCAACTCAAGCAACTCCAGCCCCTGCTCCCAGTCTGGGAACACAGGCCTCTGGGCCCCCAGCATCCTGCGCTGGGCTGGGTCTGGACCACTCAGCCAGCAGTCGGCACAATGCAGAGTCAGAGCCACAGGCTGCTCCTGCTGCCCTCCTCAAGGTGCCTGGAGCAGGTACGAGGCTGAGGCTTGTGCAGGGAGGGGAGGGACACAAGGTCACGTGCAGCCCAGCTGAGCCACAAACCAAACTTTCTCTTTCTGCAGGAACAGCCCCCAAGCCTGTGTCTGTGGCCTGTACCCAGCTGGCATTTTCTGGGCCAAAGTTGGCTCCCCGGCTCGGCCCCCGCCCTGTGCCCCCACCAAGGCCCGAGAGTACTGGGGCTACAGGGACAGGCGGGGCCCAGCAGAGACTAGAACAGACCAGCTCATCCCTGGCAGCTGCACTGAGGGCTGCAGAAAAGAGCATTGGTGCTGAAGAGCAAGACCGGTGAGGGTGCTGGGTGTGGGAGTGGAGAGAGCTGGGTGTAGAGTAGCTCCTCCCATAGTCCTAAGAACAGTGTAGGGGGACCTTGTGGGCAGAGCCTCAGGGTGGGCAAGGCCTCAGGTTTTAGAGTAGCCCACACCTGAGGCCTGTGAGCTTGGGCGAGTCCCGTATCCCAAAATCTCAATGAGCTCACCTGTAAGAAGGGACAGTGATTCCTGCTGCCCAGGAGGTCATAAGCATTATAAGGACGTGCACTAAGTGCTTGGCGCCAGGCGGAAACTCCATAACAGCGCCCTCCTCAGGGCCAGTGGGCTGCAGGACATTGGCCCATCTGATCAGGCCTCCCCGTTTCTGTAGGCCTACTGGGACCTCCACCAAGCACATCCTGGATGACATCAGCACCATGTTCGATGCCCTGGCTGACCAGCTGGATGCCATGCTGGATTGAACAAGACCCACTTGTGGCCTCTGGCAGTGCCACTGTGACCTGCAGTGTCCACTGCTTTGGTCCAGTACAGAAGAGGCTGCGGCTACCCTTGGTGCTAGCAGTGGGCTGATCTGGCTGGGTATCCTTGCCAGCCGTGCAGCATCACTATGACAGCCCAGAGGTAGGGCCACGGGGACCTGTCAGGACCTGACTAGTTTGTCTGCTGTATTTCAGCAAGCGCTCTGCCATGTGTAACTGAATGGACAGCCCTGGTCCTGGCCAGGAGCCTTGGTAAAAGCTTTCTCCTCCAGCAGAGAAAGTGGGGGCAGGGCAGGGCTTCTGGGGCGCTCTCCCACACCCTCCACCCTAAGCCAAGGAACTGTGTCTGGCTATTCCCCACACTACTCTGGCACCCTGAAGAGGAGGAAGCAGTACACCCAAATGGACCCCTCCCCGCAGGTGTACATAGGACATGTAAATATGTGACAGGGACGTACCCTCGTGGTGGCCATGCCCTGGCCAGCTTCTGCCCCTGCTCCCTCCATCCCTCACTGGAAGCAGTGGGATTAACAGATCCTCAATGTCCAAACTTTCAACTGTAAATGTTATTTTTTAAGCGGAAAAAAATGCATATATTTTAAATGGAATTTATTGTATCTGTTAACTATCTGAGAGGATATAGTGGGGAGCCTTGGGTTACTGCCGTACCCCCACTGTTCTCTGGGCTGGAGGACTGACCTGTTCGCCCAAGTCCAGGATATGTAACTATTAATGTCCTTCCCCAACTAACACCAATGAAAGTGTCATTCCATGCAACTTGGCTGTGTTTGGATGTGCGCCACAATCTCCCAACCCAACACGAGGCACCCCCAGTGTGGAAGGAGAATGGCTTGGGCCTACCCTCCTCGCCGCCAGGGGCCCTCTGAGCCACCGCCTAGAGGACAACACCTCTGCATGGCTGCCTCATGGACCAGCTACACAATTTTCTTAAGCAATTTATAAGTTTTAATATAAACCAATCTACATTCATTCCTAAAAGGCTCATTTCTGATAAAAAATATACACCAATAAAAATTTCTCCCAGGAGAATGAGGACAGGTTTACAGGAAACCTGGGTGCATCTCCCAAGACTGACTCTCGTGGCCTGCTGAGCCCAGCACAGAAAGAGATGTGGGGGAGCCCCATCTCTATCTTTAGACCCCCCCCAGAGGGAGGTCAGGGCATCAGGGCCACACCCAGCTCTGTGCCCAGGAAGACAGGATACAGCACCTCCCCGGCAACAGTCTTTGCTCTTCCACAAAGGCTGAGGCCCTTATCTTGGCTTCCAGGCTGTGCATGAACGCCAGAGTGAGGGTGCTGGGTGAGGGGACCCTGAAGGGGAATAGCCCTAAGGGCCCCTCTGCCAAGTGCCTGAGGTCATACATTCAAGAGTGCCCCTGGTAAGGCCAGGGAAGAGCCAGGATGGTCCTGTCTGGCTGAGGCCACAGCTCCTCAGCTTATCCACAGTGAGCCCAGGGGTCAGTAATCCCAGCTGGACTCCTAGTGCCATAGGGCACAAGAGGAAACCCTGAAACGTTCATGATAGCAACTTCCCAGATACAGGGATGGTCCTGGCTTTAGCCCCAGGGGCCAGGGCAACTGTGACCGTCACGGCCAATGGCTCAGAAGGGAGAGTTCATGCCGAGCTTGGTTTCAAACTGCAGCTTCTGTCGTTTCTGGTAGCGCACCCGGACTCTATGGGGTAAATTAAAATACAGGTTGATGTAGACCTCAGACCAGGGGATGGGACAAGACATGAAATGAGAGGACAGAGGGAGGGATGCTGACAAAGGGGTGAAAGGCTTAGAGAACACGCCTGAGCCCCAAGAGAGATGCCCTGCCTATAGCTCACCGAATCTCATGCAGTTTTACAATCTCATTGGTGACCACCACAAGGACCAGGGACAGGCAGCCCAGAAGCCATGTCAGCAGAGGCACATCCTCCAGGCCAAAGTGGATGCGGCTGTCCCTGTGTGTCCACAGCTGCAAGTCCACAGCTGTCTGGACCACCTGACCCAGCAGCCTGTAGGAAGAAGAACAGCCCTGTGTGAACCTCAAGTCACCCTGAGTCCGTCCTTGTTGACTCAGTGGTCTGACCAGCTAAGGAAGAGCATCGTGCCTCTGGCCACAGCACTGGGAAGTGCCATATAGAGTCCAGCACTGCAAAAGCCCCTTCTCCACCCCAAGCCCCTCTCTCCACCACTACTCACACCACAGGCACAGTCACAGCCCACCAGATGTTCGTCAAGGGGCTCTTTCTCCACAGGGGTTTGGTGCGGTGCACATGTGTAATGGAGATGAAAACTGTAAAAGATGGAGAGGGACTTCCTACCAGCCTGAGGCCTTGTGCGCATGCCCCAGAAACCCTCCTAGGCACAGTCCTCACCAGTGTGCAGGACAATCAGGGCAGCCGTGAGTTTCTGAGCTGACAGCAAGCCATTGGCAAAGTTGTCAAACCAAGCTGGAGCCCTGTCATCATCACTACCAAAGCAAGACAAGCGCTTAGCCTCCCGTGGGGCCACAGGGAAACAGGCTGGGGTAGGGAGGGAGGGAACGCTGGGTGCTTACCTGCTCAGCATGATGGAGGAGCAGTTGGTGAGATTGCGGGCCTGGGCGCTGTCACAGAAGCTTTGCAGCGTGAAACCAAAGCAGATGAGGCAGGAGCTGATGGTGAGGCTGAACTTGAGCAAGAAGCAAAGCAGGAAGTAGTGCTGGGTCTGCAGGAGAGGGAGAGTCCAGTCACTCCCGTGGATTGTTCCCTGCTGGCTGGTACCCAGGTGGTTTTTCACGCTTGTAGCTGGCCCGGGGAAGGAAGAGCATGGGCCACGCTCCTGGCAAAGCTTTTTCTAAGCAATGACTACCTCCTCTGGGCAGGAGCTGGTGCTCCAGATCTACTGATCTCTGCAGCCTTCCCAGTCAGGCCCTGTCGGGGCACCTTACATTCAGCCCCCTCCACGACTGCCTGCATTCTTCTGCAAGAGGCTCCAGCCTTGGGACAGATAGTAAGTCTGTCTCACTTACCTTCTTAGGAATGGACTGAAGATTTTTTCCTGTTGCCATAGACATGATGGAGCTATGGGGTGGTTTCCCCAGCAGGGAGATGCTGCAAAGCAAGTATAAGTACAGGGATGGTAACTGTCACCTCTGTCCCCCAACGCTCATGGGGAATCTTTCAGGAAGTCTTAGAGAGGTCAGAGCTGGAGGAGAGAAAGACGACAAAGGGGCATTCCCCCAATGCCTCCTGCACCAGAGATGAGCCCTGAGCTGTCCTTCCAGAACCCTGACTTTTGGGGACACACACACTGATGACCCAGCCCCACCTCCCTGGTGGTGTCTCACCTCAGCAGAGGATAACAAAAGCAGGACAGCCACAGGATGTCTGTGGTACTCAGGAGTGGTGGGAGCTGGACCAAGCAAGAAAGGAACTGGACGAGGAAGGAACCCAGGAACCACAATTAGACTCTGACAAGTTAATTAGACCCCCAAGAGCCACCAAGTTGCCTGTCAGACAGACACCTGAGCCCTTACTTAGAGGACCTGAAGCTGTGGGGCACACTGTTGTCAGTGACATGTTTTCTAGACCCCCATGAGTTTTAGAGAGGCTCTGGGGACTCTCGGGCTATGCTGCACCCCCAGCCTCCCTCAGATTCTCAACTGGTCCTTGGACCACGAACTGGGTGGCAAGAGGGCAATTCCACTGCTGCCCCTAGCTCACCTGGATGACCACGAGGGTCAGCTGGCACTGCAGCAGGAAGAGGAAGCACTTGCGGATGCCATAGGTAGCATGTCGAGCCTAGGGACCAAGGAAGACAGATTATGGCCAGGGACTGCCTGATCTCTCTCAGGCCCTACTGCTGAC
This sequence comes from Octodon degus, assembly GCF_000260255.1. Classification (NCBI taxonomy): domain Eukaryota; kingdom Metazoa; phylum Chordata; class Mammalia; order Rodentia; family Octodontidae; genus Octodon; species Octodon degus. Next base: position 15,410,992 of record NW_004524609.1, on the reverse strand, counting down.
AAGCTTCACCCAAGACCCAGGTGCCCCAATACTCTGCGAGAACAGAACATAGACAAATTCAACTGCAAGATTCCTTTGCTAGGAGAACTAAGTATGAGGGCCACAGAACCCACAGGGCTCCTGCGGAGCAATTGCACCCTCACACAGTTCCATCCCCCACCACCTGTCTGGCCCTCTCACCTGCTCTATGAGCCGGATGATGCTGATAGTCTCCTCCTGGCGAAAGGTCAGGGAGCAGGGCAGACTGTTCAGCTGCCCTGACAGCTGCAGTGGAGAAAGGCCATCGGTGGCCTGGGCCATGCTGGTGCTGGTGGCATAGCCAAAGGTCTCCCAGGAACAGCGGGATGGATACAGGGGATCCAGGGCTATGCTGCTCAGTGTACAAAGAGCCCACGGGTGAGCCATACTCTGTGAGACCCTACCCCGTCTCCCACCAGGCCGAGCATCCTATTCCTCTTCTTGTACCACCCCCAGGTGCCAGGGTGCAAGCTAGGGAGGATCGACCACGGGACATGCCCCCCGCCCCACATAGGCCTTGTCAGGAGAAACATGCTGATTCGGCAGCCCTAGGGTCTTGCCCTGACCTGACGTCGCTCTGTAGGAAGAGGCAGCTGTTCCTCAGGTTGGCAGAGCTGCCCAGGCAGCAGGTCACCTCCCCGTACTCCTGCATGATCTTTATCATCTCACACATGGCTGGGGGCAGGCAGGAAGCATAACAGTCAGGCAGGTGGAGCCCCCTGTGGGCACCAGCAAACATCCGTGGGCCAGGAGGGCAGGAAGCAACAGGAGGTGGGCTACGCTTTGGAACAGTGCCACCCAGCAGCGTGACCATGTGAGTGCTGCCACTTCTGATTCCTGCAGTAGGCACACCCATGTGCCAACTACTAGCCAGACCCAACTCGGGTTCCTCCACTCCCTGCAGGGGAAACATATGCCCTCTACAACCCGCAGCATGTGCAGCCTGGCAGAGTTCAGCAAGGGGGCCACAGCACTCACTCTCAGGGGTACAATCGGTGAAGAGAGGCACGAGCAGGGGCACATTGTCAATGTTCTGCAGGTGGGGCCGCACCTGATGGATGCCCCGGGGCAGCTTGGCCTGGAGGAAGCAGAGAGGCCAGTGGCCTCAGGATGCATGGGGAGAAGGATCCCTGTGCTTGCCCTGCCTTCCCTCCCCGCTGCGCCCCTCTCCTGGGCCAGTTATGCTGCCACTGCAAGGGGTATGGGGGACATATTCTACCATCATACCCGGTTGCAGTCCTCCAGGAAGCTGGGGATGTCACTGTCTGTAGGCTGGAAGCTGATGAGGTCTGAGTGACCCTCCTCCTCCATGAGGAGCAGTCCTTCCGCATCATCTCGGGACACTGTGGGAACAAAAGCTTGTCCCTCATCTGGAGCCAGCCTGCTGGAGGCCTTTCCTTGCCTGTCCTGCCTGCAGGTTTACTCTTCCCATCTACTGCTGCTCCCTGCAGGGATCTCAGGACCACTTTTCAGAGAGCATAATATTGGGGTCCCTCCCTCTGAAGGCTCACCCTCGCTGTGGCTCTCAGGAGGGGAATGTCCCAGCCCATGCCATCCCTGCTGCATGCCTCTGACCTCACCCTGATTCAGGTCATCATGCAGGGAACCTGCATGGCTGGGGCTGGAGGGCGGGATCTCGGAGCCAGGCATGTCACCATTAGGCGTGAGGGAGATGTGGCAGTTCCAGCCGGTTTCCAGTCCCATCTTTTCTGCAAACACCTGTAAAAGGTAGGCAGCCATGGGCCAAAACGCCCTGGGGGAAAAAGCTCAGGGGTCGGACAGGAAGATAGCTCTCCCTACCTTGCTTTTGAGTTCATCCTCCAAAGAGAAGTAGACAAAGCGGATGCAGGCATTGACCAGCCCATCAATGAGGCGCACAATGTCCAGCCGGGCCTGGTACTGGGAGGACACCATGCCCATGAAGATCTGGCCGCTCAGGGCCTGCATGCACTCCTCCTTCTCCAGCACCTCCCCGATCCCTTCTTCAGGCAAAAGACACAGCCGGTCAATGTGCCGCAGGATGCCAGGACATGGGCCCGTCAGGACACCCAGGAACCAGCAGATTCCAGGAGGCAGTCCGGGGCCACACACACAGATGCCACACCCAAATCAATGAGCACGCAGGCCCCAGGGACCACACGCAGCCACCACAAACACACACAGCCAAGAAACACAGAAGAGCCAAGACATAGGAGAAAAGACAATGAAAGGTAGTCATCAGTCAGGTGGCCATCCTGGGGAGCCAGGAAGAGCATGGCTCAGCTCCTGCCTGCCTCTGCTCCAAGCTACAGGACTGGCCCCACCCTCAGCCAATTTTAGTGTGTGGCCTTTGGGGTTCCTGAGGATCCCCCCCCCCCATGTATGTGTTTCAAGGTATGAGGGGTAGGTTCTGAGCCCCTCAGTCCCAGCAGGGCTTGTGACCTAGGCTTTTGTCTGATTCTAATAAGGCTAAGACCATGTGAATACATGCAGTTTTATCTAAGAAAGCACTTTTTCCCCCTGGCACTAGAGGTTAAACCCAGGGCATTCATGCTAAACTATGTCCCTAATCCTTTTTTATATTTTTTTAAGACAGGGTCTCAGTTGTCCATGCTGGGCCCAAACTTGCAATCCTCCTGCCTTAGCCTCCCAGAGTACTGGAAAGGAAAGCACTTTTATGTGCTCTAACCCCCTTGAACATCACAACAAAACTGTAGACACACATTTATATATGAGAAACCTGGGGACTCCCTCTGTCATCAACTAGGAAGGGCCAGGCTGGCATCCCAGCTCCTGCATGGGGCCTCGGGCACCTCCTGCTGCAAGTGAGGCCATGGCCATCTGAAAGCTCTCTGATCCCTAGACACCCAGCCCCAGGGAGCCGCAGCCCCAGCACACGATACCATCAGAGCTCCAGCTGCTGCGGCGGGCATTCTGCTTGATAGGGACAGTGCTGGGCAGCTCGCACATGGTGAAGATGCTGCTTTGGCCAGGCATCTGCACCAGCTCAATACACTTGCCATTGAGCTGAGAGGACAGGGCGCAGTTCATAGGCTTGTAGGCGAAGGCAGAGCAATAACCAGACAGGCAGGCCCGCTGGTAGAAATCCAGCACTTTCTTTCTGCCAGGGAAGCAGGGAGGAGGTGAGATGGGTGGACCTGAGATGCCCCATGACTGTGAGACAAGCACAGAGATTGGCAAATTCCTCACCCACCTGTCAGAACCTGAAAGAGGGTAGATGTCGGCACCGTCCCAGAAGTCTGTGCAGGCCTCCAGGACCACATCAGCTGTGCCGTGGGATAGCATCTGCTCTGTGCCTGGAGACAGGACAGAAAGTCCAACCAAGAGGGCTCTAGAAAAACTCCCACCCCTGCCTCTGACCTAACAGGTGGTATGTCACCAACCCTGAGAAAGGTGCCAAGGAGGCGCTGACAGGAGAGGGCCGTAAGCAAGGCCTAGGCCAGACTGTAAAGAAACTATGGAACTCCACTGAGCTGGTCATGCAGATGCTGTATTTCCTGTCCTTTGGACAATCCTGCCTTTGTGGCCTCAGTCCCCAAGTGCAGTCCCTGCCACACTGAAGGACTCAGGAAGTGGTCTACTGTTCATCTGCCCAGGCCTCCCTGAAACAATGGGGCAGAACAGAGCTCCCTCCCAGCAGGCTTTGGCTAGGTCAGCTGAACTGGCACAGAACTCACTGGTGGCAGTGTCCTTGATGAAGAGGCTGATCATGTGGCTGAGGGGAGGGCGCCGCTTGGTGACACAGGAGGGCCGCCCCAGCGAAGTCTCCTTCATGGTCTCAGCACTGGGTAGGCGGTAGAGTGCCAGGTGGTTCTCCTGCTTGAAGAGTTCCTTGGCCCCCGGTGTGAAGCCTGCAGATGAACACAGGACTCAGGGGACTGGGAGAGGGCTTGCACCATTGGGCACCTCAGTCCCTTGGCATAGACAGAAGCTACTCCATCTGGCCAGCTCTTTCTACATTTCTACCCCAACACTCAGCTACCTTCCCGGACTAGATCTGTCATGCACCACGGTCTGGCTAACTGCAGGCTGTCCTAAGCTGGACGAATGCTGGGTACTCCTGACAAGCAGGTGCAATGCCAGGGCCTGGTCTGTTTGGATACAATGCTGGGGAGTTCTGAGAGGTCAGCTGCCGCCATGCCAACCCTGCCCTGCTGCCACTACCACCACTGGCACAGCCATACCAATGAGGCGGGCCAGCTCACAGAGGCCCCAGGGCACGTGCACTGGAAGCACAGCGCTGTGGCTCTCCTGCAGGGCGATGTTGCACAGGTGGTCTGAGAAGCGGCACAGGCGCTCGGTGACACTCGCGTTACACAGGTTCAGGAGCACATTGAGGCCCAGGGGCTTGAGGGAGGTGAGATGCAGCTGCCAGTTGGAATCATCAAACTGGATGCAGGAGGGGTTCTGCTGGTCCTGGGACAGGCTCAGCATCTCCAGGTGGTAGTCACACACGAAGTCCTCCGCCTCGTAGGGCTCGTCCTCACGCCCAGGCTGGGCCTAGGGAAAATGGGGGGCAGCAGTAGAAGTCAGACCCTGGTTCCACCTCCACCCATGGGTGCTGCCCAAGGTGGGCCCTACAAGAAGGGCCATGACCCTGGGAGGAGGTACCTTCAGGCTCCTGTCCCTAGGACCTATGCCCAATGACAATGGCAACACTGGCACTACTGATAGAGGGACAGACACACAGGGAGAGAACAGTAAGGGATCTTTTTTTAGCCAGAGGACAATACCAGAGGGGGAGCCACTGCTTTATGTTTGGAAGGTTCAATTAGGAGGTCAGTGGCTATCAGTGAGAACTGGAGAGGGGGTGGTGCCCACTTTACAGAGGAGACTCTGGCTGGGCTCAGAAAGCTGCCAGGCTGGGGGAGGGGACAGGGCTCTGCATGTGACTTCAGAATTCTTTTCTTTTTTCTTTAACAGTACTGAGGATTGAATTCAGGGCCTCATGCAGGCTAGGCAAATACTCTTCTACTGAGCTACATCACTAGCCTTTTTTTACCCAAAAAATCAGGGTCTTACTAATATGTCCAGGCTGGCCTCAAACTTGCAACCTTCCTGCTTCAGCTTCCTGAGTAGCTGTGATTATAGGTATATACCACTGTACTGAGCAATTTCTGCACACTTAAATCCTGCTAGATCAGGCTGGGTGGGTTGTACCCCAGAGCAGGAAGGGAAAGAACAACCTGTGGTGGACGAGGGGCCTCTCCACTCTGCCTCCCTCTTCTCACCTTGCTGGGCTCTTCCTCGCCACCCTCAGTGTCCCTGCTGAAGCTCACATTGGAGCCAGACAGGTGTTTGCTGTGACTGTGCACTTTGTGGTGAGAGTAGGGCTCGGGGGGCTTGGGACCATCACCAGGCCAGTCTCCACGTTCCTGCTCGTTGGAAAGGTGCAGGGTATTGTTCAAGGAGCCAGTCAGGAGGGCATCTCTTTCATGGGGCTGAGGAGAACAGGAGCACAGGCCTAGGACCAGGGTCCCACAGCTCCTGAAGGCCTGGGAGGAGGCAGTTCTGGACCCCTTACTACCCTGTCCTGTGGCTTCACCTCCACTGCTCAGAGGCAGCACCCAGAGCTGAGCCCCCTCCCACAGCCACAGGCCACGATCCATGGCTAGGTGGCCTGGCCCAGTCAGCCCACAGGAGCTGACCATACCTCCTCTACCTCAGGATGGCAGAAGGAGCGGGTGGACAGATCATCTGTAAGGTCCTCATGGCTGCTGTGAGGAGGCTCCACCTTCCCACTGAAGAAGAGCACAGTCTCTGGGCTGGGATTTGGCCATGACAAGATCCCCTGCTTGTCTACACAGCATAAGACCTGCAAGGAGGGAGGCCAGGATTGAAAAGGACTTAGCAATGGCCCAATCACCCAAGGGCTGCTCAAGGGGCAGAAGGGACAGCCCAGACCCATAGGTGTAGAGGGACAGGTGCGTGTCTGCCCTGCAGGGCTACCCTTACCGTGACAGAGCCCAAGCTGTGCAGCAGGCTGGCACTGTGGCTCAGTGTTGGTGACGTCCCCTGGATCACCCTTAGGAAGTGGCCCCAAATGCAGCGCAGCATTTCCTGGTAGGAGACAGGGTCTTGGGAGGCCATTTGGGGCACAACTTCATTTCCCTAGAGATCACCTGAGACCCAAATCAGGAAAAGTCCTGGCGAATGCCACAAAGCTGGGATTCTAAGGCATGCTGTCCTGTGTTCTGGGATTGGGCCTGGGTAATATCAACATTCAGTGGGGGAGGAGGAGGGGCACATGCCTGGCAGGAGACTCAAGGCCATAAATAGGGTGACAGGGTTCCAGAACAGAGCCTAAGGGTATAGGAGTCTGTGGCCATAGAAGCCTGGGGTAGAACCCATCACTGTCAGTGTACCTTGGAAGAGACAGCTTCTGTGTAGCTGCTGAGAGTATCCTCCGAGAACTTGGCCAGCTGCACAAAGAGGGAGGGCCCTGGGTGAGGAAAGCCTTGCTCCACGCCAGTTCCACTCTGGCAGGGTGGAGACGCACTGCCAAGAGGCCCCCAGCCCCTTTGGGAAAAGGCATCTGGCGGTCTGGACTCCCCACTGGTGAGAGCCAGGAAGATGCCACCCTCACCCTGGCCTGGCCTAGAAATTGGGAATGGAAAGGGCCAGAGTCCTGGACTGCCGCCCAGCACCTCAAACACGTGTGCCAGGCTTCTACCCTGCCCTCTCCAGTTCAGCTAGTTTCCTCTTTTCCTTCCTGCCACTGTCTCCCATGGGACTTCAGAGCACCTACCAGGGAGCTGGGAGAGACCTTGCTCATCTGTGCCAGGACACGGGCTTCTCCACAGGCGGTGGCCAGGACCCAGAGGACAGGAAAGAGCAGGGGGAGGATGGGCAGCATGCCGTTCACCTGGGAAGGAGGACCAAGGAGGCTCCCAAGGAGCTGCTGGCCGGCTCGGGGGAGGAGGAAGGGGAGAGCTGCCCTGCCACGTGGCTCTCCCCAGAATGGAAAGAACAGTTGTCCCAGGGTAGGACAGGAAGAAGGGGGACAGAGGCATTCTTAAACTGAAGTCTGGGGGTACTCTGGGCTATGGAGAGGAGCAATGAGAGGCCAATGGACAGAGGAAGCACAACAGAAGAGCAGAACTTGCCTGGAGCTGGAGGAGGGTATACTGCCAGGAAGTGACCCCAGGGGCACTGAGCATGAAGCGCAGGGCATTGGTGATGAGGAAGCCAGCCTGCAGGGACAGGAGGGTGCAGCCTTAGCCCCCTCCCTCGGGAGGGGTGGGCCCATAGGCTCCCTGACTTTGAGATCCCTGGCAGGCTCACGCTGGGCCCTCTGCTTGCTCTCACGCTCACCTGGCCCTGGCCCTGGCCCCGAGGCTCCCCCATGACTGGCCCTCGCCCCTGCCCCACGGCCGCGCTCACGCACCAGGACCACGGGCACAGCATAGTGCAGCATCACTGACTGCACTGTGAATCTCTCATTGTCCAGAGCAGTGACTGGGCGGGACAGGGACATGTCCAGGCACCATCTGCGGAAAGAGGCGACCCTCAGCCCCGATGGAGAAAAAAGTCAGAATACCCATGCTTTGAAAGGTCTCTGGGCCTCTCAGCTAGCCAGGGCTTCACTGAGCACTGTGGAGTCCTAGAATTCTCTGGTCTGCCCTGGCCCTTACTCAATGGTCCCTTGGGGGAGGGGCCTGCAGCCATCTTCACAGCAAGCCTCAGAGCAGACTGGGTGGGGACTGCCACTCACCAACCTGAGAAGAGCCTGAGGGGGGGCCTGCTCTCAAACAGCCTTGGGATGGGTGAGGTGGGCCAGCACCCCTACCTGATGTTGTCTATCACAGGGGTCTCCAGGACTCGGAAGAGCCGGTGTTGCTGAGGGTTCTGTGGCCCTTTCTTCACCTCCCCGCGGGGTGAGGGCGGTGGAGAGAAAGGAGGGAACAGGTCTCCTGGCTCTAGCACAATGTGCTCATCATCCTGCCAGCAGTGAAGAGAGGCAAGGGGAAGGAAAGGGCTGTTGAAGCCTCTCTCCCGGGACAGTGCCAACTAAGTGGAGACAGCTCCAGGGGTCAGAGACCATCTACTACCAGAGAGCCCTTCAGGGTAGGGCCTGGGGAGTTGGGATCCAAGAGCAAAAACAAAAGCAGCGGGAAGAAGGGATTCCAGCTCTTTCCAAGACCTCTTACAAAGCCCATGAGCTAGCTAGAAAGCTCAGGATGGAGCCCTAAAAACCCCCAGTGGCCTACAGATGTTCCTCAGCAGTTTCCAGGAAGAAGACCCTCCTCCAGCTACCTTGATCCCTCTCAGGGAGGCAAAGGATTCCTGGCCAGGTCTCAGAGCTATGATGTCCCCTTCTACCAACAGGCTAACTGGCAGGTTGACCAGATGGCCGTCTCTGTAGGCCCAGTGCAGGGACCAGGATGGAGCAAAGGGCATGTGGAGGTCTGGATACATGGCATTTGGCCACTTGATCTCCTTGCCATTCCTGAGGGCATCTGATGAGAAAAGAAAACAGCAACTTTCTCATCCTCCAGCCAACCCAACACACACCAAGGGACACAGCCCGCTCTTGCTTTTTCCTACCCCAATCATTCAAATGCTTCCCTTGTTTCAATGATGCCTCTCCCATGAGGGAGAAGCTTACCAGGCAGAGAAGAGTAGAACAGAGGCACTGAGTAGGTTGGTACACAGAGGGTCTAGGGAGGGAGAGCAGTTAGAATGGAAGGATGAGTAGTGTAGGAAGAGAAGCTGGACAGGAAGGCTGAGAGCCTGTGGCAGGGGCACCGGGAACCCACCAGAGACAGCTGGGATGGCTTGGAGAAGCAAGAGGGAGCCACTGATGGTTCCTGAGCAAGAGAATAAGCTCCAGGAGGGCAAGGCACATCTTTCTCCACTACCATTGTACTCCCAGGCCCTGGCTTATGATTGCAATTAATCATGTCAGCCCTTAAACATCCACTGCCTCGCACTGTCAAAGGAAGGCCTCCTCGGAGTGTAGGAGCAATAGTGTCTCCAAGAAGTCAAACTTCATCTATAGTGGGAACTTAATAAATGCCAGCCTGACAGAGGGCTGAGCAATGGCTCTCTCCTTTAGGAACTGGGACACTCACCTCAAGCTGCCCACTTCCTGCTCCAACTCTGATTCCTGGAGGCATCTCTGCTCCCCTGGCCTACCTTCTCACCTTTTCCCCAGCCCAGAAACACCAGACAGGACAGACTTGGAAGAGGACATCTCAACTGCCCTTCTAGCAAGAGATAGGATCTTCTCTGTCCGCCTTTCAACATTTGCAAGCTCGGATGCATGAGTGCCACCATCAGCTTCCTGTCTGTCCAGGCCACAGCCTGGGTGCCTACAGCTGTCCCACAGTCCTCAGGGCCCCGCTCAAGAGAGGGCAAAGAGTATCTCTAACTCTGTCAAGGATGACAGCCCCTGGGATGCTCACCATAGGCCACCCACCCCCAGGTGCCGGCCCCCGGTGGGGAGTCTCGGGACTCTGACACATCACAGGGACATGCTGTCTGGCTCTCGTCTCACCTTGGATTTGGTCAATGATCCCCCGGAGCCTGCGCTCCACTTCGTGGCGCTTCAGCCGATCTTGCCGCCCAATGAGGATGAGGTCGAGCAGCAGCAGCAGGAAGAGTGCAGAAGCACTGACCAGCTCCACCCCATGGCTGGTGTTGAGAGGCAGGGTGGAGGGTGTAATTCCAGGGGGATAAAGACCCTTCCCCTAGCTAGTCCCCATGTCCAAAGCACCCCCTTTCCACTCAGTCCCTCTGAAAAGAGTGTCTCCTGGTTCCTGACTCAGGGGACTGAAGAGACAGAGTCTCACACAACCAGTAGCCCACTACAGCAACAGCTCAGGGGCAGAAGCCTCTTCAGAGCCCTGGAATGTCTGAGGGGGTCAGTGGGGCCCGGGCAGGAGTCTGTAGGGCCCTGCTTACCTGCCGGCTGGCTGGCCCCCACAACAGCCCAACAGCAGCAGCACAACCAGCAGCATCAGCGAGGCCCCGGGCCAGTGGAAACAGGAGCAGCGGTTACTGTGGTGCAGGAAGCTGCTTCTCCACACCTCCTGGGGGTTGACAGCAGAAAGGCAGTGTGTGGCCCGTCCAGCTCCAATCTGGCGACTTCCCCTGCCTCCCTGTTTCCCTGACTGGGACCCCTCAGTCAGTCCTCATGGCTATCTTGCTCCAATCCGTTTAACCTCAGTATGCTGGGCTCCTGCAGCAGGTGGGGCCCGGACATCACTCTGAGAAGGAAACTTGACTTCCTTCTTCCTTTTTGCAGTAGAGGGAAATGAATCCAAGGCATTCACTGAGTCCCATCACCAGCCCTTCCTTTTTTTAATTTTTTGAGACAGAATCTCACTAAGTCACTTAGTTGAGCAGGCTGGTCTCGAACTTGTGATCTTCCCACCTTAGCCTCCTGGAGCAGCAATTATAGGTGTGCACCACCACACCCAGCTCCTGATTTCTCATGTGTCTTGGTTGGGTCTCTCACTGCCCAGGAGGGCAGGGCACAGAGCAGCCGCAAGGAGCAGCCTTCCCAGCTTCTTTCCCTTCCCACCTAGGTTCTGGATGCCTGGGACTAAGCCTCACCTTCCATGTAAGTCGTTTCTTCCGTTCTTTGAGGTGTCCCTCTAATGCTGCTTCCAACTGCTCCTTCAGGACACTCAGGGCCTTCCATGTGGACAGGCCCAGGGCCAAGGGGGGCTCGCCCTGCAGGGAAACAGGTGGTCAGCATGTCCTTGGGTCCCTGTCAGGTGGGCATTCATTGAGGGCTGAGCCCCTCCTTTCTCTCCATGCTAGGCCCTTACTGTCCTCACCTCCCTTCCTCCCTAAACTCTTTACCCTCAGGGTACAACTACAGTGAAACTGCCACCAAATTTAGAAACATTCAAGGGCACAGTCTTGTACTCTTTGTTGTTGCTTGGAGGTATTATGTTGGTTTTTGAGACAGGGCTTCCCTATGTAATTCAGGCTGGCCTTGAACTCCTGCCTCAGCTTCCCAAGTGTTGGGATTACAGGCATCCACGGTGATGCCTGGCTAATCCTGTACTCTTTAAAGCCAAGTTTTTATTTTTTATTTTATTTTCGGAACCAGGGATTGAACTCAGGCCCTTGTGCTTTCCAGGCAAGCGCTTATTCTACTGAGCCATCTCCCCGGCCCCTAAAGCCAAGTTTTTTTTAAAAAAACCACTTTGTCTACTCGGTGTTTTCTAACTCAGCTTTCTCGTACCTGTCAACCGGCTGCCACTCAGCCTGTTCTCATTGCCTATCTCTCTGTTGACCTCAAAGGTGCCATTCTTTTGGAACTCACATATGTTGTTTGGTTTTTTTTCTTTTCTGTTTGCAATACTGGGCATAAAACCTAGGACCTCACATGTGCTGAACTACCACTGAACTATATCCTCAGTCCAATCCATTGCCTGTCTGCCCATCCATCCATCTATCCATCCATCAATCCATTCATCCATCCAACCATCCATCCATCCATCCATCCATCATCCATCCATCATCCATCCATCCATCATCCATCCATCCATCCATCCATCATCCATCCATCTATCCATCCATCAATCCATTCATCCATCCATCCATCCATCATCCATCCATCATCCATCCATCTATCCATCCATCAATCCATTCATCTATCCAACCATCCATCCATCCATCCATCATCCATCATCCATCCATCATCCATCCATCCATCCATCATCCATCCATCCATCCATCCATCCATCATCCATCCATCCATCCATCATCCGTCCATCATCCATCCATCCATCCATCCATCCATCCATCATCCATCCATCCATCATCCGTCCATCATCCATC
>NW_004524609.1:15373104-15399020 GCF_000260255.1 Octodon degus | reverse complement strand
ATCCATCCATCCATCCATCATCCGTCCATCATCCATCCATCCATCATCCATCCATCCATCCATCCATCCATCATCCATCCATCATCCATCCATCCATCATCCATCCATCCATCCATCATCCATCCATCCATCCATCCATCCATCTAGCAGTACAAGTGATTGAACACACAGCCTTGGCCAGGAGTCCTCAGTAGAAAGGCTTGAGTTCCCTTCTTGTGCCACAGGTCTAAGGACTCACTGCTCTGGCTCAGCTCAACTTTTCATGATGGAAAGACTGCTTCTGCAGGTGCTGCCTCTTTCAGGACCACTGTTCATCTTTGCACCCCATGGACAGAGATTGAGCTACCTCCTAGTCCTTTTCTTTTTTAAGTTTCATTTTTTTCTTTGAGACAGGGTCTCTTTGTGTAGCCCAGGCTGGCCTTGAACTCACGGTGACCCTCCTGCCTCAGCCTCTTGAGCACTGGGGTTACAAGTGTGCACCACCTTGCCTGGCATGTATTTTGTATATTGAGACAGTGTCACCCTAAGTTCCTGAACAACCCAGGTTGGACTCAAATATGTGATTCTTTTGCCTTGGCTTCCAAAATAGCTAGGATTATAGGTGTGCATCACCACACCTGGGTGATATATTTAACAGAGGGAGAACTAACTCAGAGATACTAGCCTTTCATTACTTCTAAGAAAGACATTAAGAATAAACCTACCACCACCCATATCACCATTTTGTAAGAGGGCTTATGACCCTCCAACCTTCGAAAGGACATAATCACAGAAACAAGGTAGCTGTCATCAGGGAAGGACCGTGCCCCAGCTCCTCCTTATTCCTGTCATCACAGTTAGCTAGCACAGATAGGGCTGGTGCCAGGTGACGCGGGAACCAGACAGTTGCCGAGGGGGACCTCAGCGCCAGGCTGCTCCTTACTCAGACTCTCCCACTCCCGGCTTCTCCTTCTTGGACTCTAGCCCTCCGTTTCCCTCCGTAACCCACAGCCCCTCTGAGGCAGTCTGCCAACTGCTGTCCATTTCTGGAGTGACCTCAGCCATAGTCATGGGCACACCCACCACCAAGACACTTGCAGCTCCTGCCTTTCACCCCTAGTCTGACCCCTGCACACCGTGCAGACCTGGCTATGGACTGGCTTCTCAGCTGTTTCCGCAGGAGATGGGAGTCAGGATGTCAAAACCCAAATCTGCCCTAATACCCTGCCAGTCACCTCTCCTCGCACACTACTGCTACCCAGTGGCCTCGGCAGTACCCCCCGTCTCTGGCTTTCCTCCACTCTATGCTGCCCTTCCCACTCCCAGCTTCTACCTCACCCAGGGTAACACCTGTGCAAAAGCCCCCGCTGGGGTAAATGGGCAGCATCAGCTGAAGCCCTTTATCTTTCAAGTCCAGTCCAGCCCCACTTGCCGGTTTGCGAGGCCCTTGCGGACCTGCGCTCCCTGTGGTCCCTTCCCCTGGCCTTGCTACTCCAGCTCGCATACTAATGCATGGCCAGGAAACACTTGCCACCCAGACAACTCTCGCTTCTCCAAGATAACTCAAATGTCACCTCCTCTGGGATATTTTCTGAAAACTCAGGGCTGCACTTCAGGGAGAGGCTTGTATTCCAAAAACTCCTCAGCAACCTGGCTCTCAGCCTGCATCTTAGGGCTTTGCAATTATAGATTCATGTGCCTGGCTTTCCCACTAGAATGCAAATCCCTTGAAAATAGGTAGAGTCCTTCCATCTTCACATGCCCTCCCACCACACCACTGAGGATGGTGGAGCGTACTGAACACCTGCTGAGTGAACGAGGGGATAAATGAACCTGCAAATAACCTCACTGGTCTGAAAACATGTTAGGCAGGGGCCATCAACCCCAAATCGGCAGTAACATGACCTGGAGGTTTTAAAACCCTGCATGGGGGGCCTGGCCCTAGCTCAGTCCTTTAAGTGGCTGCTTCCACAAAGCTGTCAGCCTCAGGTTCCTGGAGTTCGAACCTCACAACTCTCCCGCTGGCCAAAAGTGCCCTGAAGGCATTCGAGGAAGAAAAAAAAAAAAACCCTTATTCCATTTTTGGGGCTGGAGAGATGGCTCAGTGGTCTAAAGCACCTACTTGGAACAAGCTTGGCAAAGCACAGGGACCGCGGTTCAATCCCCCAGCACCACATGCCAGCCAGCCCCACCCCCTGGTGGGCTGAGCTGGCCACACACACACACACACACACACACACACACACACACAAATAAATAAATAAATGTTTAAAAAAAAAAAAAAAACCCTGCATGTCCAGGCTCCACCCTAGGCCTATTGAATCAAAACTTCTGTGGGTTCAGCCAATAGTGGCTGAATATGATGCACAAAGCCCCAGCCCCAGCCGTGGGGGGGCAAAGACAATCTCTCCCCTTCCCCACAAGGGGCAGCGCCTGAAGGAGTAGTCTTTCTGCCTTGACACACACTTCCATCAGGAACAGTTCCTGAGGAACAGCAGCCAATTCTGAGACCTGAGGCTCCAGAAGGGAACTAAGGGTTATCTACTGAGGCCTCCAGGCTTCAGCCACAGAGCTGGGCTGCCAAACGCAACCTGGTTACCTGTCCTCCCTCCACTCCTTCACTCAGGTGACAGATCTGCCCTCTCCAGGGGCCTGTGCTGCCTTTGTCTGATGATGTTCCATACTTCCTTGTCCCTGCCTTTTCCACAGGCACCTCTTCCCTGGCTGTCTGGTATAGGCACCTCCACAACTAGCCCTCCTCCCCTCGAGCCCAGCCTTCCTAGCTGCCTTTCCACAGAGCTCCTGGGATGGATGGATGGCTGTCTCTAGGCAATGCCTCTAGAAATGACCAAGGAGAAAACATGCTGGAGGCAGAAAGGGCTGGCCAGCTGAGCTGGAGAGCTGCACACTCAAGAGAAGGAGTCTGACCAGGAGAAAGAATGGAAGGGTTGGGCAAGTGCACAGGGCTGCAGGATGACCTGGGCAGCTGCTCAGCACGGTGTGAGTTCCCCCACATCCAGGAAAGAATAGCTGAATAGCTTCCAGCAAGGCAGAGAAAAGGCTAAAAGGGGACTAGGGATCTAGCTCAGTGACACAGAGCCTGCTTGGCAAGCATGAGGTCCTGAGTTTGAATCCCAGTATCAAAAATAGAAAGAGAAAGAGAGAGAGAGAGAGAGAAAGAGGGGGAGAGGGAGAGGGAGAGGGAGAGGGAGAAGAGAAGAAAAGAGAAGAGAAGAGAAAAGGCAGGCAGGCAAGCAGTCTAAAATGGGCAAGGTATTCCTCCTTTAGCCAGGCCTCAGACCTGGGACACTCTCGGCCCCCATGGACTGCACAGTGGCTGTCCTGCTGGCATCTGCTGCCTCCTTTTAGGCAGCTCTGCGCCCAGGACCTCCTTGGCTGTCAAGCCATCACTGCTGTACTGCTCTCCCCACGCCATGGACGTGAGGATACATAAGGCACAGGCCAGAGGGCGGCAGAGGCTCCCAGGGCAGAGGACCTGTGGAGCCATCTCTATGCATCTGCCCCCGCATGTTATGTCTGGCCAGGGGCACCAAATCCAGACAGGAGATTAAAGACAGCACAACAGAAGGAAAATAAGCCATTCTGTAATTACATGCTACCCAAAGGGAGCGCCTGCCCGCACAGGCTGGCCTGTGGTAGGACTCAGAGCTGACCCAACTGCCAAGCCTCTGTAGCTCATTTCTCTGCACCAGGAGGGCCCCAGTCAGGAGTCAAAGTGCTGCTTCTCGTCACCCTTTCTCAACTTGTCCCCACATGGCAGAAGAACCAGGGCTAAAGAACCCGAGTGCACACACAGTCTGAGGTCTGCTTTTCATGTCTACTAGAGGCTAGGGAAAGATCAGACCCGGCCTTAAGTACCTAAAGGTAACAAGAGATGCTGCTGCTATTCACAATCTAAACCTCCCACCCTACTCCACTGCCAGGTACCTCCAGTGTCATTCCTGGGGCCTGAAATGAGGCCTCCATCCCAGAGGGACCAGGGAGGGAGGATCCTGAAGCTGTCCAGGTAAAGCCAGTCCCAGCCTAATGCTGTAAGTGCTTGGGCTCAAGCAGACAAGGGTGAAACAACTCAAGGCTGGGAGGACTTGACTAGGGCGACACTGATGCCCATGCAGGCTGAGTTTGTCCTCTCCGTTCTGTCATGGGGGTGGGTGCTGGTAGGGTTGGGAACCTGGGAGTACAACAGCGGAGTGAAAGAACTCTGTCCTTCATGTCACATTCACAGAAATCTACTGCTGAGCAGGAGCCACTGTCAAGGCAGAGAGCTGAGCACCAGAATGTCTAAGGAGCCTTTGGAGAGCTGATATACCCGCGTCAGCCAGGTGGCACAGGTGACACAGAGCAAAAGCCCCCAGCCACAGCCCCCATCTCTCCAGATCCCGTCTGAGGTTCCTCACATAGCAACTGCTTTCTTTGTATCAGGGACAACAGAATCAAGACTCCCAGGCTGAGTTATAAATTTAGTTATAGATTTCTAAGGCTTGACAACAACAGATAACCTCCAGTTAGAACTGACTCCTTCTCTAGTTGCCCCCGTCACAACTCTCTTACTTGTGCAAGCAGCGGGGGGACTCAGAGCTGAACTCAATATCCAAGTCACACAGGCAGATTCAGCCACCAGCTACGCTTCTGAGCCTGACCAGGCGCAACGGGACATCTCTGCAGCCAGGTGAATCAAAGGCAAAGCTGACCTGCTGCTGCTTCCCCACTTTTCCAGGCTCGAGGTGACCTCAGCATTCTCACTCCCCCTCTCCTTGCCTCCTGCAGCCACCAACACCTAGGAAGGAATTACTCCAGCCCTGATGGCTCCCGACACAGTGATCCAGGTGGTCTGGGGGAAAAAGCCCTTTCGCTGGCCCCCAAGGGATGGCATCCAGGCCCCAAGCTTCTTTAACTGTGTCTGGGGACCTGGGTCCTACAGTCCCTTGGTAGGATGCCTTTCTGGGAGGCTTGGGCACCAAGCCTCTTCCAGGCAGCTCAGGCTCCCAGCTGGCAGCTCTAAGACATGCTTTCTGGCTCTCAGTCCCAATCTCCTTCCAAGATCCTGGTAACACCATGCTCATTCTAGCTGCCACCCATTCTGCTCATTGTTAGGGCTCCTTTGCCAACCACGAATCCAAAGACTCCTTCACTAGGCAGGGAGGGAAGCACGGAGAGAAACAGAAGACCACACGGGCATACTCACTGCGCTGGGCTTGCCCTGGTGAGGCATCCATAGCTCTGCCTGCTTAAAGAGCATGGGGCAGAGCCAGAGGCACGAGCGATCAGCTACTGTAACTTCCAATGTCACCCTCAAAAAGAGGGGGAGAAGCGGAATGGAGAGAGAGAGGATGTGGGAAGATGGGAGAGGGCTGGAACGTGTGCGAGCAAGGAGGAGCTGTAGAGAAGGTGCTGCTGAGAATCAGGCGCAGCAGAGCAGAGCTTCAATCTGCTGATTAATTCAGCCTATTTCCAGTCACGCTGCAGATTCAGGGAGGGAGGAGGCAGTACCAGCAGCAGAGGCAGGCTGCAACAGCAGCCCTGGGAGGGAGGGAGGCGGGGAGGGAGGGAAGGAGGGGAAGGAGGAAGAGGGAGGAGAAAGGACGTGGAGAGGAGAAAGTTTGCTCAATGCTCTGCCAGATGTCCAGGAGCTTGGCTCATTGTTCAGAAGAGGCCACTGCAGGGTGAGGAGAGGGACAATGTGCAGTTCAAGTATAGACAGACAGAAAGATGGCAGATGCTGCAAAAAGCCGGGGCCCTGAGCACAACTGCTGGTATCCAGGCATCTTCTGGGGTACACAAATAGCAGTTCTATTCCCAGACTACCTGTCCATTGCCTCAGGTCAAGATTAACAGCAGCCACATGGTGGGTGGACAAGGTTAGCAGCCTCGTTGCGGGTGAACCCGCCATCTGTGAGAGCTCCCCAAATCACTCAGAGGCTCCAGCATAGATAGAGCCAAGCCAAAAGCAGCTCTTTCCACACTTAAAGCTGCAGGAAGGAGGGAAGGGGACTATGCTAGTGTGTTATTAGCAGTAACACATCCTGGGGCGTGGGGAGAGGCTGGCCATTAAGAAGCCTCCAGCAACGACTTCTAGGAGGCCAAGCAGCGGGCCTAGAAGCTGGAGGAAGGAAGAATTCAGTGACAGTGGGTACAGCCAGCTGCAAGGAGGGGGCCTTGAAAATTCTAGTGGTTCTGAGCCAGGGATTCCACCAGTCACTGAGCCAAGGGATAAAGAGAACAGCTGCATCTAGACATACCTGCCCAAGAGCTGCTAGCTTGGGGGCTGCCTGTACACCTGGGCCCCCATCTCCTAGGCAGAAAGGGGCAGCCAGCACATGGGGCGCCTTCCTCACACTTCCCAGGGCACCAACAGGGCATGACTCTGGGATAAGTTTGACCTAACAAGAGCTCTCCGCATAGGTTTCCTGGGGGAAGGATGGGCCAGGTCACTGAGAGGGGACAGGACTCCTCTGGCAATGGCCAGGCCATCCGAATAATGGGGCTACAACACCTCAGGGGCAGGAGGTGGCCTACTGGTCCCCTAGCTAGAGAGCAGGTTGGAAGCTGAGCTCATTTCTCCAGAGGCCTCAGTCTCCTGGACAACCGATGTCTTGAGCTACAGGGAGGGAGAGAGCAAGGTTCCACAGGGCCTCTCCCCTCCCCCTTAGCTGCTCTGGCAGCTCCCTGTGGGGCCCCTGCCAAACAGAGCTGAATGGGGACAGAAAGGAGGGGTGGGGCAGTCCAGAGGTTAAGGGCAGGAAGCTTCTGTGGGGAGAGGAAAGGGAGGTGGGCGGGGTCGTTTCTGTGCCAGCCCATGTGAGGCTCATAGGCTGGCCCAGAGGACTCCTGTTCTTGAGCCTCTTCTCTGTGGCAGACCCTGGAGGGGACAGCATGGAAAGCAATCCTTCTTCCTCTCCTGCCCCCTGCCATAGGGCCCACATCAGTGATGAGAAAGAAGAGCACAACAGAGCAGGAGCCCAAGGCTCCCTGGCTACAGTACATCTACCCTGCGCTGGAAGCCAGCAGGTGTGAAAGAAAAGGAAGTTAGGTGCTGAAAATCACCCAGCGATAGCAAAATCAATCCTAGGCCAAGCCAGGGAGCCAGAGACCACCTTACTATCAATGGTCACCATGCCAGCTACTCCCAATCCTACTTCTCCGAGATGCCTGTGACTGGGCCTCTGTCCTAGACCACAGGACAATCTGTACAAGCCTCAAATACAACTAGAAAGGTACATACTCAGAGATTCCATCAGGGCCTATTCCTGAATTGCTGTGTTATCCATTCCTCAACTAAATTACAAACCTCTCTGAGCCAGGGGCCACCTCCCCAGCTCTGCCAACTTAACGTTAATATCCCATGACTATGGCTGCTCCTGATGTTGATGAGGCATTCTGGTTCAGGACTCAGCTACCCAATAAGATGAGGACACAGATAAATCCTCCAGGAAAAATGGCCCTGAGAAGTGCCTAGCAGGACCCCACGGCTTTTACCTCAGCTGTAGGGTAAAGCCATTCCCTCAATCACAGAACTTTGTTCCCCTAATATATATATATTACTAGGCACTGGGGCTGCAGCAACAGGCTGGAATCAGAGGACAACACTGGCCTCTGTTTAGGGGCAGTGAGCCCCACCTTGGCAGGCCAGTGCCTTGCACATCAGAGCTTCTGGGGGTGTTCCCTGAACTGTGCATGCACAGCATTTGTCACTGTACAGACGAGCCTTGCACCCAGGCTAGACAGAGACAGGCGTAACTTTCCCTCAGTGCCAGCACTGCTAGGACACATACCTGCAGAGCAGCCAGAGGTGGCTATGAGCAGAAGGCGGAACACACCTATTTCAAGTCCGAGCCCACAAGCCCCGCTCAGCTACTTCAAAGGCCCAGGCTGAGTCAGCCAGGTAGCATCAAAAGTCAACAGCTCAGCTGCAGAGATAGCTCGGTGGTCTAAGCACCTGCCTAGCAAGCGCAAGGACCCGGATTCCATCCCCAAGTACCACATGCCATGCGTGCTGCACTGGCCAGAGACTGGGCATGGTGGCGCATGCCTGTAATCCTAGTCCTGGTGAGCCTGAGACAGGAGGATCACTATGAGTCTGAGCTGTGTAGGGAGACCCTGTACCAAATAAATAAATAAGTAAATAAATATTTTTTAATTAAAAAAATTAAAAAGCCAACAGCTCCTTTTGGCAAGTAAATCACTGTCTAAAAGTTCAAGTCGGTAAGTATTTACTGAGTCTTTGCTATAAACCAGGCTCTGTGCTAGGAACCAGGATACTGAGATACAATGAAAGTGGCACATTGTTCATTAGAATGTAGCAGTCGTGATGGTGGAGGTACTGTGAATGCTGAAAGCAGGGCTCTCTAGAGGCCCCTCTGGCCAAGAAGGCAGCCGTGCTTGGTGTCTGTCAGCAAGCTCAGCCCTAACCACAGGCAGGGTGCCCAGGAGCCTCCACATGGCTCAGCAAGTTGGGTTACAGCCTTAACAAAGAGCAAACAAACTCAACTGCACACCTCTTGGCAAGAAATGGAGGGCTGGCTTGGGCCAGCCCTAATCTGAAACCCCAGTGGCATGCAGCTGCGTTAACAGACCTGCCCCTTCCCCTTTGTCTTCCCAAACATGCAGCTGCACCCTCATGGGACTCAGTCATAGCCCCGAACTTCAGAGCCACATCCACGCTCATCTTGGACACAAACCCAGGAGGACAGCCCAACACAGACACCCCACATGGCCCCCAGGAAGGCCCACCAGATGCTTCCTCACCTTCAGGTCCATGGGCCCAGGGTAGTGCAGGCATGCCCAGAGGAACGTAGTCACCCCCGGAAGGAAGGCTCTGCCCCAACATGGACAAACCCCAGCAAGTCTGTCACGGTCACGGCATCTAGGAAAAGAAGAGAAAATCGTGTTAAGTCACGATGCAGAACTAGGCAACCACTGTGCGACGCCAGTCTCATCTAAGCCACAGGGTGGGACAGGGCCTAACTACCAGTGCCCTGTCACCCTGTCCTGCAGCAGGACTCATCAAGCAGGCAGCTTTGGGTGACTTACACTTTCTGAGGCCTGGAGCGAGAGGGCCTCGGAGGGGATTCTGGAACTGCACACTTTGTCTTTCAACCTTCACTTTTAGAGGCTGTGTCTGGTTCTACATTTCATATTAACTGTGAGTTTCTGACGGCCGGGAAAAGCCTTAGCTCATTGGCATTTTTTAAAATGAGGAATAAGGCCCAGGTGCATGCCTATAATCTCAGCACTTGGGAAGCTGAGGCAGGAGGATCATCTTGAGTTCAAGACCAGCCTAATCTACACAGTGATAACCTGTCTCTAAATAAATAAATAATCAAATATAATATAATTAGGGGTAAGGTTACCAATAAAATCACCTAAAGTCAGGCCAGCGAGACAGCTCAGTGGACTAAGCACCTACTTAGGCAAGTGCAAGGACCGGGGATCGATCCCGAGTTGTACATGCCATGCCAGCCCTGCCCCTGGGCATGCTGAGCCAGCTGCCAAGACCGGGTGTGCTGGCACACGCCTGTAATCCCAGTGTCGGGAAGGCTGAAAACAGCAAGATCACTAGGAGTCCAAGCTGCTTAGTAAGACCCTGTAACAAATACATTAGAAAAAAGAAGAAAGAAAGAAAGAAAGAAAGAAAGAAAAGAAAAGAAAAGAAAAGAAAAGAAAAGAAAAGAAAAGAAAAGAAAATCATCTAAAGCCTAGGTGCCTGGAAGAGTAAGAGCAGCAGGTGGGACAAGAGAGATCTCCAGAGATGCGCTCAGCACAGCTGCCGCCAGGAACGGATGTGCGCTCCCTACGTGCCGGGAACTGTGTGCCACACTTGCCAGCACACACACGCCCGTAGCCCCCACGCCTTCGCGCAGGTGATGGCAGCACTCCTTAGGCACCTGGGCAGAGGTCCCCAAGGATGGGCAAAACAATGTGACAGTGAACAGTCTGACAAAAGCTGGCTAGTTACCTGGAAAATGAGGATTAGCCCAGGGGCTCAGTGGTAGAGCTTGTGCTTAGTATGCACAAGGCCCAGGATTCAACTCCAGTGCACACACACACACACACACACACACACACACACAGAAAAAGATGCCAACCTTCCTGCCCAATCCACACAAGCCCCAACCTTCACCCTCCTATCCTGATACCAGCACCACTTTCCTGGTCTCAGATCAGGGCATGTCTGGTAAAGAGTGCCACTGAGTAATCTGACTTGGTGCCAGGTAGTTCCTTTGGGGCCAAAGCACTAACATGCTGACAAGGGCAGTTCTTTCCGGGCCCTAGAGGACAGTCTGAAGCCCTGGAAAAGTGACTCATAGAAGAGCTGTCGAGAAACAACCTAAGCAGCTGTGTCCAGAGGGCCAGCCAGGAGGCCGAGGTCTGCAGCCACCAAGTCCTCTCCAAAATCCCCTCCGACTCCCGCAGACAGCACCAGTCCTGATGTCACCGGCTGTGCTGCCAAGGTTCTCCCTGTCCCTGCCTTTCAACAGGGTTTGCAAAGCTGAGCCAGCCCCACAGGGTCAGAGACAGACAGTGACGCTAGAAGTGACCTCGCAAGATAGTGACAGTCTCTGGCAGCCAACTGAAATGAGATCCTAAGGAGCCAAGTCCAACCCCCCCAAGGCCACACTGACTCAGGACGCCCGGGCCATTTACAGCTGAGGTCCCCGTGATACCCCTTCCCAGCAAGGCTGGATGAGGTAGTCACCACACAGGGAAAAGCACCAGGAACCAGATGAGGATTGTGCCTGTTAACTTCTTCTGCCAACATGACAACAGTGAAATAACTCCACAGCCAGCTGGAACCGCAGCAGTGCAGAGGGCAGCCAGGAACATGACATTTTTCTAAGAGTCTCTGTTTTCCCATCATTCCATACAAGGGATTCTGGGAGAGAACTATTCTCATCAGTCTGACCTGACACCAGCAGAGTCTCCTTAAAGGGCCAGTTCGGCCTGTTGTCCATTGGAGACAAAAGCATGGGCTTCCAAGCCAAATATCCCTGGCTACAAATCCCAGGTCCAACATTCACCAAATGCCAAACACTCTTCAGAAATCTTATGTTCCTTCTGGGCTTTTCTCCTTGTTTATCAACAATTGCTAGTTTATATAGGCATTATAAAATAGTAGAGCACAGTGGCTCACGCCTGTAATCCCAGCACTCAACAGGCTAAAGCAGGTGGATCAGTGTGAGCTTGAGTCCAGCCTGTGCTACATAATGAGTTTAAGGCCATCCTGTACTACATAGTGAGACTGTCTCAAAACAAACAAACAGGGAAAATGGCACCCCCAAGCCTCATGTGTTTGGAAGGTGGTTGGATTATGGGAGTTTTATAGCTGACTTGCTATTATGAGGTAGGGTCTGGTCAAGAGACAAGTCACCTTGGGGATGTCCTAGAAAGGCGTAGCTTCCCAGCTCCTCCCTTTACTCTCTGTTGCCTGATTAAGGAGGGGAGCAGCTTCCCTCCACAGGCCCTTCCCCATGGCTTTCCTGGATTGCAGCTGGCTATAGACAAAAGTCTCTACAAACTGTAAGCCAAAATAAACCTCTCCGTGCTCGCTTCAGCAGCACATATACTAAAAAATTGGAACGATACAGAGAAGATTAGCATGGCCCCTGCGCAAGGATGACACGCAAATTCGTGAAGCATTCCATATTTTTGTTGAGCTGTGGGGACTCAGGTCAATAATTTCTTTTTTTTTTTTTTTTTTTTTTTTTTTATTTGAGAGAGAGAGAGAGAGAGAGAGAGAGAGTGTGGTGTGTGTGTGTGTGGCCAGCTCAGCCCACCAGGGGGCGGGGCTGGCTGGCATGTGGTGCTGGGGGATTGAACCGGGGTCCCTGATGCTTTGCCAAGCTAGTTCCAAGTAGGTGCTTTAGACCACTGAGCCATCTCTCCAGCCCCAGGTCAATAATTTCTGACATTGCCAGTTAAACAGAAGACCCAATGCTATTATGGGCTACTGGACTCTCTTAGAATATTTTGCTGAGTTTTACACACCTATAATATTCAATAACGGAACTTAGAAAAAATGGGGTATACCTATGAATGTCCATTTTGTATCTGTGTATTCAAAGTGGTTGGGATAGATATATAGTTGCATTCTCTTAATGAATAGAATGATTTGTTCTAATGGTGTTTGTAAAGAGGATCACAAGTCCGCATCTTGTACAGCAATTAACCACTAAGAAGAATATATGCAGTGTATTATTTGTTGAAACTGTCCTTCCGATTTGATTTGAAACTGTCTCATTGCTATTTATCAATAAAACTTTGAAAAAAAAAATAAATAAACCTCTCCTCTTTAGCTTGTGTGTGTCAGGTAAGTTAGTGTGTCAGCACCAACAAAGTGACTAAGACTGCCTCTTTCACAAATGGTGCTGGGAAAATTGGATGTTCATATGTAGCAGATTGAAACTTGATTCCTATCTCTCATCCTGCATAAAAATCAATTCCAAATGGTTCAAAGACCTAAGTGTAAGGCTCAAACCTTTGAAACTGCTAGAAGAAAACACCTGAAGCCATAGGCACAGACAAAAATAATAGATATGAAATAGAACCCCAATAGTATAGGGGAAAAAATAACAAGAATAAACAAATGAAACTACTTACACCTGTAATCCCAGTGCTGGGGAGGCTGAAAACACGAGGATCACTACAAGTCTGAACTGTGTAGTAAGACCCTGTACCAAATACATTAAAAAAAAAAAAATCTAGACTATATAAAGAACTCAAAAACCCAACACATTTTTAAAAACTCAAATAGCCCAATAAAGAGATGGGCAAATTAAATAAACAAGCACTTCTCAAAGAAGATGTATTTGTGGCCAACAAGAAAAGAAAAAAAACTTTCAAAAAGTTTTACCCCTGGGGCTGGTGAGATGGCTCCGTGGTCTAAAGCACCTACTTATAACAAGTTTAGCAAAGCACAGGGACTGCGGTTCAATCCCCCAGCACCACATGCCAGCCAGCCCCGCCCCCTGGTGGGCTGAGCTAGCCACACACACACACACACACACACACACACACAAATAAATAAAATTAAATTTAAAAAAAAAATTTTTTACCCCTTAGGGAAATGCAAATCAAAACTACACTGACATTCTATCTCACCAGAGGCAGAAAGGCTATCATCAAGAATACAAGACTGGAGAGGCTGTAAACAGGTGGATCACTACAAGTCCGATCTAGTAGTGAGATCCTGAATACCCTGTAGACCCTTCCCTAAAAAATACAAAAAAAAAAAAAAAAAAAAAAAAAGTATACAGCGAGTAAGTTGGGTGTGGAGGTGTACTCTTGTAGCCTCAGCACTCTAGGAAGCTAAGGCAGGAGGGTTACAAAGTCAAGCCCAGCTTGGCCTACTAAGCAATTTAATGAGCACTCATCTCAAAATTTAAAAATAAAGGGCTGGTGATGTAGCTCATGGTCCCCAGTACAAAAGAAAAAAGCAGAAAAAATAAATGCTGGCAAGGATGTAAAGGGAAAAAGGAACTCTTCTACACTGCTGGTGGGAACATGAATTAGTACAGCCATTATGAAAATCAGGATGGAACTTCTCAAAAAAATTAAAAATAGTTACCATTTAATCCACCTAGAGGCCTGGGAGATTGTTCAGTAGAATAAGCACTTGCCTGGCCAGCGCAAGGGCCTGAGTTCAATCCCCAGTTCCACCAAAAGAAAAAAAAAAAAAAAAAAAGAAGAAGAATGAAATTTTATCATTTACAGGTGAATGGATGGAACAGAGGTCATCATTTTTTAAAAATAAATACTACGAGTATTTATTTAGACTCATAGTAATCCTCTTGTCTCAGCCTCTCCAGCGCTGGGATTACTATGCCCAGTTTCGGTGGCTGGCACGGCATGTGGTACCAGAGCTGAAACCCAGGTCCCTGGACCTGCCAGGCAGGTGTGTAGGCTCCTAAGCTATCTCCCCAGGCCCCATAAATCCTCATGTTAGGCAAAATAAGCAATACTCAGGAAGACAAATAGCAAGCTAGATATAGTAATGTAGTTCTATTTCCAGCGCTCTGGGAGGTGAAGGGAGAAGACTGCGAGTTCTAGCCCAGGCTGGGCATACTGAACCACTGAACCGAAGTTAAACATTTATAAAAAGGGCTGAGGTATAACTCAATGCAAAGTTCCTGAGTTCAGTTCCCAGTACCACAAAAAAAAAAAAAAAAAAAAGAAAGAAAGAAATTCTACTCTTCAAAAGATAGAAAGAGGAAGATGGCAGAGTGGTGAAAAGTAGAAAAAACAGCCTGTCCAAGTTTGGGTGTCCAGACACTGAAAACAGCAATGTGAGGAAGAGAGCAAGGAGGGAAGTGGATTCCCAGGACCCAGAAAGGATCGGAAGTGAGAACTGAAGCCCACATGGAGAGTGAAGGGAGAGACCTCAATGAAGAAGGATGTGGTAAGTAGTGCTTTCTCCCTGAGCCACAGCTCTGCATGGCAGGGGGCAGATCACACTTGCAGATACATGGTGGCTACTGGCGACCCCAGAGGCTTGCACAGAGAAACATACAGTAGAATGGAGTAGTGGACACACCAGACTGCAGTGATTGGTGGTTTATTTGGACTCTGACATCCCCCATGGATGATGGAGGGACACTGGCCAGTAGCCATCTTGCAGAGGGGTCAATTGACCTTGAAACTCAGAGTAGCTACCGGCTGGCTATTTCCAGTGGTTCCCAGTCTCAAGAGAGGCTGCCAAATTCAAGTCAGCTGGAGGTCACACACCAGCTGCAAACAATAGGGAGCCAAATTCAAACCTGCAGGAGGCACCCAGAGTATTGCAGACTGAACAAATCGGGTTGTAGCCTCCCAGCAGGAAACCAGCTGCAACTTCAGTGAAACTAAGGGTGTGGGCTGCTGGGATTATCCACTACCGGACCATAAATCTTCAGGTGGCTTGCTGGGATTAGTCAGCATGGATCTGGACTCTTGTCTGTCTACTTTGTCTACCAGTTAACAGAAGAGATATCCCTTGAAGTGGACATTCTTCTCATATTTTCTTTTTTCTCTTTTCTTTTTTCTTGTTTGTTCTTGTTATTATGAGTATCAATGTTGTTTCTAGTTTTGATGTTGTTATTCTGGGTTTGTTTGTTTTTTTTTAAATTTTACTTATTTGTGTGTGTGTGTGTGTGTGTGTGTGTGTGTGGCCAGCTCCACCCACCAGGGGGCGGGGCTGGCTGGCATGTGGTGCTGGGGGATTGAACCTCGGTCCCTGTGCTTTGCTAAGCTTGTTCTAAGTAGGTGCTTTAGACCATTGAGCCATCTCACCAGCCCTATTTTTGTTTTTTTGAGACAGGGTCTCACTATGAAGTTTGGACTGGCCTTGTGCTCACTTTTGTACCACCCAGGCTGGTCTCAAACTTGCAGAGATCCCCCAGGCTCAACCTCCCAAGTGCTAGGATTACAGGTGTGTGTCACCTTCAGGGCTGGGCGCCTGCATCAGATGGACACCCAGGAACCCAGGCCAAGACACATGTGGGGCTGGGGATTGAATTCAGGTCCTTGTGCTTGCCAGGCAGGTGCTTATGCCTCTGAGTTATCTCTCCGGTCTCTCTGTTCTCATGTTTATTTCTTCCTTTTCTTATTACCTCTTGTCTTCTTCTCCAGTTTCCTAGTTTGCTTAATCTTCCCCTGTCTTTCAAGCTTGCTTCTACTCTCTTTCTCTTCTATTTCTCTATTTTTCCCCCGACCCCTTTTAAATTTTCTCTCCTGAGAGTAAAACTGCCACATTGAGGGCAAATTTACTGTATACAATTTTCTGTCTTAGTTTAGATTTTGTTATATAACTGCAAATCTAGTTCATATGGTTAAAGGTGACAAATTAATAACTACCATAGTTTATCATTTTTTAGGCTATGTTTAATGCTATTGTTATTATGGATTGT
Source organism: Octodon degus (assembly GCF_000260255.1). NCBI lineage: Eukaryota > Metazoa > Chordata > Mammalia > Rodentia > Octodontidae > Octodon > Octodon degus. The sequence continues at coordinate 15,383,139 of NW_004524609.1, read as the reverse complement.
ACTACTTTACCCAAGGGGACATTGTTGGGTTTTGTTTGTTTGTTTGTTTTTGCAGAACCAGGGATTGAACTCAGGCCTTTACACTTGCCAGGCAAGCGCTTATTCTACTGAGCTATCTCCCTGGCCCCCATAATTGTTTTAATCAGTTATTCTTCCTGGTATGCCAAGACTGAGATTCAGTGCAAAAGAACCAGGGGCTAAGCCAAAGAGGCAACAACTTCTCATCAATAAACTAGAGAGGCAGGACCTGGCAATAGACTTGAAACCCACATACCAGCTACAACTGGAAGACATTGCTGAGATGCAGTCATTTCTCTCAGAAGTAGTATTTATACTAGTATAAAGCTTCCTGCCATAAGCAATGTAAAACCATCGATATAGGAATTAAACTAAAACAGAGAGAGAGAGACAGAGAGAGAGAGACAGAGACAGAGAGAGAGAGAGAGAGAGAGAATAAGAAGACACTTAAGCTAGATGCAGTCCCAGAGGTCCAGCTCACAAAGGGCTAGGGCAATGAGGTGGAACAGCTGGAAGGCCATACTCCCTGGACTCAGAAGTGGTAAGAGCAGAAGTAACAAAGCAGATGAATAAGGATCTAGAAAAATATCAAATTAGAAATAATTTCTCTGACAACTACAGAGATGTTGAACATGATGGAAGACATGACTAGTAATACTAAAGCAGATACAGATATAAAAATAGAGGAGCTTATGAAAATGATGAAAACCATGAACACCTAACATAGGAAAGAAATGGAATCCATGAAACAGATTCAGACAATATTGTAGTTGGGGGTTTTGCAAGGTGAACAATACAATACCGAACACATATTTTATAAGATTAATTATAATAGTCATCCAAAGAATCAAATACAAAAAGATAGTGTAGGATATCTGTCCACACACTGAGGGCCTGGATCCTGAGCTCCTCCAATGAGGAGGAAAGCCAAGTTCCCATCAGGAAAGCCAATGTGGAAAGCCAACGGAACAGGCTTCTCCAGGAGACTGGGCAGTGCACCACCTTCCCCTCCAAAGCCAGGAAGCAATGCTCAAAGTGAGGAGTAGCTCCCCCAAAGTAGTCATTCTCATGTCCTGAATCACTGAGTCCAGTTAAAGACCCAGAGCTCATAACAATGCCCCCCATGAGTCTAACTAGAGGCCTAAAGCCCACAACAATGTCTCATGCAGGCCTTTTTCATGGAGCTGTGCTGGGAAGGCCCAAAGTTCAGTAGTGGAGGCTAGAAAGTCTGTGCCAGTGGGATGAAGGGTCTGTGCTAGCAGGCTGAAGGATCTGAACTGGAACTAGGAAGCAACACTCAAGGTAAGAACCAGAGCTCCCCCGAAAGGTACCACAGCCATCCGCAGCAACAGTGAGGTCCTGAGCTCCTCCAATGAGGAGGAAAGCCAATGTGGAAAGCCAACAGAACAGGCTTCTCCAGGAGATTGGGCAGTGTACCACCTTCCCCTCTGAAGCCAGGAAACGATGCTCAAAGTGAGGACTAGAGCTCCCCCAAAATGAACTGTAGCCATTCTCAGCAATGAGGTCCTGAGCCCCTTTGACAATGAGAACAGCTGAGTTTATCAGGAAACCTAGTATGACAAGCTCTTCCAAGAAACCAACAGCTCCCAACAGCTCCCTACAACCTCCACAAGGCATTTAATAGCCAAGATTCCACAAATTCAACAAATCACATATAACAAAAAGTTCATCAGAATCACAGCAGACTTCTCACATCAAGGAGAGCATGTTTTCTTTCAGTCCTGAAAGAAAACAACATCCAACCCATACTGATGTGTCCCATAGAACTCTTTCAAAATCAATAGAGAAATGATATACTTTCAAGACAAAGAACACCTGAAGAAATCTGTGACCACCAACCAGCACTCCAAAAGGTTCTGTATGGCATTCTAAAAAGAAATAATAAGAAATTTAACTTCATAAGCCCCCAAAGAATGAATCAACAGGCAAAGCAAGCAATGAAATGGGGGAAACCAACAACAGCAAAATAATATGACAAAGATATGTCAATACACATTAGGTATAACAATTTCTTTTTTTTTTTTTTTGGCGGTACCAGGGATCGAACTTAGGACCTTGCACTTGCCAGGCAGGCGCTTACGCCACTGAGCTATATCTCCAGCCCACCATTAATGTTAATGGTCCCAATTCATAATCAAAAGAAAGAAAATAATATCCAATGCATTAATTATTGTCCTAATTAATAACTGTCCTGGGGCTGGAGAGATGGCTCAGTGGTCTAAAGCACCTACTTGGAACAAGCTTGGCAAAGCACAGGGACTGCGGTTCAATCCTCCAGCACCACATGCCAGCCAGCCGCGCCCCCTGGTGGGCTGAGCTGGCCACACACATACACACACACACACACACACACACTAAATGTTAAAATAAAAATAAATTTAAAAAATAATTTATAAAAAAATAACTGTCCTACTAACCTGTTTTGAAACTGTCTCATTGCTATCTTTCTCATTAAAATTAATTTTAAAAATCAAAAGAAACACACTAGCAGAATAGATCAAAAAGCAAGAGCCAACAATATGCTGCATTGAAGAAACATTTAATTCTTGGGCTGGTGAGATGGCTCAGTGGTCTAAAGCACCTACTTAGAACAAGCTTAGCAAAGCACAGGGACCGCGGTTCAATCCCCCAGCACCACATGCCAGCCAGCCCCGCCCCCTGGTGGGCTGAGCTGGCCACACACACACACACACAAACACACACACACACCACTAAATAAATTTTAAAAAAATTTAAAAAAAAAGAAACATTTAATTCAAAACAAGATTCATGCATTTGCCTATAATCCCAGTTATTTAGGAGGCTGAGGCAAAAGGATTGCAAATTTGAGACCAGCCTAGGTAATTTAGCAAGACCTTGTATCAAAAGAATAAACAATGGGGGCCGGGTAGATGGCTCAGTACAATAAGCGCTTCCCTGGCAAGTGCAAGGGCCTGAGTTCAATCCCCGGTTCCGCAAAAAAAAAAAAAAAGAATAAACTATGACAGGGTTATAGCTGAGCACTTCCTAGGTTCAATCCCCAGTACTGCAAAAACAACAGGATACCAATACATATTCATTAGAATGACTAAAATAAAAAATATATAGCATCTAGAGTTGGTGAGAAATTGAATGCACAAATTGCTGGTGGGAATTTAATACGATATCCTTAACAACCACTTTGGAAAACAGTTTGACAGCTCCTTACAAAGTTAAGTACTGTACACACTTCCTGCAACTCAGCAATGAACTCTTTGTTAGTATTCTTTTCATGTGACATTTACATTATAAGCAAATGTTGCTGTGTGTTTCATTAAAAATAGCCCCACACCACCAACAGTCCAAGGTCCACTGACAGGATTCCTGGCTTTGGCCACAGCCCCAGCGAACTCCAAGCCCACTCTCTACCTTGCTTATCCTTGGCAAGGGGCAGCAGAGGCACCAACCAACCAACTAATGAGGTATGATCTTAGGTCTGAGAGAGAATATAAGCCCAGAGTGTTAGCAGCTCCAGGCAGAAACAAGGGACCAGGTCAACTGTGCCAAGAAAAGCCCCTGGCTATAGTAAACCACAAACGGTGTGGGGTTTTACTCTGAAAATCACTCGTTTCATCCAAAAAGCTAGCATTGGAGAAGAAAGCCAGTGCAGTACCTGCCATAGTTGAGAAAATTTAATCAGGAGCCCTTTGGAGAAAGGGTTAACTATTTGACACTGAGATACATTAACAATTCACTTCAGGGTTTCCAGTATCAACCTATTACAGTGACTGGGTAAGTGACAATCCTCAAAGACAACCATGGAGAGAGAATACGCACACCCCTTGAGCAATTTAAGCAGGGAAGGACATGGGGCCTGCCCTTTGTGACGGGAAGCCAAGCCCTGCATGTTTGGCTCTCAGCAGAAGGACCTGAATACGCTCACATTAAGTCCACTGAACTGCTTAAACCTCCACCCTGCTGCCTACATTCAAGACAGAGACCAGAGGTCTGACTGCTTTCTCCATCTATCAACATAAGCAACGAAAGCCTGGGCTTGGATGGCTGCCACCACCTAGGATGTAGAGAGAAGCTGGGGCAGAGGGATTCCGCTTCAAAACCCACAAACTATACACGTAAGAAAACCACGACTTGCTGGACTCCAAGACAGCAGATACTGGAAAGAAATCATTCATTCCAAATACAGAGGAATTAGCTCAGGCATGGTGATGCATACCTGTAATCCTAGCACTCAGGAGACTGAAGCAAGAGGATTATTCTAAGTTGGAGACCAGCGTGGGCTATAAAGTGAGCTCAAGGCTAGCCTGAACTGCATAGTGAGACCCTGCCTCAAAAAGACTAAATAAATGAAGGAAGGAAGGAAGTTTTGTTTTATTTTGCTTGGGATAGAGTCTTGGTATGCAGTCCAAGACCTCGGTATGTAGGCCCCAAACTCACGATGCAGCACAGGCTGGCCTCAAGCTCACAGCATCTCTGCTGCCTCAGCCTCCCAAGGGCTGGGATTGCAGGTGGGTGGCATCATGCCTGGCTGCAGGAACATTTTTTAATTCATTTTCCCCCATTGGTTTTTGAAATATAGGATTTTATTTTCCTTTTAAATATTTACTTTTCTTATTGTTTGTGTTTTTATTTGGTATTTTCTTGTTCTTTTGCTGTAACTTTTTATATAATTCTATTAATTTCCTTTTACTCTTTAATAGGATCATTTATCTCACCTTCTTCATTCTTCTCATCTTCTATTGCTTAACTTTTCAAATTTTACCTTTTAAATTTTCCTATTCATCCATCTGCTCTATCTTTAGTGGTATAATAAATTAAGCTTTCTTAATGTTCAGATAGTTTGCTACATGCTATTATTATCAAATTCTTTCCCATTGTTAGGGAAAGGATAGTTGCTGCATTTAGTAGATATTTAAATATCTACTCAGAGTTTATAATTACGGATGTTTTCTATGGCTAAAGATGGTACATTATAGGTTTTTAATAGTATTTAAAAACCTAGGGTTTTTTTACTGTTATTGTTGTTGATTTTGTTGCTGTTGCCAGAGTAACATAGTTGCTGCTATTAATTGGTTCTTCTCTGTATGCCAATATCTGAATTGACTTTGTGTCATTAACAATACTGTATGGTCCATTCCCAGAAAACTGAGTGCTGGGCCAATTACACTGCATTCTCCCTTCCCAATTTTTTTTAAAATGTATTTGGTATGGTACCAAATACATTTCTCTGCTCACTAGAAAGCTCGGACTCATAGTGATCCTCTGGTTTTCATCCTCCCCAGCACTGGGAATACAGACATGCACCACCACATCCGGTCTCGGCGGCTCAGTGCGCCTAAGGGCAGGGCCAGTAGGGCAGCATGTGGTGCTGGGGATGGAACCCTGGTTCCTGAACTTGCATAAGCAGGCGCTTAGTCCGCTGAGCTATCTCACCGGCCACCCCTCCCAAATTAATGAAGGTGTCTGGATCATAAGACGGAGGCATTGTTAGCTATGTCCAGAATGTATCACTGAAAAGGAGACACTAAAGAAATCTCCATGCTAGCAACACACTGTTATGATATAATCAACCCATAAATCTCTGGGCATGATGGGGCTCAGCTGTAATCCCAGCACGGGGGAGGCTGAGGCAAGAGGATCACTGTGAGTTTGGGACCAGCCTGGACTACAAAATGAGCTCAATGCTAGCCTGAAGTGCACAGCGAGACCCTATCTCAAAAAGACAAAAAAAGAAGAAAAACTTTGCAATGTCCTAGTGTTCATTCATGAGGCTTTGTGAGGAAGTCAAAAGCTACACAGCAGAATAATTCAAAACTGGGCAGGGGAGATAGCTCAGTAGAATAGGCACTTGGCCTGAGGCATAAGGGCCTCAGTAGAATAGGCACATAGGCACTGAGGCATAAGGGCCTCAGTTCAATCCCCAGTTCTGAAAAAAAAAAAAAAAAAAAAAAATCAAAATGATGATAGATTAAAAAAACAAATCAGGCCAATATGGTGGCACACTCCTGTAATCCTAGCACTTGGGAGATTGAGGCAAGAGGAACACTACCAGCCAAGGCTATAGCCAACCTAGGGTACAAAGTGAGTCCAAGGCCAACCATAACTGCACAGTGAAACCTTGTCTCAGGGAAGAATAAATAAATAAATAAATAAATAAATAAATAAAACAGATCAATAAGGTGCTAGCAAACAGATGTAACCGAACAGATAATGGATTTAATAAACAAAATAATCAGCAAGTTTACAGAAGACACTAATAAAAAGCTCAATAAGCTACACAGTGATTAAAAAAAAAGGCATGGCCAGTTTAGCAAAGTATGTGTCCTTGAAAAGGCATCAAACAGAGATACAGGAAATTAAAATTTCTACTGCAAGTATGAGCAGCAGAAGTGACCAGCGTGAGGATGCAGTGTTAGAACTACAAGACAGGACTGCTGCCAGAGCTCAATTAGTCTGAGACATCTTAGAAACAAGAAGAGAACATGAGGGTCAGCAAGATAGCTCAGCAGACTAAGTGCCTGCTTAGGCAAGCGCAGGGACCGGGGTTTGATCCTAGGACCATATGCCACGCTGGCCTGTGAACACTTCTCTTTGTAAACAATCTGATTCACAAACAAGCATTTTGCAGAATTTTGTTTTTGTTTGTCAATGCTGCACTGGGTAATGACCATGGCCATCTTTCCCACATGAACACAGACATGGCTACCTTTTCCAGAACCAGGGAACCGATTAAGTTCGTGAACAGAGGTACCACTATAATTGAAATTAGTGAAAAATCAGAAGACAGCATAAATGATATTTTTTAAAAAACTGTGTACAGTCAGTTGTGATGACTCACACCTATAATCCCAGCACTCCAGAGGCTGAGATGGGACGGTTGTTGCAAATCCAAACCCAGCTCAGGCTATATAGTGAGTTCAAGGACTGCCTAAATTGAATAGTGAGACACTGTCTCAAAAAGCAATAACCAAGCAAAAACAGAAATAATAGCAGAAATTTGTCCAGATGTGAGGAATATAGAACCTCAAATAACCACAATCAGAAAAGAACCTCTACACAACACAATCATAGGCAAAATCCCAGAAGTGCAATGCAAACACAGAATCTTAAAAGCTATTAGAGAAGAGAAACAAATTACTGACAAAGGTAAGCTCATGAGAATAATAGCACTTTTTAATACAAAACCTAAAGGGACAAAGGGCTTGAAGTATTTCAACTCAAAAAGAAAACAACTTCTAACCAGACTGATATATCCTGTAAAACTACCCTTAAAAACTGGGCCGGCCAAATAGTTCAGCGGATTAAAGGGGGGGGCCTTCAATCCCCCCAGACTGCTGCGCTGGCCCCGCCCCTGGGGTGCGCTGGGCTGAGACAGCAATTAAGACTGAGCATGGTGGTGCGCACCTGTAATCCTAGCTCTTGCGAGGCTGTAAACAGGCAGATCACCACAAGTCCGATCTAGTAGTGAGACCCTGAACACCCCATAGACCCTGCCCTAAAATAAAAAAAATACAAAAAAAAAAAAAAAAAGATAAAGATGGAGGCCAGCCTGGGCTACATAATGAGTTCAAGGGCAGCCTGAACTACGCAGCAAGACCCTGTTGCACAAAAGAAAAAAAAAAAAAAAAAAAAGGAAAAGAATAGGGAGAAACTGATAGGGCTAAGAAGATAGCTCAGCAGTCTAAGTGCCTGCTTGGCAAGCACAAGGACCCAGGTTCAATCCCCTCCAGCCCTAGAACTAGGCATGGTAGTGTCCAGCATTGGGGAGGCTGAGACAAGAGGATCACTGCAAGTCCAAGCTGCACAGCTGATTAAAAAAAGAAAATTAAGGGGCCGGAGACATGGCTCAGTAGAATAAGCGCTTCCCTGGCAAGCACAAGGGCCTGAGTTCAATCCCCAGTTCCGCCAAAAAAAAGAAAAAAGAAAAAAAAGAAAAAAGAAAACTGATAGAGAAATAAGGTCATTCCAGGATAAAGACTACCTTAAGTAATTTATGACCACCAAACCAACATTCCAAAAAATACTTAAGTATATCCTAGAAAGAGACAGCAATGCCAATAATACTAAAAAGTTCAACAGAATAAATGCACATGCAGTATGAGCAGGTAGGCATCAGCAGGGAGGGGAGGAAATGAACAACAGAAAATGCAGTCACAAGAATAAGTCAACACCTTTCATAATCACGCTCAATGTGAGTGAGCTCAATTTTCCATACAAAAGATACAGGTTGGCAGAATGGATCAGAAACAAAACAGAATGGGTCGCTGCACACAGGAACACATTTAATTCAAAAAGAAATTCATAGATTAAAAATCAAAGGATGGAAAAAATTTAAAAAAAAAAAGGGGGGGCTGGTGAGATGGCTCAGTGGTCTAAAGCACCTACTTAGAACAAGCTAAGCAAAGCAAAGCACAGGGACCGCGGTTCAATCTCCCAGATCCACATGCCAGCCAGCCCCACCCCTTGGTGGGCTGAGCTGGCCACACACACACACACACACAAATAAATAAATAAAATTTAAAAAAAAATTTAAAAAAAAAATCAAAGGATGTAAAACAACATTCCATGCAAGAGGAACACCAAAACAAACAGAAGTAGCCATTCTGTTTTTAGACAAAGTGGGCTTCAAACCAAAACTGATCCAAAGAGACAATGTCACTACACATTAATCAATGGGCTAATCCAACAGGAAGCAGTAATAACTTTAACATATATGCACCAATCCCCAATGCACCCAACTTCATAAAACAAACATTACTGGACATTAAAAAAAAAAAAAAAAATCAGATTAACATCAAGACCAGCCTGAACTGCACAGAGAGAAACTTGTCTCAAAAACAAAACAATTGGAGAATTTGTAAGAAATGAATAGATTCTTAGAAACATATGAATTACCAAAGCTGAATGAAAAAATATAAAAATCCTAAATTGTTCAATAACATGCAATGAAATTGAAGCAATAACAAAAATCTACTAAGTAAGAAAAGCCCAGAACCCAATAGCTTTTCTGCTAAATTCTATAAAACCTTCAGGAACTATCTAATGTCAATATTCCTCAAACTCTTTAATAAAACTGAAAGGGAAGGAAAGAAGCCCCACTCAATCTTGGAAGCTTGCATTATCCTGATTCAAAACCAAACAAGGACTCAATAAAAAAGGAGAATTGGCTGGGGAGATGGCTCAATAGAGTAAGCACCTGCCTGGCAAGCGCAAGGGCCTGAGCTCAATCCCTGGTTCTGCCAAAAAATAAACAATAATAGTAACTCATCAAAAATGAGAACTGTAGGAGCTGGACATGGTGGCACATGTCTATTATCCCAACACTAGTAAGGCTGAGCCACGGGGATTGCTGAGAGTTCAAGACCAGCCAGGGGGCCGGGGAGATGGTTCAGTGGAATAAGCACTTCCCCAGCAAGTGCAAGGGCCTGAGTTCAATCCCCAGTTCTGAAAAAAAAAAAAAAAAAAAAAAAAAAAAACTGGGCTACATAGTAAGTTGTAGGCCAACTCGAACTATATGGTAAGACTCTGTCTCAGAGAAAGACAGAGAGATAGGGGCCAGGGAGATGGCTCAGTGGAATAAGTGCTTGTCTGGCAAAGCACAAGGGCCTGAGTTCAATCCCCGGTTCTGCAACAAAAAAAAAGGAAAGAAAGAAAGACAGAGACCGAGACAGAGAAGGAGGGAGGGAGAGAAAGAGACCAACCAACCTACAGGCCAGTCTCTTTAATAAATACAGATACAACAAATCATCAAAAAGACCATTATATAGAAAGCATGACCAATTAGGCTTCGCCCCAGGGATTTAAGGAGGTTCAAAATATCCAAATCAGGGGCTGGAGAGATGGCTCAGTGGTCTAAAGCACCTACTTAGAACAAGCTTAGCAAAGCATCAGGGACCGCGGTTCGATCCCCAGCACCACATGCCAGCCAGCCCTGGCTCCTGGTGGGCTGAGCTGGCCACACACACACACCACACTCTCTCTCTCTCTCTCTCTCTCTAATAAATAAATAAATAAATAAAT
>NW_004524609.1:15371020-15372742 GCF_000260255.1 Octodon degus | reverse complement strand
AAATAAATAAATAAAATTTAAAAAAAAAAAAGAAGAAGAAGAAGAAGAAGAAGAAACTAGGTATAAAAGGACTTTATTGGGCTGGTGAGATGGCTCAGTGGTCTAAAGCATCTACTTAGAACAAGCTTAGCAAAGCACAGGGACCGCGGTTCAATCCCCCAGCACCACATGCCAGCCAGCCCCGTCACACACACACACACATAAATAAATAAATAAAATAAAATTTAAAAACCTTTAAAAAAATTAAATAAGGAAAAACTGAAAGCTTGCCCTTTAAAATTAAGAACAAAAATAAATAAATAGTCTAGGCGTGGTGGTGCATGCTTGTAATCTAATCCCAGCACTGCGAAGCCTGAAAATAAGAGGATCACTATGAGCCTGAGCTGCATAGTGAGACCCTGTACCAAATATATAAAATGAAAAAAATATTTTTTTTAAATTAAGAACAAGACAAGGATTTCCACTAATATCACTTCTGTTCAATGTAGTACTCAAAACATTAGCCAGAGCAGTTAAGGAAATAGAAAGGATGTGTAACAAGAAAGGAATACATCAAATTATCATTATTTGCAGAAGACATGATCTTACCCAAGCAACACACAAAAACCTACAGTGCTACTGTACACCAACAATAAACTCACCAAGAAAGAAATTAGGAAAATAACGCCAGTCATGATAGTATCAAGAAAAATTAAATATTTAGTAATTAGCATAATTAAGCGAAAGACCTCTAAAACAGAAACTACAGCACTCTGAAAAAGGAGGTCAAAGAGGACATCAGAAAATGTAAAGCTGTCCCTTGTCCCCAGATAGGCAGAATCAGTATTGTAAAATGGCTGTACTTCCCAAACTGTTACACAGATTTAACATATTCCCAATCAAAATACCAAGAGTATTCCTCACAGAACTGCAGAGGACAATCCTAGCATTCATACGGCACCACCTTAATCAATCCTGGGCAGCAAGAGCGAAGCAAAAGACACCACAACCCCAGACTTCGAATGATACTACAAAGCTATAGTGATAAAAATAGCTTGGTGCTGGCACGAAACAGACGTGTATCAGTGGAACAAAACAGAGGATGCAGAAACAACCTCAGCACATTCATTTATCTGATCTTTGCCAAAAGGGCCAAAAATGTGCTTGATAAAAGATAGCCACTTCAACAAATGGTGTTGAGAAAACTGGATATTCACATGCGTAAGTCTGAATCTACACCACATCTCTCACCACATATTACATCATGTAAAATCAAAATGGATCAAAGATCTGGATGTTAAAACAGAAACATGAAAAAATTTTAAAAATTTAAAAATAAAAAATAAATAAAAATTAAAAAAAAATAGAAACAATCCACTGTAAGATAAAACAGAAACCCTGTCTCAAAAAACACTATATGGGGCCGGGGAGATGGCTCAGTGGAATAAGTGCTTCCCTAGCAAGCGCAAGGGTCTGAGTTCAATCCCCGGTTCTGCCAAAAAAAAAAAAAGACTATTAGATCTATATATATATTTCAATAAATTAGGAGAATTTAGAAAACATGGATAGATTCTTGGATACATATAAAAAACTCTTGACATGGGTGTAGGCAAAACTTTTTTTTAACAGAACTTCAACTGCTCAAGAAATAAAATCAAAATTCTTTCTTCATTTTTATTTTGGACAGTTTTTATTGTTATATTCAGTTATGTTTGTAAATAATTCATTTTCAATTTGCAATCT
>NW_004524609.1:15354168-15369404 GCF_000260255.1 Octodon degus | reverse complement strand
GGTTCAATCCCCAGCACCACATGCCAGCCAGCCCCGCCCCCTGGTGGGCTGAGCTGGCCACACACACAATAAATAAATAAATGTAATAAATAAAAAATAAAAAAAAATAAATAAAAAGGGCTGGGGATATAGCTTAGAGGCACAGCACCCACCTAGCAAGCATGAGGTCCCGAGTTCGATTCCCAGTACCAAAAAACGAAAGAAAGAAATTAAATAAAAATAAAAATAAATGCTAGTGAGGCTGTAGGGAAAAGGGAACACTGTTGGTGGGAATATCAACTTGTACAACTACTATGTAAATCAGTACAGAGATTCCTCAAAAATAAAATAAAACTACAAATTTCATTTGATTCAGCTACTCCCCTTTAGGTATCTCCCAAACAGGAATAAAGACATACCACATGCCTACCCACATTTATAGCAGCACAATTCATAAATCTTGGAAGTGGCCTCTGTGTCCATTAGCAGATAAATGGATAAAGAAAATGTGGGGTTTAGACACAGTGGGGTGCTACTCTGCCATAAAGAAGGGTAAACTTGAGTCATTTGGGTACAAATTCCCCATGATGAAAGTGATCAATATGTATATTTAAATTGTACCAATAGATTTAATAATAAAAAATAAAATAAATTTGGGGTGGTTTTTTGGTTTTTTTTGGTGGAACCAGAGATTGAACTCAGGCCCTTGCACTTGCCAGGGAAGAGCTTATTCCACTGAGCCATCTCCCCGGCCCCATAAAATAAATTTGGAATCAGAGTGTGTGTGTGTGTGTGTGTGTGTGTGTGTGTGTGTGTCTTTGAGACATTTGTAGGAAACTGGATCCACCCCAACACCTTAAGTGAAATAATTACACACAAGCTCAAATAGTCCATAGTTCCTCTTATAGGAGAGACCCAAAATATAAATGAAGAGCAGAATTAAAAATAGATAATAGGGGGCCAGGGAGATGGCTCAGTGGAATAAGTGCTTGGCTGGCAAGTCCAAGGGCCTGAGTTCAATCCCCGGTTCCACAAAAAAAATAGATAATAGGAAATAGGAAGATAGTTTTTTTTGCAACTGGGAAGGGGACAAAGTGATGGAAGAAAGGGGAGGGAAAGGATGAGAGTATGAAAAAAGAATTGGAATGTGTTATATTACATACATGTATCAACATTGCACAAGAAATAAAATTATTATACACTATAAACATGTGCTAATAAAAAGCAAAAATCGAAAGTAAACTATATTTTTTATTTTTTAATGTATTTAATACAGAGTCTACAGGGTCTTACTATGTACATCCAACTGGTAGTGCTTCACCTGTTTTCAGGCAAGAGCCGGTATTACAGGGATGTGCACCCCCACACCAGAGGCTCAGTCGCTGTCTCAGCACGTCCTGGGGTGGGGCCGGCACAGCACACCGGACAGTGAACCCTGGCCACTGCACTCTGCCTAAACAGGAGCACTCATCAGATAAGCTATCTGGCCCGCCCTTTCGAAAGAAATCAAAAAATAACAAAGGCTGGAATGGCTGCTTAGGATAAAGGAACCCTTCTACTTTGTGGGTGGCAATGTTAACTAATAGAATTGTTATGTAAATCAGTATGGAACTTCCTCAAAAAAATAAAGTCTTAGCCCCCTGTGGTGGCACATGCCAGCAATCAGAAGGCTGAGGCAGGAGGATCACTGTGAGTTTGCGGCCAGCTTGTGCTACATGGTGAATTCAAGGCCAGCCTTCACTACCCAGAAGGATCCTGTCTCAAAAACTAAAACTAAAACCGGAAATTCCATTTGACCCAGCTATTCCCCTTCTAGGTACTTACCTAAAAGAATTAAAGACATGGGGGCTGGGGAGATGGCTCAGTAGAATAAGCGCTTCCCTGGTAAGCGCAAGGGCCTGAGTTCAGCCTCTCCCCTGCCCTGGCTTCCGCAAAAAAAAAAAAAAAAAAAAAAAAAGAATTAAAGACATGCTATTACAATGTACATGTATACTTACATTTATAGCAGCACAACTAACTCATAATCGCTAAATCTTAAAAGCAACCTACATATCCGCCAAGAGATGAATGATTAAAAACTGTGGTATTTATACACAGTGGAATTATGTATACACAATGGAGTACTCTGCCATAAAGAAAGATAAACATGAGCAACTGCAGGAAAATCGAGGCCCCTTGACACCACAATATTAAGTGAAATAAACCAGACACACAAACTTAAATATCATATAACTTCACCTATATGAGAAACCCAAAAGATAGGTAATTTTCTGAAAATAAAAGGTAGGGGATAGGAAGCAGGGAGGTAAATCTTTTGCAAATGGAAAGGAACTCTAGTGATGGAAGCGTAGATAAAAAGAATCTATGGACCAGGGAGATAGCTCAGTGGCATAAGCACCAGCCTGGCAAGCGCAGGGTCCTGAGTTTGATGCCAGGTACCAAACAACAACAAAAATCCAGAGGCCAGGAGGTGTGGAAAAAGAGAAGGGATAAGGAACCAAACAAACATTTATCAAGTACGTGTAAAGGCTTGCCACCAGCCTGTGGCACTACTGGGAAGTGCTGGAACTGAACCTTTAGGAGATGAGGCGTAGAGGGAGGAAGTGAGGCCACTGGAATCATGGTCTTCATGGGAAAATTGGGACCCTGGCCCCTGCGAGTCTCTCTGCTCCTCACTACCGTGGTCTTCTGCCATTGATGTACTGTGCTGCCACGAGCCTAAAGCTACCTAACCAAGCAACTGGGGACCAAATACACCTTTCCACCTTTTAAATTGATTGCCTCAGGAATCTGCTATAGCAAAGACAGCGGACTAATACATTGGACAACTGCATACGCTTAAGGAAGAAGTATAAGGAATAGTTCTGCTTTCAAGTCTAAGAGTCTCCTTCCCAGAGGGATTTCTAATTTTAGAACTATTATGAAGGAAAAAAAAAGATAACTACAATTCAAATTGGCATCGGAAAAGTAAGCAGGAATTACAAACAACAGGTGCGACCAGGTTTCGATCCCTGGCACCCACCCCCGGGCACCCTGAACCACTGGCCTAGATTGCGCATGGTGGCACACGCCTGTAATCCCAGTGCTGAGGAGGCTGAAAAACAGGAGGATCACTAGGAGAGCTGCATAATGAGGCCTTGTACAAAATACACTGAAAAAAAAAAAAAAATGATCTGATCTGTTTGGTGCAAGCAGAGGTTTGAGCAAAGTGAAAGGTGAAAGCGACACAAAAACGCCCTGACTGTGGGGCTGAGGATATAGCTCTGTGGTAGAACTCTTGTCTAGCAAGCTGGAAGTCCTGGGTTCAGTCCTCAGCACCAAAACCAAAAAATAAATTTCAACTAAACAACAATTACAAGCCAGGCATGGTGCAATCCCAGCACTCGGAAGGCTGAGGCAGAATGATTGCTGTGAGCTTGGACCAGGCTGGACTACAGAAATGAGCTCAAGGCCAGCCTGCACTTCATAGTGAGACCCTGTCTCAAACAGACAAAATAAATAAATAAACCCACAAGTACAAAAAAGACCAAAGGAAAATATTTTCTGATTAGGCCCCAGGATTTTAAGAGTAGAGACTGGATCAAAGAGAGAAGGGAAAGAAATGACAGAAGAAAATTATAATAATCCTGGTTTCCAGCTCGAAAAGGTGGCAGTAGTAGCCATGAAATCAAAGGATACTGAGTACTATGGGCTGGGGAGATGGCTCAGTAGAATAAGCACTTCCCCAGCAAGTGCAAGGGCCTGAGTTCAATCCCTAGTTCTGCCAAAAGAAAAAAAGGATGAGTACTTTCTACTCCCAGGCCCAGAACTGAGGTACAAAAGAGTCAGGTGGGGGCCCAAGGCTCCATCTAAGAGTGAGATGGGGACCTGGCGCCCTTCTAACACAGCCTGCATTAGGGCTTACACACCACCCTTGCCCAACCCTTGGAAACACAGTTTAGTGGATTTATATTCAGTTGAATGGCTGTGCCTAGAGGGAACTAATTTCTTTTGAAGGAAGTAAAACTTTATTTAGCTCACAGTGACTGGAGGTTTCAGTCTCCACTCCAAGGCAGAGCAGCACATGGCAGAGAGCAACCTTTCATGGGGGCAGCAAAGAACAGAGAGCAAAAGGAGTGGCAGCAGCCCTGGCAGCTAGCTAGCCTCTCTCCCCTCCTTACATTGAAATGCAAATTACCAGCCATAGGGCGGGTGCAGCATCCACACCCACAATAATCAATCCTAGACTCCAGAAGGCACCCCATGACTGCATGAGGCTTTGGGGGTACTCCTAGACACAAACCACAACAGGTTGTTTGTATTTTTGGATTTTGGTTTTGTGAGACAGGGTCTCATTATGTAGCCCAGGCAGGCTCTGAACTCATCGCAATCGTCCCACCTCAGCCTTGTGAGTGCTGGGACTACAGGCGTGTGCCACGGTACCGAGCTGTCATTTCACTTCTCCCAGAGGGAACTAATTGATACATCACTGCTAAACTAAAGGGAGGTTTTCAACAGAAAGCCAAGGGTGCTATCCTGGGGGGCATTCGAGTCAATATTTCTATCAGTGTCTGGGGTAAGAAAACAGATGGTATGCTAAGCACATTCCTGGCTAGCATAAACCGGGAGAGGAGATCAAAGCCAAGATCCAAGCAGATTCCAACAGGCTAAAATGCTGAAATGAGGAGCCAAATCTCATAGGTTCGATTTAACAAGGAAAAATATGGGGCCCTGAGCCCATGCTCAAAAACTACTGTGCATTATTACCATATATGGCTTAGTTAAATGGAATTTTAATATAAGTGAGCACGGCCATCCACACGTAGGCTGAACTAACAGACAAGGGAGCTAAGTCTGAGTTCTATACTTAGCAGGATATACCCGGAATGTGCTGTCCATTTGTGCATCACACATTTAAAGGTCATGCACAATGCTGAAAGGCTTCCAGAGAGCAGCAACCATGTTACAGAACCTATTACATGAGAAATGGTAGGAAAAAACTGAACACTCTTAGCCAGTAACGCAAAAGCAAATGTGGGAGGGAACAGGGCTATCGGGGCATAAAGGCTATGAAGGGTGAGAAGAGAGAGGCCTGTGATAGCTGAAGCAGGAGGGCTGTAAGTGCAAGCCCAGTCTAGGCAATTTAGCATCTAAAAAAATAAATAAATAAAATGAAAATAAGACAGACACGTGTGCATGCCTGTAATCCCAACACTCAGGGGCCAGGGAGATGGCTCAATAGAATAAGAGCTTGCCTGGCAAGCACAAGGGCCTGAGTTCAATCCCTGGTTCTGCAAGAAAAACAAACAAACAAACAAACAAACAAACACTCAGGAGGCAGAGCCAGGAGGATCACCATGAGTTTGAGGCCTGCATGGGCTACATAGTGAGTTCAAGGCCAATCTGAACTACATAGTGAGACTCTGGGCTAGAGATGTTGGTCAGTGTGAAGACCTTGGGTTCAATATCCAGTGCCACAAAAAGAAAAGGAAGGGGGGCTGGGGAGCTGGCTCAGTAGAGTAAGCGCTTCCCCAGCAAGCACAGGGGTCTGAGTTCAATCCCTGGTTCTGCCAAAAAAAAAGAAGAAAGAAAAAGAAAAGGACAAACAGGGAGGAGGAGGAGAGGAGGGGAGAAAGAGGAAAAAAGGAAGAAGAGCCAATCTCCCCAAAACAAGACTAAAAGAATTAGAATCAGGGGGAGGAGGTTCATAAGAGTAGGACTAATTTTGAATAATCTTTTTCTACATAATTAGAACTGTATGAAAATAAGTGGAATATGCTGCCCAGTGAGGCAGTAAGTTCCTTATCACTGCAGGGAATCAAGCAGAAGCTGAGAAATAAGGAAGAAAATTAATATACTAGGTAGACAGTAGAGAAGAGATGACTTTATATGGTGTCTTTTAACTCGGTAAGACTATAAAAGCAAGCAATACAGTAGCTTCTCTGTATGGAAAAAAAAAAAAAAAATGCTTGAGGGGCCAGGGATTAAACTCAGAGTCATAGCGCATGCCTGGCAAATATGAGTTCGATTTTCAGTACCAAAAAAAAAAAAAAAAAAAATTCTTGAAGGTGGGTATGGTAATGCACACCTGTAATCTCAGCACTTTGGAGGCTGAGGCAGGATGATGATTGTAAGTTTGAGGCCAGTCTGAACTACATGGCAAGACCCTATCTCAAAAACAAAACAAAGCAAAAACCCTCACTTATAAAAGGCACTTAAATTATAGTACCCTAAGAGGACAAAACTGGAAGATGTTTACCATCTGATTTCTAGGCCTCGAAAGCTACACTAACTAAATCAGAGTGGTACTGACTTGATATTTGAGAGTCCAGAAATCGATGCAGACATATGGACAATTGATTTTTGAGAAAAGTACAAAGATACTTCAGTGGAAAAAGGAAAATCTGGGCTGGTGAGATGACTCAGTGGTCTAAAGCACCTACTTAGAACAAGCTTAGCATTGCACAAGAGACTGCGGTTCAATCCCCAGCACCACATGCCAGCCAGCCCGCCCCCTGGTGGGTGAGCTGGCCACACACACACAGACACAAAAATAAATAAATAATAATTAAAAAAAAAAAAAGAAAAAGAAAAAGGAAAATCTTTTCAACAAATGGTGCCAAAACAATTTAATATCTCTTTAGATGGGGAAAAAGGTAACTGGGCATGGTGGTGCTTTCCTATAATCGCAGCACTCAGCAGCCTGAGGCAGAAGGATCGATGCAAGGCCTTGCCTCAAGGAAGAGAGAAATTATCTTGGAAATGTGTGTGTGTGTGTGTGTGTGTGTGTGTGTGTGTGTATGCAAAATGGATCATAGACCTATAAAACTTTTACAAGATGCACCAGGGTGTAGCTCAGTGGTACAGTGCCTGCCTTGCAAGCACAATTTGATTCCCAGTACCAAAAAAATAGAAGAGGAAAATATAAAATCTTTGTGGGGCTGGGGAGATAGCTCGGTGGTCTAAACGCCTGCCTGGCAAGCCCAAGGACCCGGTTCAATCCCTGGTACCGCATGCCCTGTCGCCCCTGAACCACAGCTACACCCTGCCAGGCACCAAAAGCAGGCCTCATGGCACACGCTTGTACTCCCAGCGCTGGGGAGGCTAAAGCCAGCAGAATCTCTACAAGTCTGAGCTGTGTAGCAAGACCCTGTACCAACCAACCAGCCAACCAACCAACCAAACAAACAAATAAAAGATTTTTTAAAAAAATTTTTTAAATCTTTGTGATTTTGGGTGACATTTCTTAGACTCACCAGGGCATGGTGACCCAAGCCTGTAATCCTCATACTTTGGGAGACCGAGGCAGTGAAGCCTAGGCTGGGCAATGAGTTTGCCTCAAAATAAAAACTTTGAAAAGGGTGATGTAGCTCAATATGAAGGGCCTGCATTAAATCCCAAGTATCAAAAAAGAAAAGGAAAACCAGCAACTTCTTACTTCCTGGTATATACACTCTGAAGAATGAAACAGGGACTCAAAATAGTGTTTAGGGGGCTGGGGAGATGGCTCAGTAGAATAAGCATTTGCCCGGCAAACACAAGGATCTGAGTTCAATCCCCAGTACATCCCCAGTTCTGCCAAATAAATAAATAAATAAATAAATAAATAAATAAATAAAATAGTGTTTAGTCACCCATGTTCCGAGAGGCATTATTCATTCATAATAGCTGAAAAGCCAAAGTAACCCAAGTGCTAACAGATACTACGAATAAACAAAAGGTAGTGCATCCCTACAGTGGAATATAATTTTGTCTTAGGGAATTTTCACACATGCTACAACATGGAATAATATTTTTTGTTTTTTTTTTAAGTTTTTTTGTTTTGTTTTGTTTTGTTTTTGCGGGACCAGGGATTGAACTCAGACCCTTGTGTTTGTGAGGCAAGCGTTTATTCTACTGAGACATCTCCCCAGCCCAACATGGATTAATCTTGAAGACATTATGCTAATCGAAACAAGTCAGTCGTAAAGCGACAAATATGGTATGGCGCCTCCTGTGAGATTTCTAGGGGATTCAAAATCCTAGGCATGGAAAGTTGAGTGGCAGTGGCCAAGGGATGGGGACCAAGGAAATGGGAACAGACTGCCTGACGGGTACAGAGTTTCAGTTTGAGAAAATGAGAAAGTTCTGGAGACAGATGGCTGCAAGACTGCACAATGATGAGGACCTCTTACTGCTACCCAACTGCTTAGCGCGGCAAACTGTACGCTGCGCATTATCTTATCGCACAGACCACTGGTCTTGTTTTTGCAAAAGCTCTGCCTATGTTGCCCAGCAATAGTCTCCCCTGGGGTACTCTGCTAGCTTAAGGGGAGGTTATGCACTGGGTGCTCCACTTTGCAGTCTCTCTCCAGTACATGTCTTTCCAGCGTTCCCCAGGGGCTTTCTGTTCCCCTAGTTAGCACAAATATCTTTTTCAAGAGGATCGTGAAATTACGAGAACCTGGATCGCATAATTGGACTCACATTTCTGGTTTCCCAAATGCCATTCTGAGCTCTGGAAGTTCCTCTTCCCTTGGGCACCCTCCATCATCCCACTACTTCTGGCCTCTGCACTAACGAATTCCAAAGCAATCAGTGTGAGATTTGCCAGCCGAAGCAGCCATCTGGGCTGGGCTGAATCTGGCCCTTACCCTACTTGCTGGCCACGTGATCGTACTGTTTACTACTGTCTCAACAGCCACAGGCCAAGCTGATTATTATACAAACCCTGATCACCAAACCACACATTCAGGCTGGCAGCTCTTTCGGGAAGAAAAAACATTCCTGTTTCAGCCGCCAGACTAACCTTTAGTTCACCTGCGCTGCTGCAAACAAATCCAGGTCTGCTGGAAAGCTACATTAAGTTTAACCAGTAC
This sequence comes from Octodon degus, assembly GCF_000260255.1. NCBI lineage: Eukaryota > Metazoa > Chordata > Mammalia > Rodentia > Octodontidae > Octodon > Octodon degus. The sequence goes on along the minus strand of NW_004524609.1, from coordinate 15,360,588 downwards.
TTTAAAATTTTTATTTTATTAATATGAGTTTGCAAAATATAATGTTTACATTCACCTTAAACATTATTTTTAAAGGAGCCTATCTTTTTGGCAACACTGACACAATAACAAGATGAAAAACAGACACTTGAACGCCAGGAATGGCCTCTGAGGCTCTGTGTCTTGCCAATTTACACGGCTTGGGTTACAGCTTCTACCTAACTCACCAAGTTGGGTTAAATAAAGCCTTGGGTGGAGACAGCTTTTTATTACTGCTCCTCCTTCTCTATATAGAATCTGATTCTGGATCCCAATTTAGGGGAAAAAATTACAGGGAGGAACCAAAAGATTGTGACCTTCTTTGCTCATTAATTCTACAGGAGTTAAGATTTCCAAAAGGCTGATTCTCCACACTAAGAGCTGGCACTCCCTAGCAACTTCTCAAAATAGAAATGTGAAGTGCTTTCTGTTTTCTTCCATGTCACTGCCCAGCCCAGCCTCTCCTGGTCTTATCTTCTAAAGTTCAAACCGAGGGGCATGGTGGGGTGAACGGGCAAGGAGGCTCAGGGCCAGTGATGATGACGATGATGCTTCACTGTTTGTTTGGAGGCTGGTTCTCAGGCGGATGTTTTGGGCTTAACTTGCCCCGTACACACACTGCTCCAGGGTATCCGCCAGTTTCTGTGTGTAGCTCTGACATAGAACATTAAGCCAGGAAGCTAGAGCTCACAGGGCAGCTGAAACAAGACTACAGAGTGTTTGTGGCTTTTATCTAAACATGCTATCTCCTTCCCCGGGGTAACGAGAGTCTGTGCTCTGACCTTTACAATGATTTCAAACTTCTTTTTAAACTACTTTTTGTGTATGTGTGGAACTAAGGATTGAAGATGCTAGGCATAGGCTCTACCACTGAGCAACATCCCCAGCTCTTTTTACTTTTATCCCCTCACTAGTGGAGTTTGAATCCAGGACTTTCCCATTGAGCTACATCTCCAGGCCTTTTCTATTTTTTTTCTTTTGAGATTGGGTCTCATTAAGTTGCAAAGTTGCCCAAGCTGGGCTCAAACTTTTGATCCTCTTTTCTACCACAACTCCCTTCATGGGAGACAGAGACTACTGTAGTAGCTGGTATCAGAAGTGTGCGCCACCGTGCCCAGCTAAAATTACCTCTCTGACATACTAAGATCAGTCCCTCTTTTGCAAAGATTATCATACAAAGACGCCACAATGGTATTGCTTCTTCCTTCAGTGGGCCTCAATTCTTCTCTGCCTCCTCACTGTCCTTGTACCCAACGCATTCCCCTTCATGACATATCTAATGACGCTATGACTGCCAAAAATCAAGGACAAGGCTCACCTTGCTCCTGACTGCAAAACCGCTGAAATAATTTATGTCCCAAAATAGATAGACCGCAATAAATAGTAATGTAAGAAATCAGCCGGGTGTGGTGCTGAATGCTTGTAATCCCAGCTGCTCAGGTGACTGAGGCAGGAAAATCACAAGTCCTGGGGCCAGTCTAGGCAACCCAGTGACAGCCTGTCTAAAAAGAAAAATTTACAAGATCTGGGAAAGTGGCTCAATGATAGAGCTTGCCTAGTGTGTATGAGGCTCAGCAAGAAAGGAAGGATGTACGGAAAGAAGGAAGGAGCTGATGAGCCCGCTGGTAATTATTTAAAATTAATAAATTTTTAGGGCTGGCCAATAGCTCAGAGATTAAAGCCCACTTAGGCAGACGCAGGGGCTAGGTGTTCGATCCACAAGGCTGCCGTGCAGGCCCCGCCCCAGGGGAGCGCTGAGACATTGAATGTGACTGGGTGTGGTGGCACATGCCTGTAATTCCAGCATTTGGGAGGCTGTAAACAGGTGGATCACTACGAGTTCAATCTATACAGTAAGACACTGTAGACCCTGTCCTAAATATAAACAAATAAATAAATGAAACTAATAATTTTTTTTAAATGCATTAAAGGGCCGGCTTGATAGCTCAGCAGACTAAAGCGCCTGCTTAGGCAAAGCACAGAAGCCTGGGGTCCAACCCCCGGTGTGCTGTGCTGGCCCTGCCCATAAATACAGGAAAAGAATGCATTAAGAACCTAGCGAGGGGACCGGGGAGATGGCTCACTGGAATAAGGCTTCCGTGGCAAGTGCAACAGCCTGAGTTCAATCCCCGGCTCCACCAAAAAAAAAGAAAACAAACAAAGAACCTAGTGAGTTGGGGCCAGGGAGATAGCTCAGTAGAAGAGGCGCTTGCCTGGTAAGCACAAGGTCCTGAGTTCAATCCCCAGTACCTCAAAAAAAAACCAAACCAAACCAAAACAAAACCCAACCTAGTGAGTGCTGGACATTTTGCTAGGGATCCTAACCCCATACCCATACCATCCCTACACCATCCCACACCATCTCACTTAATGCTCACAACCACCCTAGAGGTTGGATTTAATTTCCTCAGATACCGCAAAGGAAATAGCTGACTTTGGGGGGATGAACAATATCAAGGATCTGGAGTTTAGGATTCTAGTCTGGCTCCAGCTGGCTCTGCCCCCTTTGACTCTCCAGCTAGTTTTCCCCTCTGTAAAATGAAAACACTAAGGCTCCCTCCTCCCCCTTCTCCTCTACCTGTCCATTCCTGGGAAATTCTTTCATCTCTCAAAAATTCCCCTAAGAAGTAACTTAACTACATCGCTAAAACTGGGCATCTTGGATAAAACAGGAAAATAGCATTCCATCCAATGCACAAAACCACATACCAAAAGAAACCAATTCAGTATTCAATTCTCTTTTTCCTCAAGAACCATAGAAAATCTCAGAGGAAAAGGGTGGGAGGGAGGAGCACATGACCAAATCAATGAACACGCCAAAGTGCTGCCCACAGTTACACACCAATGAAAGGAAAGCAGAGCTTTGCTCGTGTCTGGCACTGGGCACCGGGCTGGGGCTCACTCATACCGTGGCATGCAAGCTATGGTGAGAACCAAGTTTTAGGGCGTGCAGTGGAAGAACCAAGGAGTTTGGCACAGAAATCGCCTTATAGGATGGCACATACAGTGATCCTATGGCGGCTTCTGAGTTTTAAAACGACCCTGAAAAGGGAAGAAGAAGAAGAAAAGAAAAAAAAGGAAAAGAAAAACACACTTCAAATTGCAACGTCGCAGCTCAGAGCTGTGACAAGCGTCTCACAACTCCATCAACAGGGAACAGGGGACAGGGGACAGGGCACGCAGCTAGCACGAGGGCCCTAGGCAGAGGAGCGCATGTGGGGTAAACAAGGGTCTTTACTTGGGTTGAGGATAGGGACTCATAGTACCAGTGTCGAAGCACCAGCGTCCTCTGGCACCAGGCCCATCCACGGCAAAGCTAGGGCAGGAATTCTTTGTTGGAAAGACGCTTTATTTCTCATGAGGGACCCCAAAAGAAGACAAGCCAGATCGGAGGGCGGCAACCTGAGGATGTAGGGGACGAAAACGGCCAAGAACTAGAGGCAAGAGCCAGTCCCCTACCTCCCTTAAAGAAGGGGTCCGTTCAGACCATTCTCTGGGTGCAGACCCCAGACTCCCCTCGCCTTGGCCAAGAATCCAGAGGAAGCGGAAGGAGGAGCCCCACGCCCCTGTGCTCCCCATTTTTGAGCCACGGGCCGTCTCGTACTTACCCGGGCCCAGGGGCGCGTCTTCCTCGCCCGCATCCTCTCCCCTCCCAGCCCCCTCCTCACTTCACGTCCCCTCCTCCAGGGGTTGCAGCCATGCCCGTTACTGGCAAAATTCTAAGGGGAAATTGCCTCTCTTTCCGGACAACAAGACTCCGCCCAACAAGCTAAAGTTCCGGGTGCTGATTGGTAGAAATTCGAGACAAGCGGAGATCCCAGACTTCTTATTGGTTAGGTGGAGCGCGAGGTTGTAGCTTTAAACCGCCTCGCTGGGAGCCTGGCGGAATTATGTGCGGTGATAACCCGCAGGAGCTCGCCAAGCTACTATTCCTTATGCGTAAGGTTCAGGCGCTTTCATCACCAAGGCCCTGACTACAAGCAAGGGCAGGGCTGTCGGTGGGATTTATTTATTTTTTTAATTTTTTTGCATTATCTTAAAAAGATATCCTGTCTTCTTTTCTTTCTTTCTTTCTTTTAAAATAAGCCCTTTGCGGAGCACCGGCTTTCTCGTACTTTTTTGTAAGCTATTTCCTAGTTGCTGGAAACAAATGCCCAGAGACAGTTTGCTCAGAGACCTTAGGAGTCTCTCGGGACTAATATTGCATTCAAACCAAAGCTGCACAATCTATGGTAATGCTGCAGTTTCCTCCTCGGCCTGGCCGAAATCTAAAGGGAAAAAGAGGTTTAAAAAATTTGTTTCTAGATAATTAGAGAAATCGCCTGGGAAACCTCTCTTGGGAAAACAAAGCAAGCCTGTGTTCCTATTTGCTTCTGTTTTCCCAGAGATCTAAGTCTGGAAAACTTGTTTCTAAAAAATAAAATCTGTTTATAAAATCAGAAAAGGGCCATGGCTGGCCCTGGGAAGTAAGAGCCCCTTCCCTCTATTAATGAATTTAATCATGCAATTGAAATTCCTCTTTTCTGACCAGAAAGAAGCCATGTTATTATCTACTCATGTGTTTGATTCAACTGTTGCCTCAAATGCCCAGCGAATCGTGGTCACTTTCCTGCATGTAAGTCTTCAGTTTATCTCTGCAAACAGATCTAAATCACAAAGCTTTTTATAAATTGTCTCAGACACACATTTCCAGGCATAACTCCCCACAAGCCAAACTACTGCAGCTACATAGATAACCACCATCCACTAAATGCGTCAGAACTTCTCACCTCTGCTCCTTTGCCCAAGAGTTCTCTGTGCTTTGAAAGTTCTTAATAAACAATACAGCAAATAAATAAATAAAAATTAAAAAATAAATAAATTTTAAAAATGAACAATACAGCAAACCTTCAAATATGTGCCTATTAAAAGGTGCTCCCTGAATTGTACCTTTACAAACACCTTCCCCAATTTACTGACTCTCTGAGTATAGTGTTGTGTGTGGATTACAGGCACGCGCCACCACAGCCAGTCGGGGGCAGGGCCGGCACAATATGCCTAGGGTCCCTTTACAAAGGTATGCTTTCAACAGCATCATGGTTTGTGGTGTGATGATGAGGTTTGAAGACCTCAGGTGCCCTGAAGGCAGCTAGTTTTGAAAGATTCCACAGAGCTTTTCTTAGTCCTTGTACCCATTAAATGTTTGTTGGACTGAGTGAGTTAATTGCCTACCTAGTCTTAGGTCTTTCCACTTCATGCCACAAGAGCTGCCTAGTACCTTTGGGAAATTAACAAATATTGAACAGTTGTTCTGTCCCTCTCCTGCTCTGCGTTGTAGCTAGACTCCTCTAGCCTCTCTTGATTTTCTGCTTCTTTGTGCTTTATATCATTCAAGGAACTTGAACTGAGGGGTTGGGGAGATAGCTCAGTAGAATAAGCGCTTCCCTGACAAGCGCAAGGGCCTGAGTTCAATCCCCCGTTCTGCCAAAAAAAGAAAAAAAAAAAAAAAGAAACTTGAACTGAATGCCAGCCCTTTCTGAAACTGCAATGTTCTTATAACCCCTAACCTGTCTGTCCTCTCATCCAGAACTCTGCTGAAAGACTAAATCAAAATGGGGCTGGGGAGCTGGCTCAGTGGAATAAGCGCTTCCCTGGCAAGCACAAGGGCCTGAGTTCAATCCCCAGTTCCACCAAAAAAAAAAAAAAAATACTGAGGCCAAGGCGCAGGGACTGGGTTCAACCCCGGGCATACTGTGCCAGCCCTGCCCCCAACTGGCCACAGTGGTGTGTGCCTGTAATCTCAGTGCTTGGGAAGCTGAAAACAGGAGGATCACTATGAGTCTGATCTGTGTAGTGAGATCCTGTAGACCCTGTACTAAATGCATAAAAAAAAAAACAAAAAAAAAAAACACTGAGGGCAGAATGCATCCATGCACCCACCCTAAATGCACCATGACTAGCTTTTTAGAAGTTCTGAAGGCCTTCTTACCATGTCTGGTTGGTTGTCTGTAACCCCAACAGTTATTTGGGGTTTCATTTTTCTGAAGCTCCCTATTTCTCACTTCTCAGATGATCCTGATGAGATCAATGCCTTTTAATAGTGATTCTCATTTACTTTATAAAAGTGTCTTTCCCTCTCAACATTTCTGCAAAAAAGAGCTCTCTACCTCTCCCCATACATGCTCAGTCCCTTTCCCTTTAGCGTGGCATGTGATTTCCCATCTTGAAATCACAGCTGTTGTGTCCCCTGGCCTCAAATGCCCTCTTGACTTCCTTGCTTCCCTATTGGCTCCTTATTAACTTTTTTTTTTTTTTTTTTTTTTTGCCACGAGATGTGTTTTATTTTCATTTAACATACAAATAATTTTCTATAATATCCCAGGGCAAACCGGAGAATTTGGCAGTCCGATTGGGGGGGTCCCC
>NW_004524609.1:15346957-15354033 GCF_000260255.1 Octodon degus | reverse complement strand
AGGAAATCTCACTCCGCTTTTCCTGCTCAATGGTCTCTTTGGTCGGCAGGGTGTTCTTCTCCTGCGTCTCCGTCTTCTTCAGCTTGGCCTTATCGAAGCTGGCGATTTCCCCCACGTCTGGTTTGTCTGCCATTTTCTTAAAACAATCCGAAAGTGTTTCGCTCCGAGCCCGAGCTCCTGGTGCTCCCACTCGCTTTGCTGCAGCAAGAGACCCTTATTAACTTTTAAGATCTGGTCGGATTTTCCCTGGTTTGCTGTCCCCCACCTCCACCCCCATAATACCCTACAGACAACAGTATCACTTTGCCTTCTGCATTGTTTGCAACTTTGACAGAAGAATAATACATAACAATGAGCATGCGCGTCTCCCTCCCTCTTCCCACCTGCGAAGGAGGATTCGCTAGGTCCCTGGGAGACTCCCAGACTACTGCACAGGATCAGAAGTAAAAGTCTAGACTGAGAACAGCCAAGCCTAGAGTCCCATTTAAAAGCACACACTTACCAGTACATAAGAAAAAGGAAGGGACTGGGGAGATGGCTCAGTGGAATAAGTGCTTTCCTGGCAAGTGCAAGGGCCTGAGTTCAATCCCCGGTTCCGCCAAAAAAAAAAAAAAACAGGAAGGGTGAGGGCCTGCGTGCAAGACAGCTCAGCGAACTAAGAGCCTGCTTAGGAAAGTACAGGTACTGGGCAAGCGCAGGGACCAGGATTCAATCCCCAGCACCACATCTGCTGAGCTGGCCACCAAGAGCAGTCCTGTTGTGGTGGCACAGCCCTGTCATCCCAGCCTCCTACGGAGGCTGAAAACAGGAGGATCACTAGGAGTCCAGGCTGTAGTGAAACCCTGTACCAAATACATTAAAAAAAAAAAAAAAAATTAACAAAAAGGAAGGGTGAAAAAGAGGCAGGACTGTCTGGAGCAGAAGATAGCTGGAGGAAACTTGTAGAGAGGGAAAGTTTTAGGGTGGAGAGCAAAAATTGCTTTGGCTGATTAGGTGAAATACCTTTCACCTGTTACTCTGCTGCTGTAAAACAATTTGAGAAGCTAACAGGTAAGAACAGAGTACTCAGGAGGAGGGATTGAGAAATGATATATAGAATTTTAAGAAAGTTTTTTGTAGCCAGGTATAGTGGCACATGCCTGTAATCCCAACACTCTGGGAAGCTGAGGCAGGAAGAGCACAAGTTTGAGCCCAGCTGGGCCAATGTAGCAACTTAGTGAGAGCAAGCTGGGCCTTGTGCTAAGGTGATAGCAGCATGGGTGTCCAGAGCGACGGGCAGAGGCTGGCCAAATAGCTCAGCGGATTAAAGCGCCTGCAAGCAGGCGCAGGGGCCAGGGGTTTGATCCCCCAGCCTGCCGTGCTGGCCCCACCCCTGAGGCATGCTGAGACAGCAACTGAGACTGGGCGTGGTGGTGTGCACCTGCAATCCCAGCTCTTGGGAGGCTGTAAACAGGCAGATCACTAGGAGTCCAAGCTAGTAGTGAGACCCTGAACACCCTGTAGACCCTCCCCTAAAATACAAAAGAAAGAAAGGGAGAAAGAAAGAAACTACGGGCAGATAAAAGGCAAAATCTAGCAGATGACTAAATATAAAGTTTGGGGAGAAAAAAGGAAAACTACTGTATCATCTCAGTTATAATGACAGAAACCACTTCTGTCCTGCTGCATGGTACCTAAAACAGCTATCTTGGGGCCGGGAGATGGCTCAGTGGAATAAGCGCTTCCCTGGCAAGCACAAGGGCCTGAGTTCAATCCCCGGTTCCACAAAAATAAATAAATAAATATGTCTAAAACAGCTATCTTACAGCAAAGTACTGGACAAGTTGGAGCCAGTGACAGACACTGTAATCCCAGCTATTCAGGAGGCTGAGGCAGGAAGATCAACTGAGCCCAGAGTCTGTGTAACATAAACTCCAATCTCAAAAGACCTGGAAAATGTATGATCTAAGGAATGTTCCTGCTTGTAAGACTTCATCTAGATGGAGATCTGAGGAGTGAGTCAGAGAATCCAACTGATTCAAGCCTGATTCAGGCTTTTGAACCAGGAGAGACTGTTGAAACCTGCAGGTTGCAACAAGCTCCTCCTCCTGCCCGGTGGAGCAATCTTCCTCCTTGCTCCATCTTTTCTACCTGGTCATTTGTTTAAAGGTGACAGAAGGAAATAGTGGCAACTTAAGATCTCTGGGCTAAAGTTCTTTTCACTTTCCTAAATACCACAATCACAAGTGAAGTCCCTTGCTAGAAACAGCAGGATCAGAATCCACACGCTGCAAATGGCTGATATATTATCTGTTGTTCCAGCCAAAGTTCACACACTGCAAGGCTTTTTGAAAGGATCAGGGAGGAAAAAAAAAAAAAAAAGAAAAGAAAAAGAATCAAGGGATGTGAGCAGACAGTTGATACAAGAGGAAGTAAAATATAAAGAGTTTAGTGTGTTTTCCTGGGGGGGGGGATTTGATTTTAATAATAAGCAAAGAATGTTAAAATGAAAAAACACAGGGATACTGTTTCCTACCTATTCACTAAGGTAAACTAATAAAACTTGGCTGGGCATAGAGGCACATGCCTGTAATTGCAGCACTCTAGGAGGCTGAAGCAGGAAGTTGGATTAGTGAGATTTAGTGAGACTTAGTGAGTTTGAAGGGTTGGGGGAGCTGGATGTGGTGGTGTATGCCCATAAGCCCAGCACTTGGGAAGCTGAGGCACAAGGATTGCTACAAGTTCGAGGCTAGCCTGAGCTCCTAAGTGAGTTCAAGGCCAGCCTGAACTGCATAGTGAGACCCTGTTTCAAAAAGACAAAAATAAATAAAGGGTTGGGGATGTGGCCCAGTGCAAAGGCCCTGGGTTCAATCCCTAGTGCAAAAACACACACATGCTGTAGGGGCTTTGATGAAGCAGGTACATTTATACGTTACTTACTGCAGACTATTATAATATCTTTGCTGGACCATCTGACAGCAAATAATAAAAACCATGAAATGATCAGCTTTCATCTTGGTTATTTCTTTCATGGTGACCCAACTGTTTTTTCTTCTTTTTTTGAGATGAAATCTTGGTAGGTAGCACAGCCTGGCCTTGCGCTCCAGGCAATACTCCTGCCTCAATCTGCCAAGTGCTGGAATTACATGAGTGTTCCACAGTGCCTGGTGATGACACAACTTTAGGAAAGAATTCCAATGCTGTGTGTTGGGAGAAGGGTTCAAAACAGCAAGGGATAAATAAATATATAAATAGAAACAGAAGTAGAAATCCTTCCCTTCATAGAGCTCACATCTGAGTTGGCGTGGGATGACTTGCTGACAGACAATAAAAAGTATCCAAAATAAAGGCGAGTGGTATGCAGGAAATAAGGCAGGGGAGTGGGTTGGACAGGGGGTGCCAAGGGCTGAATTTGAGCTAGGAATGTGTATTTGAGAGAACATCTGATTAAGTGCGTACTCCACAACTGGTATCTATGAGTATTAAAAGGGTGTGTGTGTGTGTGTGTGTGTGTGTGTGTGTGTGTGTTAGGCTCTGAATGATTTTGCTCTGGTTTTTGAAAATATAATACCTGTGAAGAATTCTCTGGGATGTTCTTATGACCCTTCTGAACGTTATTAGAATAGTCATTTTGAGCCACATGTTTTCTTCAACAAAGCCTCTCTTTCAGGATACATGTGGATACCTTGATTCTGCAGAGTATCTATTTGAGCAGGAGCTTGGTGTGTTCTGATTCATAAATATTTACTGTATTTGTTTATCCAAGTGAGGACAAAGTCTAGGGAGAGACCATGGAGGTCTGAGGATAAAATAATGTGGACATCTGGGACCTTTTCCATGAAAAAAATTAAAGAATTTGTCAGTGGTACATGTCTATAATCACAGGACTCAGGAAGCTGAGGCAGTCAGATGGCTTGAACACAGGAGTTAGAGACTAGCCACAACAATACAGCAAGATTCTATCTGAGACAATAATAAAACAAACCCTAGAAAAGACACTTAGCCAGAACACTAAGGCAAGGGGATTGAAAGTTCAGGCCCAGACTTAGCAAGTTTTTCTGGGCTGGGAGTTGTAGCTCAGTGGTTGAGCACTTGCCCAGCATATGAGAGAACATGGGTTTGATCCCCAATGCTTAAAAAAAAAAAAAAAAAAAAAAAGGTAATAGTCTTGAGAAGAAAGAAAACAGAATAATCTAGAAGTATCCATAAGAAGGAAAAGGTTCCTGCTAGGCCTAGCCCCAAGGTACTAAGTTTAGAACAAGATACTGGCTTTGGAACAAGTTCCCAAGTTACTTGAGTTTGAAAAATGTGCTCCCTCTGCTAGAGAGGAAGTGGCCTCTTTTCAGGAAAGATAACTCTCAGGAAAAGGGAGGAGATAGCCAGAGGTTCCTCTGAGTTCAGATCTGGAGATAGCTGAAGATTTTCTCCACAAAGAGGCAAGATATTTGAGATAAGGCTGGGCAAAGGTCTCAGGGAGATGACAGTGGATGAAGATGTTGCTAGGAAATGGCTCAGGGGTTACAAAAGAGGAGTTGATGACAGGCACTGGCATTTGGGATTGTGACTGAGGATAATTGGAATGTGAGGCTGCTGGAATTATCTGAGCTGCAGATTCTTAAGTGGGCAGTTCCTAGGTTCAGCTTATTCTTTTTTTCCGGTGGCAGGGGGTGGGGACATTGAACCTGGGACTTGCTCAAGTTGGGGAAGCGCTCTACCATTGAGCTCTACCCTGGCTTTTAAGAGCTCTTGTCTCTAAGTTTCAGGTGACATCAGTAGCAGTGAAGTAGCTGCTTCTCCAGCATCTGCAACACATACCTAGCAGTGAAATCTCGATGGCAAGGGCCTCTTTTGGGGCTCGTGATTCAGTGCAGAGGTCCTACTGGGTCCCACTGTAAACTCTGCCCATGAAGCGATTCTAATACTTGGTTTGGAAGCAGGGCCCACAGCTCCACCACACAATACAAGCATCAGGCCATACCACAGTCTGCAATCCCAGACTGTATTCACAGTCAGCCAAGCCTAAATCTCTGGGTACAGTGAACAGCTATCCAAAGACTTGGATGGTCCACAATAGCCCCAAATGGGAAACAAGTCAAACAACCCTGCCTACCATACTAGTAGGCACCACCAGTTATCATCATATGAATCTTTGGATTCCAAGCTCCAGGATCCTCTCTTCTGTTTCCTCCTCAGAGATAGTGAAAACAATAACTGTGGCATACCACTAAAAGGAGAAGAAATTAAAAAAAAAATGATAGTATATCCATACAAGGGACACTACTCAGCAGTAAAAATAGATAGCTGGGCATGATGGGATACACCTGTAATCTGTGTTACTCAGGAGGCTGATGCAGGACAGTAACAAGTGGAAGGCCACCCTGGGCAACATAGCCAAGGCCCTGTCTCAAAATTAAAATATAATACAATAAAATCAAATAAAGTGGGCTGGGATTGTAGTACTACAACTACATTGTAGTGCTTCCTGAATTTAATCCAGAGTACTTCTCCACCCTCACCCCCACAAAAAACACCAATTCACATCACAGCATGAATGAACTACACAGACATTGCTCAAAGAGAAGCCAAACCTGAAAGATTATGTACCAAACGATTTCATTTATTCCAACTTCTCAGACATAATGGAACTGGGCAAGGGGCATGAGGGAACTTTGACAGGGTTGGGGATGGGAGTGAAGGAGAGACTCCATATTTTAACTAGGTGAGACTTACATAGATTTATGTATTGATTAAGACTCATTAAAGGGGCTGGTGAGATGGCTCAGTGGTCTAAAGCACCTACTTAGAACAAGCTTAGTAAAGCACAGGGACTGCGGTTCAATCCCCCAGCACCACATGTCAGCCAGCCCTGCCCCCTGGTGGGCTGAGCTGGCCATACACACACACACACACACACACACACACACACACACATAAATAAAAAATTTTTTAAAAAAAGACTCATTAAAAAAAAAAAGACTCATCCCATGACCTACTTAAGATAGGGGAATTTTATAGTATATTTAAACCATCACTCAATATACGAACAATTTTTCTCAAGTCAAGACAATATTGGAATTTGGCACAGTCTGGACATTATTGCCCTAACTTAGAGGAGTTTGGTGGGGATTGCTATTAGATAGCCTCTTAAATATCTGTAGAGGCTACAGACTTTGCTAAACATCCTACAGCTTGCAGAACCGCCCCTACAATGAAGAGTTATCTGATCCAAAATGTCACTGGAGCAGAGGTTAAGAAAAACTCTGCCTACCATACTTTAAACACCACCAGCTATCATCATATGAATCTTTGGATTCCAAGCACCAGGATCCTCTCTTCTGTTTCCTTCTCAAAGACAGTGAAAAAATAACCTTGGCATGCCACTAGCAGTATGACACAAAGTCGCTGTTAGAAGTTTCCAGAATAGAAGCCATATTTCCCTGCCTGTCTGGATGGCTGGTGCATGGATGGAAGGAGCCCAGTAGTCCAGTAGAAGGCAATGCCAAAGGAGCTGGCAGCCATTCATTCCTGAGGAGCCAGGAAAGCTCTTACTACTCCAAAGGTAAGTGTTGGAGGAGAATGGCCCTCCCTCAACACTGTAGAGAAATGAGACAGTCGGGCGTGGGAGGAAGAAAGATGGATTTACAGAAGAACTGGAAAGAGGATCCAACACAAACACGGTCTAGCCGTGGTGCTCCAGAAACAAGCTGATGAGGCTGCCAGCCATCCCTACTCCTTGGCCCAACCCCGATAACCTTCTCCGGAGCTTTGGAGAATAGCAAACCCAATCCCAGGCATCTGCCAAGCATTCTAGAATCTTTTTTCACACCATTTCTTGCATTTGAGATCTAAATATCACTACATTAGCTAAATCCTAAGTGAACTCAAAGCATGGATAATGCCTTACTACTATTACTCGTTTGTTTTTGCTTGCTTGCTTGTTGGTACGAGGGTTGAACCCAGGACCTCCAACCTGAGCTACATCACCAGACTTTCATCATTTTACTTTAGGGGACTGGGGAGATGGCTCAGTAGAATAAGTGCTTGCCTGGCAAGTGCAAGGGCCTGAGTTCAATCCCCAGTTCTGCAAAAAAATAAAT
>NW_004524609.1:15336759-15346857 GCF_000260255.1 Octodon degus | reverse complement strand
TTTTTTTAGCAGAACCGGGGATTGAGCTCAGGCCCTTGTGCTTGCCAGGGAAGCACTTATTCCACTGAGCCATCTCCCCAGCCCCGCTAAGTTTCCCAGGCTGGGCTTGAACTTGCAATCTTTCTGCCTCAGCTACTCAGGGTATACACCATGATGTCTTTCTTTCTTTTAAATGCTTCAGGGGCCTGGGAGATGGCTCAGTAGAGTAAGTGCTTCCCCGGCAAGTGCAAGGGTCTGAGTTCAATCCTCTGTTCCGCCAAAAAAATAAAAAAGGTTAAATGCCTCACAATTACCAGAACAATGAGTTACCTGTATACTTGTGACCTAACAGTGGCATCAGCAGTCTTCTTGGGGAAGAAGTTCTCTTTGTTTAAGAACATAACTGATAAATATTTTAAGGTAAGATGAGACTCAGGAACTAGGTCTGTATGAATCAAAGCAGTAAGAGAATAAACTCCAATATTCTCCATTAAAAAATCTAGGGAGCTGGGGAGATGGCTCAGTAGAATAAGCGCTTCCCTGGCAAGCACAAGGGCCTGAGTTCAATCCCCAGTTCCACCAAATAAAATAAAATAAAATAAATCTAGGCTGCTGTGCAGGCCCCATCTCCGAAGGCGCATTGAGACGGCAATTGAGACTGGGCGTGGTGGCATGCGCCTGTAATCCCAGCTCTTGGGAGGCTGTAAACAGGAGAATCACTAGAGTCCAATGTAGTAGTGAGACCCTGAACACCTGTAGATCCTTCCCTAAAGTACATAATTAATTAATTAATTAAATCTAAAACTTAGAATTGGAAGAAAAAGAGAGAAAAGGACAGAGATGAAGCCTGAGCAATGTGTGGGGAAGTTGGGCCTTCAAGCATAGAAATGGCAGAGGGCTCTTAGAAGGCAAACCCTGACACTGAGTTTAAAGCCACTCATGTTTCTCTTCTGTAAATCTCTACATCCCTCCAATCCCAGGCCTCCTACAGATACATCTACATAGGCAGATACCTTGTGTGAGAGATTGGTTTACTTCAAAGTAAGTGGCAGATCCTTTTACATCTTGTCTAGTGCTGTTGGATCAGCAACTGCACCAGTGGTATTATGGGACAATTCATCAGGTAACCAATAACCTTGAGAGTTAAGACCCTGAAACCACTGTGGGATTAGCTCAGCAGCATGAGTAACTGCCTGGCAAGCAAAAGGTCCTGAGTTCCATACCTGGTACTAAAAAAAAAAGACCCTGAAACCTTTTAGGTAGGTTTTTGTTGTTGTTGTTGGTGGTGGTGGTGGTGGTTTTTGGGTGTTTTTTTTTCGGAACCGGGGATTGAACTCAGGCCCTTGTGCTTACCAGGCAAGCACTTATTCTACTGAGCCATCTGCCTGGCATCAAATAGGTTTGAAGTCACCTATATCTACATCTGAAAAAGCCAAAGAAGAGCCAGTGCCCATTTATATTCCCAGCGCTCAGAAGGCTGAGACAGTCGCCTTAAGTTCAAGGCCAGCCTGGGCTACATAGAGTGACCCTATCACAAAAAACAAACAAACAAAAACTAAGAAAACCCCTTACCATATCTAAACTCTGTTTTCTTGGCTATCACAGGGGTCCTCAAAAAGCAGGTTGGTCTAACTTGGATGGTATGCTCCCTGGAGGAGGTAGCTAGATTCTTCCCAGGCCATGGAACACTGGTTCATCTACAGGGGGAGTCGCATCAGTCAGAACCAGATGGCTTTATGCCTGTGACTAATCTGGACTGTGTAGGGTGACAGCCATGCTTTCTGGTAACATGAACCATTGTTCTTGGCCTCTTTTAAAGACTCTCCTGCTGGCACTTGCTGGCTTCCATCTCTCTGATTATTTCTTCTCAACCCTCATGGCTAATTCTTGAATTCCCATCAACCCTCAGACAGAGGAGTAGGCAGAATCTTCTTCATTCTCTGCCATTATCTCTCTAGTTGGCCTAATCCAGCCCCAAGCTCTTTGCATCTGTCAGTGTTCCCATCACCGAAACAAAATACCTTAAGGGAAGGGAAGTTTATATTGGGTTGTGGCTTTCAGAGGATTCCATCAGTGGTGGTTGGCTCCAAGACAAAAATGGTATCATTATAAAGACCATGGTGAAGGGGCTGGGGAGATGGCTCAGTAGAATAAGCGCTTCCCTGGCAAGCACAAGGGCCTGAGTTCAATCCCCGGTTCTTGAAGAAAAAAAAAAAAAAAAAGACCATGATGAAGGGATGCTGTGCACCCTTTGGCAGCCAAGAAGCAGATGGAGAAGCAACAGGTGGGGAGAATACATCCTTTCAGGCATGCCCCAAGGACCCACACCCAGCCAGGCCCTACTGCCTAACAGTATGGCAGCCACAAACTCATGAATGAAATAATCCACTAATGAATGAGGCGACCCAGGATCGGATCACCTTCCAAACACACAAACCTTTGGAGGACATTTTAGACCTGAAGTGTCATAGTCCTAAATGCCATAGATACCCTGAAGAGTGCAGTATTCACATCAATCTTTTTTTTTTTTTTTTTTTTTTTTTTGGCAGAACCGGGGATTGAACTCAGACCCTTGTGCTTGCTAGGGAAGCGCTTATTCCACTGAGCCATCTCGCCAGCCCCAGGATTTTTTTTTTTCTCCGAATGCCTTCAGGGCAGGTTTGGCTGGCTTTAGTTGTGGCGATCGAACCACAGCAACCTGAGCCTGACTGCTTTGTTGAAGCTGCCACTTAAAGAACTGAGCTCAGGGGCAGGCCCCCTTCACATCAATCTTAACCTTTCCTCTAAACTGGGATTTTCACTTAGCCAACTGCTTACTTGACACCTTCTTTTACATGTCTAAGTAAGCAGCTCATATTTTTGCATCCAAACCACACTCACAACTTCTTCCCTGTAAGAGCTTCCTTCTTCCAGTTGGCCCCTTTGCTGTAAATGTTACCACCCAAGACCCATCATCTCTGACTTCTCTTTCCTCACCTTCCATATCCAAATACCAGCATGCATTAAGCATTAACTATAAATTACAGCCCAACTCTGCCCTCTTCTGTTATTTCCAAGTCTACCCGCCCCCCCCCCCCATCTGGGTCACTATCAACACCTCCTATGCCATTGCAGAGGCTTCTAACTAGACCCTTGCCTTTTCTCTGGTTTCCTTCTTCCAGTCTATCCTTATCTCATAGCCAGCAGGATCATTTCACAACAGTAGTCAGATCATCCTCCGTCTCTGCCTGAAATCCTTAAATGACTTCCCATCCTACTTAGACTAAAAGCTCAAGTCCTACCAGGGCGTTATGGCCCAGCCTGTAATCCCAGCACTCTGTGGGGTTAAGGCCCAAGTGAGACCTAATGAGACCCTATATCAAAATTAAAAAGCACCAGGGAGCTCCTTCAGTCTAAAGGCCTTGTGTCTAATCCCCAGTGCAGATAATGAAAGCAGAAAGAAAGAAGTCAAAGTTGGGTGTGGTGGCCCATGCCTGAATCAGGAGACTGAGGCAGGAGTATCTATCACCACAAGTTTGAAGCCAGCCTGGGCTACATAATGAAACCCTGCCTTTAAAAAAGAAAAAAGAGGGGCCAGGAAGATGGCTCAGTGGAATAAGCACTTGCCTGGCAAGTGTAAGGGCCTGAGTTCAATCCTCAGTTCTACCCAAAGAAAACAAAAAAGAAGAAAGAAAAGAGAAGAAGAAGAAGAAACAGCTGCTGTTCAAGTACTCATTATGGTGCATTAGTAACCTATTGCTGAATTCTAAAATTTGGTTTAATTGTTGTTTAAAAATAACAAACAAGAGGAGGGAAGATAGCTCAATCACAAAACACCTGCCTGGCAAGTACAAGCTCCCGAGTTCAATCCCTGGTACCGCAAAAGTGAAACAAAACAAACAAGCTGTGTGTGGTGGCACATACCTGTAATCCCAGCACTAGGGAGGCTGAGGCAGGAGGATCACTGTGGGCTTGAGACCAGCCTGGGCTACAAAGTAATCTCGAGGCCAGCCTGAACTGCATAGGGAAACCCAGTCTCAAAAACACAAACAAACATAAGAGTGTCTGTGGGTCGAGTCAGAACCCCAAGGGCAGCTTACAGGACTGCAGCTCTCCATGGAGATCTCAGTCATCAGAAGGCTGGGTGGGGCAGGAGATGAAGAGCTAATGCTGAGGCTGATGGTGGCCCCACTCCTCCTCAGGAGGAGGTTCTTTTTGCAGAGCTGTGAGTCACCCCAGGAAATGGCTGCCATCTCCCCTCCAGAATAAATGATCCAAGGAAGAGCAAAGCAGAAACTCTGTCTTCTGTGACCTACCCTTACATCACACTTTGTCATTTCCATAATAGTATGTTGGGCACAAGATAGCCCTGTTAAATGTGAGACGGATCACATGGAGAATCCGTGCCCAGAAGCAGGGGGTGCTCACGCAGAGCCCCTGAGGTCCTTCTATTGTGTCCAAGCTTACTTCATGCATTAAGTCAGAAGCCAGAATTCTTAAGTGAAATTCATGTACACATTCTTTGTGTGAGACCAAGTTGGCCAATTTATTCTCTTTCTTTCTTTCTTTCTTTCTTTCTTTCTTTCTTTCTTTCTTTCTTTCTTTCTTTCTTTTTTTTCCAGAATCGGGGTTTAAACTCAGGCCCTTGAGCTTGCCAGGATGGCTCTACTGAGCCATCTCCATGGCCCCTCTTTTGTCTTTCTTTTCTTTTTTGCCCTCTTTTGTCTTTCTTTTCTTTTTTGCAGAACCAGGGATTGAACTCAGGCCCTTGTGCTTGTCAGGGAAGCGCTTATTCTACTGAGCCATCTGCCCTAACCCCCTCTTTTGTCTTTCTCCTTCTTTTTTTTTTTCAGAACCGGGGATTTTTTTTTTTTTTTTTTATTTATTTACGTGTGTGTGTGTGTGTGTGTGTGTGTGTGTGTGTGTGGCCAGCTCAGCCCACCAGGGGGCAGGGCTGGCTGGCATGTGGGGCAGGGCTGGCTGGCATGTGGTGCTCGGGGATTGAACTGTGGTCCCTGTGCTTTGCTAAGCTTGTTCTAAGTAGGTGCTTTAGACCACTGAGCCATCTCACCAGCCCAGAACCGGGGATTGAACTCAGGCTCTTGCGCTTGCCAGGGAAGTGCTTATTCCACTGAGCCATCTCCCCGGCCCCTTCTGAGACAGTCTCGCTATGTAATTCAGGCTGGCCTTGAATTTCCAGCAATCCTCCTGCCTCAGCCTCCCAAGTGCTGGGTTTGCAGGTGTGTGCCACCACACCCGGCTTGGCCAACCTAAGAGAAGCTTTTTGTGTCTTTAGTACTGTCAAATTTCTAAACTTCTGAAGGCTTAGGTGCTCTTCAGGCTCCCCCCACATGGGCTTTCTGTATTTCCTCCCTCCCGTCCAAGCACATTTCTGCCTCAGGCCCTTTGCAGCAGCTGTCTCCACAGGCAGTGTTCCTTCATCTGAGAGTCCCATAAATCACAATGTCCCCTCCTTTGAGAGGACTCCCTGGACCTCAAACCTAACACACTCGCTAGTCTGCATTTGCTTTCTGTTTTTTAGAATGCTGTCACTTTTTTGTTTTTGTTTTTGTTTTTGTATCTTCATTCAATGCTAATCTTCCTCTGCTAAGATTTAAGCTTCATATGTGTGGGAAATTGGGTCTTTTTTGGTCACCACTGTTTTCCCAGCACTTATTGCTGGGAACACAGTAATATGTACTTGAATGATAGGCTTTCCAGGGTCTCATGTGGCCTCCACAAGAATGATAGCAGCTTGCTTCTGACTTCTTGCCTGCTAATCCTCCTTATGCAGCACCATATTAGGAGGGCTGTGGGTGGAGCTCAGTGGCACACTTGTCGGGCATGAGCAAGACCCTGGGGTGGGGGCGGGGCAGCCAGTAGCCTCCCAGAAAACTAATAATATCAGTAATATTTCACCCTTATGCAGGGACATACCATGTGCTACACATCGTTCTGAGTCTTCACATAAAAACTACCATTTTCATTTCAGAGATGAGAAAACTGAAGCCCAGAAGGTCCTGCTATCAAGACCCCCAATTAAGCCAGGCATGATAGCGCATGCCTATAACTCAGCAGACTGAGGCAGGAGAATGGCCATGATTTCAAGGCCAGCCTAGACTACATAGCAAGACTTTATCTCAAGAGGAAGAAGAGGGGCTGGAGAGATGGCTCTGTGGTCTAAAGCACCTACTTGGAACAAGCTTGGCAAAGCACAGGGACCGCGGTTCAATCCTCCAGCACCACATGCCAGCCAGCCGCGCCCCCTGGTGGGCTGAGCTGGCCACACACACACACACACACACACACACACACACACACAAAATAAATGTTAAAATTAAAAAAAAAAAAAAAAAAGAGGAAGAAGAGATGGAGCTGGAGAGATGGCTCAGTAGAATAAGTGCTTCCCTGGCAAGTGCAAGGGCCTGAGTTCAATCAGATTTCAAGAAGAAGAGGAAGAGAGGAAGAGGAAGAGGAAGAGGAAGAGGAAGAAGAAGAAGAAGAAGAAGAAGAAGAAGAAGAAGAAGAAGAAGAAGAAGAAGAAGAAGAAGAAGAAGAAGAAGAAGAAGAAGACGACGATGACGACAATGACTGGGCATGGTGGAGTGTGCCTATAATCCCAGCACTTGCAAGGCTGAAAACAGGAGAATCACTATGAGTCTGATCTGTGTGGTGAGACCCTGTAGATCCTGTACAGAGAAAGAAAGAAAGAAGAAAGAAAGAAAGAAAGAAAGAAAGAAAGAAAGAAAGAAAGAAAGACCCTCACCTCACCCCGTTAATACATAGTATATCGAGATTCAAGCCAGGCGATCTGACTCCAGAGGCCAGGGTCTTTATAGAATAATTTCATTTTAATTCATATACTGCAAAACCTACCTGTTTAGAGTATACTATCTGCCAGACATGGTCGTGAACACCTGTAATTTCAATATTTGGGAGAATGAGACAGAAGGATCTCTGAATATAAAGCCAGCCTTGACTATATAGTGGGTGCAAGATCAGCCTGAACTGTACAGTAAGACCTGCCTTAAAAAAGCAAAACAAAACAAAGCAAAAACCAGAGTGCACTGTCCAATGGCTAACAGTATATTCTCAGTTACGTAACCACCAACACTGGTTGCCAATTTTGGAACATTATCGTCATTCCAAAAAGAAACTCTGTGCCCTTTAGCAGCCATTTCTATTTTCTCCACATTTCAAGATGTACACATGCTGTAGCATTTGTCTGTAATTCATTGTTTCGCTTGGATAGATGTATCAAGTTTTGTTTACCCACTTATCCACTGAGGAACATTTGGGCTGTTTCCTGCTTTGGGGCTATTACAAATCATGCTGCTATGAACATTCACGGAGGAGAGTCTGCTTGGACGTGTATTTTCACTTCTCTTGGGTAAATAGATACCTGGGAGTGGAGTCACTGGACATGGTGTGTACAAAGCCTAGGTTCCTAACTGCTTTGTTCTACTGCCTCCTGGAGGGGATGAAGTCATCACCATCTAGTTTGCTTCATCTGTCAGTCTTGAGATTCTTGGTTAGCCTAGTGATGGCCCACCTTACCTCATCACTGAGGACCTGATCAATCTTGGGGGCAGCAAAACCTGAGATGTGAGGGTGCTCATGGGGGAACTTAACAGAAGATGGCCCGGAGGGAAAACTGTTGCCAGCTACAGGCTCTTCACTGAAAGTCATTTCTGGGCCAGGGATGTTGCCCAGTGGCACAGCACCTGCCTCATAAGAGGCAGGGCCTGAGTTTAATTCTCAGTACCAGAAAGAAAAAAAAAAAAAAAAAAAAGAAAGGAAGGAAGGAAGGAAGGAAGGAAGGAAGGAAGGAAGAAAAAAAGTTCCCCTATGAATAGCCCTCCTCTAGGGACTAGGTTTGCATCAGTTCCTCTGCTAATTTTTGCCCAGTGCCCTTTGTGATACAAGGCAGAGATTTGCAAGGTGGTGGGTTGGAGCCCAGAGGTGCTCTCAATACCTAGGACCATAACAACATCCGTGGTCAGTATATGAGCTGGGTAGAGATCAAGCACCCCTGAGGACTCCTTAGTACGCTTCCTCACCCTTTACCTCGCGCTCACACCACTTCATCAGCCCTTTAGGACGAGTCTGCGTCCGCTCACAGTGAATTTTAGGAGATACTAACTATATGGAGTAGTGGGTTTCATTGTGACTGGGGCTTGAGGGCAGCCCTGGGGTTACTTGAAGGCTTTTGCACTGAGTTACATCCTCATGCCTTTTGTATATTTTATTTTGTATCAGGGTCTCAGTCTTCCTGTCTCAGCCTCTCAGGCGTGTGCCACTATGCTGGGCCATTGTGGCATCTTCTTCTTCTTCTTTTTTTTTTTTTTTAAATTTTTCCTTTTTTTTTTTTTTTTTTTTTTTTTTTTTTAAATTTTTCTTTTTTTTTTTTTTTTTTTTTTTTTTTTTTTTATGATCAGCTCAGCCCAACCTGGGGGTGGGGCTGGCATGGCATGTGGTGCTGGGGATCGAACCAAGGTCCCTGCATGCTTGCCTAAGCTTGCGTAAGCAGGTGCTTTAGACCACTGAGCTATCTCGCCAGCCCCATTGTGGCATCTTCTTAGGTGCATACAAAGTACTTTGAGCACACCCAGCCCCCACGATCCTCCTCCACCCCTCCCTTCTCCTATGCCTGTCTGCTTAGCTGTTGACAGTCCCTTGCACGGGTTGGTTGTGTCAGATGTTCAGAGTGTCCCTGTGCCTTCGTCTTTGCCACCTTCTACAGCTGGGGGTAGGCTTGGAGGCCAGATGGCATAGTGATGGCTGTGTGATCAACGTCAGCAGCTACACACAGGTGCTCGGGAGGCGACAGCTCTGCTCTGAGACTCTGTCCTGGGTGACAAGGCCAATGAACACAGGCGCTTGCCTTGGTTTCGTTTTGATTTTATCGTGGGTGGGGCATGGCTAGCATGTTGTTTAGGACCAGATGAACTTTAGAACCGTCTTCATGTTTTTTATTGGACAAAAGTTCACATCTATTTGCAGTTCTGGTAATAAACCCTTCAATCTACACACATTTCCTCTGGGCCCTCCAGGGATTTTACTGCATTCCAGTGACCCCTGATCGCCTTAGGACATGTGCATGAAGTGAGTGGCAGATTTAGTGACATCACATCCATATCCGAGAAGGCAGAAATGTGAGACAACCAGGCTAAGTGGTTTTACCCAGGATCACACAGTACACGGCTGTGGGCTGAAAATAAACTCTAAGCTTGGCCTTCACTGGACTCTTCCCACAGCGGGAGAGATTAAGCGGCCTTTCCACTGCTGTCTGGATCTGCACAAGGAGCGGGCATGCTTTTTAGGGAGCCAATGCCTGCTGTACCCACCCCCAAAGAGCCCAGGTGACCCAAACGTGCCACTCCAGCTTCTGGACTAGAGAGGGCGATCCAGGCTTACCTGGAGGGGACAGTATGCAGTGTGCAGCATGCTGCCTTTGTCCTGGATAAACAACCAGGCTACTCTAGCGCTGCCGAGCAGCAAGGTGGACAAGGATGTCAATTGTGGGCCACAGAATTTAAAACAGAAACAAGGGCTGGGGAGATGGCTCAGTAAAATAAGTGCTTGCCTGCCAAGTGCAAGGGCCTGAGTTCAATTCCTGGTTCCGCCAGAAAAATAAATAAATAAATGAAACAGAAACAAAGTGATTAAGACCAATTTTAGTTGATTAGAAAAAGACAATATAGGGCCGGGGAGATAGCTCAGTGGAATAAGCACTTGGCCTAGCAAGCACAAGGACCTGAGTTCAATCCCCAGTTCTACAAAAAAAAAAAAAAAAAAAAAAAAAGAAAAAGGAAAAGACAGTATCATTAATTTAAAAAATTACACAACAAACTTTTGTTTTTTGTTTTCTATTTTGCATTGTGATGCTGATTGCTTGATATAACTCATATATTTTTTTTTCTTTTTTTGCAAAACTGGGGATGGAACTCAGGCCTTTGCACTTGCCAGGGAAGCACTTATTCTATTGAGCCATCTCCCCAGCCCCTCACTCATAATTTTTTTTTTTTTCAGAACTGGGGATTCAGCTCAGATCCTTGCGTTTGCCAGTCAAGCGCTTATCCTACTGAGCCATCTCCCCAGCCCCTATAATTTTTTTTTAAATTTTTATTTATTTGTGTG
>NW_004524609.1:15334371-15336409 GCF_000260255.1 Octodon degus | reverse complement strand
TGTGTGTGTGTGGCCAGCTCAGCTCACCAGGGGGCGGGGCTGGCTGGCATGTGGTGCTGGGGGATTGAACCGTGGTCCCTGTGCTTTGCTAAGCTTGTTGTAAGTAGGTGCTTTAGACCACTGAGCCATCTACCAGCCCAAAGTAGGAGCTTTAGACCACTGAGCCCTCTCACCAGCCCCTATAATTTTTAAGTTAAGAATGATACAGTATGGGACCGGGGAGATGGCTCAGTGGAATAAGCACTTCGCTGCCAAGGGCAAGGGCCTGAGTTCAATCCCCGGTTCCACAAAAAAAAAAGAAAAAAAAAAAGAATGATACAGTGGAAGCTGGGCATAGTAGTGTACACCTGTAATCCCAGCACTCTGGAGGCTGAGGCCAAGAGTCCAAGGCCAGCCTAGGCTACATAGTGAGTTTTAGGCCAGCTTGAACTACATAGAGAGACCCTGTCTCAAAACAAACAAACAAAAACAAAGGAGGGATGCATATTGAGTTGGAGTATAGCTCAGTGGTATAGGGCTAAACTAGTATGCACAAGACCCTGGGTCCCATGCCCATCACTGCAAAAAAGAGGAGGAGTTGGAAAGGGGCAGGCATAAGGGGCATCTAAGCAGAAAAATTATGTTCCTGCTTGAATTCCTCAATGGAATACATTCTCCATGGGAAAAATATTGCTTCTAAAAGGGATAAAAAAAGATTCTTTTTTTTTTTTGTTCTTTTTATTGTGCTGGAAATTGAAGTCCAGGCCTTGCACTTGCCAGGCAGGCACTGTGCCACTGAGCTACATCTCCAGCCTCAAAATTCATTCTTGGTTCTTAGATGTTACAGAGTTGGTGGCGCTCTGCAGTGCAATTCCACCCAACAAAATCTTATTTTTTAATAGTTTATTTCTCTCATTAAGAAGAATTTAAATTTAATTTGCTTTTTTCTCCTTGGGAGGAAATATCTTAAAAATGTAGAGGGTTAAAAAAAAACTTGTTGGATAAGACATTTGCTTTCTCAGAGAAAGCATCTATCAGCTACTAAACATTCTTAGCATCCTTAGTTCAGATCTTTCTAAAAAATTTTTTTCTATCTGGGCATGGAGCCCACACCTATAATCCCAGTATTTGGGAGGCTGAGGCAGGAGGATCACCACATATTCAAGACCAGCCTGGACTACATAGTGAGTTAAAGGCCATCCTGTACTAACAGTGAGATTCTGTCTCAAAAAAAATCAAAACTAAATAAATAAATCGTAAAGCCAGGCATGGGGTAGGTACCTATAATCCCAGCACTTAGGAGGCTGAGGCAGGAGAATTGCTGTGAGTTTGAGGCCAATGTGGGCTGCATAGTGAGTTCAAAACCAGCTTGAACTGCATAGTGAAACTCTGTCTGAAAAAGACAGCAAATAATAATAAATAAAATCCTTTCTTTTCTTCTTCCTCTTCCTCTTCCTCTTCCTCTTCTCCTTCTCCTTCTCCTCCTCCTCCTTCCCCTCCTCCTCCCCCTCCTCCTCCTTCTCCTTCTTCTTCTTCCTCTTCTTCTTGTCAGGGTTTCACTGTGTAGCCCAGTGTGGCCTTGAACTCATAGTGACCCTCCGCACTGCACAATTTTTTTTCCAGTTCTGGGGATTGAAGGCCTTCACAATCTCTAGAAAGTACTGTACTACTAAGTGATACACTCAGCCCTCTACAATTCCTACGAGAGCTGGGAGCCAGGTGTCCAGGGTCACGCCACTGGAATGAGGCAGCTCTGCAAATCTAGAGGTTGGAATTTACTGGATAGAGACAGGTGGGTACTGAGAGGGAACAAGGTTCCCTGACTCAGGCTATCCCCATCACCTGTGCTTCTCAGCCACCTGGCTCATTCCAGTGACTGCTTGTGTTTGCCTGTTGTTAATTTCAAGAGTATTATGTGGGGTATACAGATGAATGTCCATTTTGTATCTGTGTATTCAAAGTGGTTAGAATAGATATATAGTTGCATTCTCTTAATGAATAGAATGATTTGTTCTAATGGTGTTTGTAAATAGGATCTCAAGTCTGCATCTTGTACAGC
>NW_004524609.1:15331406-15333991 GCF_000260255.1 Octodon degus | reverse complement strand
GTGGCCAGCTCAGCCCACCAGGGGGCGGGGCTGGCTGGCATGTGGTGCTGGGGGATTGAACCGCGGTCCCTGATGCTTTGCCAAGCTTGTTCTAAGTAGGTGCCTTAGACCACTGAGCCATCTCTCCAGCCCCACACTTAAGCCATCTTAACTTTGGAACACTGAATTGAAAAATAATCATAATTCCTTGAATTAAATATGATACATGTATTTTACCTGACAGAACCCTTTTTGCCTTCATTTGAACTTCTTGTTTGCATTATTGAAATCAAGTAATAAGAAAATAAAAGAGTATTGTTTTATCTACTTTTAAAAAGAGTATTATGAATTAAATTTTGAGCTAATTTCAAGAAAATTACAAAATTTGAAAGAGGAAGAGGAAGAAACATGTCTCATGTTTCACTCTTGTGCCTGTACAGGATCACTGTGACCTTCTTTGTTTAAAATCAAGTGCATATGGGGCCGAGCAGATAGCTCAGCAGACTAAAGTGCTCGCTGAGGCAGAGCACAGGGACCAGGGTTCGATCCCCGACCCCATATGCCCTGCCAGCCCTGCCTAAAAAATCAAGTGTATGTGATGGCACATGCCTATAATCACACCATTCAGTAAGCTGAGGAAGGAGGATCACTATGACTCTGAGGCTAGTTTGGGCTACATAGTGAGTTTAGGCCAGCCTGAACTGCACAGCAAGACCCTGTCTCCGTATGACAAAACAAAACAAAAATATCAAGTGCATGTCTCCAAATGTTCTACCCTGGACAGAGCCTGCAGATCTAGACCCCCCCAATCCAGGACTACCTCCCAGGGTCTGCTCTTCAAAGAGAGCCCATCCCCCCGCTGCCCCCTCCCAGCTTGTTGGGAGGGAAAAGAGAGTTTATTGAGCCCTAGGACTAGAAGGGGCCAGGAACCTTGCCTGCTCAATTGAGAAGATACACATGAAGAGGCTTTGGAAGCCCAACATAGCAGCACTGAGCTACCATTCCTGCGCTCAGAGAGGCTGAGGCACAAAGATTACAAGTTCAAAACCAACCTGGACAACTTGGCAACTTAGCAAGAGCCTGCTTCAGAATAAAAAGTTTTGGGTTTTTCTTTTAAAGGTTTATATTTCAGTGAAGACGTCCTAGATTCAATCACTAGTGCTGGTAAATAAATAAATAAATAAATAAAGTAAGTAAGTTTGATTTAAATGGTGTAGTATATAAAGTATATCCTGGCAAAGCTTCCCCCAACCATATGAATAAGCTACATGAAGGAGGATAAGTGTATTTAGGGATGACTGCCAGATGCCTGCCTCGGTTGCCATCACAAAAAGTTGGTGTAATTGATGACTGTTTCTAAAACCCTTTTCTATCTTGGGGTGGCCTGGCTTTGTGAGCCTATGTGATAGACCAGCAGCTGTTGCTTTGCCTTCTGCAGCCTCATCTCAGATTGCAGGCTGTCTGGTTGTTTTTCGCTGCAATCCTGTCCTTTCTTCTTGTGTCCATAGCAACTACTCCTAATGCAGGGGCTTGTCTTCTAAGGGGCCCTCTAAAATTCCTGTAGCTCTGCTCTGAGCCCGAGTTTCCTTCGTAAACCAGAAATCTCTCTCTCTCTCCCTACCCATCTCCCTTCCTCTCTGCCCCCCTCTCTCTCTCTCCTCTCTTTTCCTCCTCTCCTCCTCTCTTCTCCTCTTCTCCTCCTCTCCTTCTTTTTCCCCTCCCCACTCCTCTTCTCTCCTGTCCTCCCCAGTCCTCTCTCTCCTCCCTTCTCCTCTTCCCCTCACCCCTCCCCTCCCCTTCTATTGAGGATTGAATCCAGAGTCTTCACACTGAGCTAAATCCCCAGCCATTTATTTTTATTTATTTATTTACTTACTTTTAACCAAACAGGGTCTTACTAAGTTGCTAAATTGCTTGGGTTGAGCTTCAACTTGCAGTCCGCCTGCCTCAGCCTTCCACAGTTCTGGGATCACAGGTGTACACCACCATACCTGGATGGTGTGTCTCTAGGTGGTGTTTTCCAATTTTAGTATACGTGCTGCCCAAGCAAGCACATCTAGGTGGTGTTTTCTAACTCAATCCAAAGGTATCCTCCTGCCATTTGAAAGCTACTCATTATATGTCCCACAGAAAGGGCCCTTTTTAGGATTTGGTTGTAGAGGACCAGAGCTCTTGTACTTTGATGGACTGGCTAGCCAGTCACTCTACAGAAATAATCTGTGCCCCCAAAATGAAAATCATGTGCACCCAATTTACTACCAGGCAAAGGGTATCCATTAAATGTGCTTCGGGGTAATGAAGGAATGCGTGAGGAAGTTGGTAATGTATTTGATGCAGTTGAAAGCTTCAGTGTTCTTCTAGCTACTGAAGTAGTGGGCGGTGGGGGTTGTAAGCTGTGGCTGAGCAGACAGACCTAAGTTCCAATTCTACATCTGATACTTATTGGTCTTTGGGACTTCTCTCCACGCTTTGCTTTCCTTGTGTTAGAACCTGAATAACAATCAACTCTTCTTCTTCTTCTTCTTCTTCTTCTTCTTCTTCTTCTTCTTCTTCTTCTTCTTCTTCTTCTTCTTCTTCTTCTTCTTCTCCCTCTCCCTCTCCCTCTC
>NW_004524609.1:15330592-15331216 GCF_000260255.1 Octodon degus | reverse complement strand
TTCTTCTTCTTCTTCTTCTTTCTTCTTTCTTCTTTCTTCTTCTTCTTTTGGCGGTACCAGGGGTCAAACTCAGGACCTTGCACTTGCCAGTCAGGCGCTTATGCCACTAAGTTATATCCCTGACCCCAATCAAACCTTCTTGATGGCTTGCAAAATGAGGTCATGAACAGAGGACATGGATCAGAGTGCCTACTGCACGGTCAGTGGTTAGTAAAGGGTAGATATGGTTGTTGTGATTATTAATGAAATAGAGTTGAAAGAGAAAGAGAAAGAAACAAGAGTGGTACACATGTGTAATCCCAGGTACCTGGGAGACTGAGGGAGGAGGGTCACGAGTTCCACTTACAAAATAAAATACAAGGGGGCCTGCCCCTTAGCTCAATTCTTTAAGTGGATGCTTCAACAAAGCAGTCAGGCTCAGGTTGCTGTGGTTCGATCCCCACAACTCAAGCCAGCAAAACTTGCCGTGAAGGCATTTGGAGGGGAAAAAAAAAAAAAACCCACAAAGATCCTTCTGACAAAATAAAATACAAAAGGGGCTGGGGAGGGGGGCCGGGGAGATGGCTCAATGGAATAAGCACTTCCCTGGCGAGCGCAAAGGCCTGAGTTCAATCCCTGGTTGGG
>NW_004524609.1:15323160-15330492 GCF_000260255.1 Octodon degus | reverse complement strand
GGGCTGGGGAGATAGCTCAGTGGCGTAAGCACCTGACTGGTAAGCACAAGGTCCTGAGTTTGAGCCCCAATGCTCAAATAAATAAATAAATAAATGCAATAAAATACAAAGGACTAAGGATGTAATTCCATGGTAGATTGCTCACACAGTATGCACAAGGTCCTAGGTTCAATCCCCAGCACCGAAAACAACAACAACAAAGAGAAGTGGAAAATATATGCCCTATAACCCATCTACCTTTGAGATTTCATCTCCTAGGACAACTAATATGAGTTTGAGTACCTTCCAGAAATTCTTGGGGCCAGGGAGATGGCTCAGTAGAATAAGCACTTCCCTGGCAAGCACAAGGGCCCGAGTTCAATCCCCTGTTCTGCAAAAAAAAAAAAAAAAAAAAAGAAGCAGAAATTCTCATGAACTTAAGAGATGACTGTAGAGAGAAATCTATCTCACATATGCTAGATGATCAATCTACCACCAAACTACATCCCCACCCCTTCTTTGGGGGAAGAACAGGGTCTTCCTGTTAGCTCACGCTGGCTTTGAACTCACTCTGTAGCCCCAGCTGGTCTTGAGCTCAGGGTGATCCTCCTGCCTCAGTCTCGCAAGTGCTAGGATTACAAGAGTTCACCACCAGCCCTTTTTCTTTTGAGACAGTGCCTAAATTGCCCACACTGACCTTGAACTTGTGATCCTCCTGCCTCCACCTCTCTAGTAGCTGGGCTTGCGGGCTGTGCCACCATGCCTGACCAGAAACTGGTTCTGAAGAGCACTGTCTTGGTAGTATTGTGACAACTCTTAGCTAAGCCTTAGGCAAAACGTTATGATGCTAAAGACAGCTGCCTGTGCCAGACTGAATTAAGTCTTTCTAGCTATAACAAGAAAATGGGGCTCAGAAAAGCAGGATGATTCAGAAGTAGGATTCGCAGTTCCCAAGCTAGGAAGCCTATCTCAGGGAGTCGCCTCTCTTCATCTTTCATGAGGGATGTCAGGGAGGGTCCAAGCCAACCTTCAAGAGAACCCTGGACTGTGGCTCATTCCCAGCATTCTCGGTGCGCCAAGCCCACATTGTCAACATTCCCCTGGGGTTTAGGTTCTCCTCTTTCCTCCTGGACAGAGATACTTGAGGTCACATAGCTTCGCCTTCAGCTGCTGGAGGGCCCACAGGACAGGGTGCAAGGGACAGTGATGGAAAAGTATGTGAAAAAAAAATCATGAATTCCTTCCCTCCCATGTTCTTCCTTGGCTTGTGGCCTCCTGCTTCTGTTCTGTAAAATGCACAGACCTTATATTTATTGTGGATCAACCTGATACATTTAAACTGCTCAAGTCTTGAGGTGCACCTGTTTGTTGGCTAAACAGAGCTATTTCTTCCCATACTGTTAATAGGGCAACCTTGTAAAGAGAAATCTAAGCCAGGCATGGTGGCGCACACTTGTAATCCCAGCACTCAGGAGGCTGAGGCAGGAAGATCGTTGCAAGTATAAGACCAGCCTGGGTTACAAAGTGAGCTCAAGGCCAGCCTAAACTGCATAGTGAGATCCTGTCTCAAAAAGACAAAAACAGAGCCCGCTGGTTAGCTCAGCTAACTAAAGCCCTGCTTAGGCAGAGCCCAGCAACCGGGTTCGATCCACTGGCGTGCTGGCCCTGCCCCTGGGGCTCACTGAGATGGCCAGTAAAACTGGATGGTGAATGAAACTGGACCGCAAATGAGACTGGCGTGGTGGTGCGTGCCTGTAATCCTAGCACTCGAAGAGCCTGAAAACAGGAGAATCACTACAACTCCAATCTGTGTAGTGAGACCCTGTAGACCCTGTACTAAGTACATTTAAAAAAAAGACAAGAACCTTGGAATGCATGTCACTATTTGATTCATGTCAAAGTAGAATAAAATAAACAAGGCCAGGCATGGTGGCAAACCTTTGTAATCTCAGCACTTAGGGGGCTGAGGCAGGAGGATCAGTGCAAGTTTGAGGTTAGTGTGAGCTACATAGTGAGACCCTGTCTCTAAACAAACAAACAAGCAAACAAACAAACAAGGCTCACTTAGATCTAGTCTGAAGTCACTAAACTAGCATCCTTCTGGTTTCCAATAAGGAACAGAGTGGCAGTCACCTTCCACCATCCTTGGCTTTGTCCCTTTAATATGAAATGCAAACTCACCCAAGCTCCTTCCCTTCCACATGAATTCAAATGCTGACTCCTCAGTTACTCCTGAGGAGTGGTTCAGGCCTTTTTTTTTTCCCATGGCCTTTAAACCAGCCCAAGGGGGTTGGTGAAGAACTTACTGTGTGCACAGTACCAAGGACTCCAATGAGCTGGGTAGGTGGCACATTCCTAGAGTCCCAGGACTCCGGAGGCTGAGGCAGGAGGATCTCTGCAAGTTCAAGGCCAGCCTGTATGACAGACCAAGACACTGTCAAAAAAAAGAAAGAAAGAAAGAAAGAAAGAAAGAAAGAAAGAAAGAAAGAAAGAAAGAGAAAAAGGACTTTAACATAGCTTTGGGTGCTCTGGTCTGGTTTTGGTTTGGATTCGAGGAGTAGAAAGAAGGACTTCTTGAATGCTAGGCAAATGCTCTATCCCTGAGCTACACATCCAGGCTTTTTTTTCCCTAAGTACTGGAGATTGAACTCAGGACCTTATGCTTGCCAGGCAAGCACTTATTCTACTGAGCTATCTCCCCAGCCCTCACATCCAGGCTTTTTACAGCCCCTGTGCAAGTTGGGTGTGATGGTGCATATCTGTAATCCCAGCCCTTGGGAGGCTGAGGCAGGAAGATCACTGTGAGTTTGAAGCCAGCTTGGGCTACATAGTGAGATCCTATCTCAAGATAAAATAAAGCCTCTGTGTGCATACACACCCACCCACACCCACGTGATACTGGAGAAAGAATAGGGCCTTTGCACAGAGCTACATCCTCAGCTGTTTACAATTTTTTTTTTTTTTTATTTTGAGACAGAATCTCGCTAAGCTGCCCATGCTAGGCTCAAAGATGCAATCCTCCTGCTTCAGCCTCCTAGAGTGCTGGGTTTACAGGTGTGGGCCATGACAAGTGTCCCTCTAGCATCTTTTATTGTATTTTCACATCCTTTGCCCCCTACCTGCTTTGGAACTGCTTGCCTGATTCGTCCTTAGCCCTTTCATCTAAAAGCACGGCTATGTAAAGTGAAACTTTCCCCCTCATCTGACATACAGTACCTAAATATCACAGTGAGTAATAACGTTCTTTTTTGGTTGCTAGGCAATTCTGGTATTTATATTGGTATTACCTCATTATGCCTATAGAGATTTAACTTTCCTAAAAAGCAAAATGCTCATGTTAATTTGGGAGAGGATCGGGAGTTGATTGCTTAAACAGAGCCAAAAAATTTGAGAACTGCTTGATTCCTAGCCCTAGAAAAGCTGCCAGTAAAACTTGGGACCAAATTGCTTTATTTTATTTTATTTTATTTTATTTTTTGCAACTCTGAGCAGAATAGAAGAGGCCTAAGTGAACCTCCAAAGGCTTTGTGACCTAGCGAAGTCTCAAAAGTGTTCAGCTAGACAGAAACAGAAAGGACTAGAAAAGCAGAAAGCCTTGGAATTGATTTATAAGCAATTGATTTACCTATTTTCAAACTAAACAAGACCACAGAAAGAAAAAAAAACTGTATTTTTGACTATTTCTCACAACACACTCCTATCTTTTTTTTTTTTTTTTCCTGTATTTTAGGAAAGGGTCTACAGGGTGTTCAGGGTCTCACTACTAGATCGGACTCACAGTGATTCTCCTGTTTACAGCCTTCCAAGAGTTGGGATTACAGGCACACACCACTATGCCCAGTCTAACACACTTCTATCATTACAGGCAAAGATTTGGAACCTTAGTGAAGTTAGAGGAGATAAATTATGTCATATGTCCTGCACAGGGCCCCAAGCATGTTCAGTATTCAGGGCCAGTTAATCCTCTTTCTAACTATACAGCTGATGATAAAAGGGCCAAAGGCAGGCATAATGGAGTTGACATTCTAATTACCAACTAAAAACCTCCAGCTATATTGTCATATAAAATACAGTCAGTGAATGGTGTCTCCTACCACCAAAATAATTGGTTTTACTTATGCCAAGCTGCCTGTTCTCCTGTGGTCACATTGCTCAGGCAGAGGTTGGCCCCACTGTCAACCTGGGTACCGAGCCTCCTTGGGAGAGTCCTTGGGGAGGCATTGTATCTTTGCAGTTAGTCTTGTTCCTCTAGATCCTGACTGACAATTGTCTTAGTGTCACGGACCAGACATTAATGGTGATGATACCATGCCTAGAGGTTCAGGCCTGTAATCTCAGCACTCTGGGAAGCTAAGGCAGGAGGATCACATGTTCAAGCCCAGCCCAGGCAATTTAGTGACTTAGCATGACTCTGTCTCAAAGTAAAAAACAAAGAAGGGGGCTGGGGAGATGGCTTAGTGGAATAATAAGTGCTTGCCTGGCAAGCACAAGGTCTTGAGTTCAATCCCTGGTACCACCAAAACAAAATAAAACAAACAAACAAAAAGGAAAGAAGGGCTAATGATGTAACTTAGAGGGAAGGCCCTGGGTTCAACCCATAGTACTGAAAAAATAATGGCAACAATGGTGCTAGGTAGCATTTTTGTCTTACTAGTACATGTTTGTGGTATATAATGAGTACATTTATTGTTGGTAGTTGTTCCATGTGTACAAAACATCTGAATTTAGGGTTGGAGGGATAGCTCAGTAGAATAAGCACTTGCCTGGCAAGTGCAAGGTCCTGGGTTCAATCCCCAGTACCGGAAAAAAAAAATTACATCTGAATTCTTTTCATACCCTCTCCCCTCAGCATATCTTAGTTTGGGGGCCAGGGAGATGGCTCAGTGGAATAAGCACTTCCCTGGCAAGCGCAAGGGCCTGAGTTCAATCCCCTGGTTCCGCAAACAAACAAACAAAAATAAACATATCTTAGTCTACTCATTTGTCAAAGATTTGTCAGCTAAAAAAAAAAAAAAAAGATTTGTCAGCTAGCATTTCTTCTCTATGTATTTATTTAACTTTTCTTTCTTTTTCAGCACCAGGAGTTGGCTCAGGACCTCACAACCGCCAGGCAGATGCTGTGCCATTGAGCTGCATCCCTGGCCCTTTTTAATAATTAATTAATTAATTAATTAATTTTTATTTTATTTTATTTTATTTTTGGCAGAACCGGGGATTGAAC
This sequence comes from Octodon degus, assembly GCF_000260255.1. Lineage (NCBI taxonomy): Eukaryota > Metazoa > Chordata > Mammalia > Rodentia > Octodontidae > Octodon > Octodon degus. The sequence goes on along the minus strand of NW_004524609.1, from coordinate 15,325,292 downwards.
TCAGGCCCTTGTACTTGCCAGGGAAGTGCTTATTCCACTGAGCCATCTCCCCGGCCCCCTTTTAATTTTCTTAATGATGTCTCTTTTTTTTGTTGTTTTATTTTGTTTTTTGTTTTTTGCTGGCTCAGGATGCCTTCAGGCAGGTCTAGCAAGGCTTGAGGATCTGGGGATCGAACCACAGCAACCTGAGCCTTACTGCTCTGTTTAAGCAGTCACTTAAACAACTGAGCTAGGGGATGGGGAACATAGCACAGTAGAATAAGTGCTTGCCTAGCCAGTGCAAGGACCTGGGTTCAATCCCTGTTTCCGGGAAAAAAAAAAAAAAAAAACACACACACTGAGCTAATGGGCAGGCCTCCTGTGTTTTTATTTCTTAAGAGAATACAAAATAATTATAAAAAATTAGAAACAATAAAGAATTTCACTAAATAAAATAAGAGGACTCTGACAGTGGGTGTTATATTGCATGATGCTGTCTTCATAGAACATGGTGGTGAATGTGGACAATCCCAACACTCAGGAGGCTGAGGCAGGAGAACTGTTGGGAGTTTGAGACCAACCTGGGCTATCAAGTGAGCTCAGGGCCAACCTGAACTGCATAGCAAGACCCTGTCTCAAAAAGACAAAATAATAATGATAATAATAATGCTATCTTCAACTAGTTGTTTAGATTACCAGATATCAACATGCAAAACTGGTTTTTAAAAAAGTTATAAGGAATTGAAACGAGAAAAAAAATAACCTAACCATTAACTGCTTCTTCAGTAGACCATCAGAATCTTTTTTTTTTTTTTGGTGGAACCGAGGATTGAACTCAGGCCCTTGCGCTTGCCAGAGAAGCGCTTATTCCATTGAACCATCTGCCCTGCCCCTTCTTTTTTGTTCTTTTGAGACAACATCTGGCTGGGTAGTTCAGGCTAGCTTTTAACTCACCACACAGCCCAGGCTGGCCTCAGACCCTCAGAGACCCTCCTGATTTAGCCACCTGAGTGCTGGGATTAGAGGCGTGCGCCACTACACCAGCCTCAGCTAACCCCTGAGAGCGCAGTGTGAGCCAAATCCTGAGTAGAACATAAAGCGTACATTTGTTCACTGGGCTCCTAAGATAAAACATGCAGACCCCGAGGACTTGCCAGACAGAGGGGGAACACTGTTCCTCACCCTAAATCATCTAAATCTGAAAAAGAGAATAAATTCCCTATTACCTGTCCTTGAGCCCCGAAAGAATAGGACAGCAGCAAAGGAAATTGAGCTTCATTCACACAAGAAGGCAGAGAGAAAGCAGCTCTGGAGTTTATTAAATGAATGGGAAAGTATTAGTTATGCTCTCTCTCGAAACCACAGAGAACTGAAACTTGTGGCTGTGGCGAACGAAGATCACAGGGTTGGGGTGGGGGGAGAAGGGAGCCCCGCGCATTCCCCTTTGTTTTGCTTCCCGGGGAAAGAGGGTTTCCATTGCATCTGATGCAATTCGCTACTTCCTCCACGCTCCGCCGATGGGACCTGGCAAACAGATTCCTGGCACTCCTGGTGCGGCAAGTCCCAGCAGCGAGGTCAGCTCCATTTTTGGAGCCAAACGGCAGCATTCCTTTCCGGTTAGTTAGCGCCAACGCTCCAAGGTAGCGCCTGCCTGTCTAGAGTGACATCTAATGGCAACCGAAGGGACTTGCCGGGCTTTCCAGCCAATGGAAGAAACGCGCTAGAAATGTAGGGCTCCTCGTCCCAACAGAAGCTGCTTGATTCTTTCCTTCACTAATTACCCTGCGGTTGACGATGACATGTAGGGCTGACAACATGGATCACTAACTTCAATCCCACTTGCTAATTAAAACCGTGAAGTATGCATTAACGTACAAATACAAAACCACTGGATATGCCCAAACCACGGATATCTGTTGATATATTTCATAGAAAACATGAAACCTGAGTCAGGCATGGTGGGACACGCCCGTAATCCTAGTGCTTGGGTGGCTGAGGTAGGAAGATTATGACCTTGAGGCCAGCCTGGGCTATATGATGAGTAGGTCTCAGGCTTCCAGAGTGAGGCTGTATCTAAAACAAACAAAAGATTTTTTAAAAATTAAAACTAAAGGGGCTGGAGAGATGGCTCAGTGGTCTAAGGCACCTACTTA
>NW_004524609.1:15310027-15323055 GCF_000260255.1 Octodon degus | reverse complement strand
CTCTCTCTCTCTCTCTCTCTCTCTCTCTCTCTCTCAAATAAATAAAAAATAAAAAAAAAATTAAAACTAAAAACAAAACCACTGAATATATTTAGAATATATTTGGTCTTTAATAGTGACTATCCTGGGCTGGTGAGATAGCTCAGTGGTCTAAGTACCTGTCTGTCAAATGCAAGGACCCAGGTTCGATCCCTGGCATCACATGCCTTGCCAGCGCCAGAACTCTCGGTGCTCCATGCCGGCCACCAAAACCAGGCATAGTGGTGCATGCCTGTAATCCCAGTGCTGGGGAGTCTGAGACAGGAGGATCACTATGATTCTGAGCTATGTAGTAAGACCCTGTACCAAATAAACAAATAATAGATTTTTAAAAAATAGTAACTGTCCTGAGTTCTGCATGGGCCATTGTCTACCAGGGATACGACCTGGTTGGCAGTGTCGTGTTCTTTCTCAAGAGGGGCCTTAAGATTTCAGCAATGGCAAGCACAAGGACCTGAGTTTAATCCCAGGTTCCCCCCGCCCCCCCCAAAAAAAAGAAGATTTCAGAGAAAAAGAGCCACCCCGATAGCTCAATGGACTAAAGCGCCTGCTTAGGCCGAGTGTACCAGCCAGGGTTCAATCCCCAGGCATGCCATGCCAGCCTTGCCCTCAGGGTGCACTGAGACGGGCAATTGAGACTGGGTGTGGTGGCGCGTGCCTGTAATCCCAGCACTTGGGATGCTGAACACAGGGAACTCACTATGAGTTGAATGTACACAGTGAGACCCTGAACACCCTGTAGGCCCTACCTAAAATACAGAAGAAAAAAAAAAAAAGATTTCAGAGGAGTAATAGGTAGAACACATTTTATATACACGAAGCCCTGAGTTTAGATGAAATCACCCACACACGTATATGTGCGCACACATACTCACGTACACAAAGAAATAATGGGAGGGCTGGTGAGATAGCTCAGTGGTCTAAAGCACCTACTTAGAACAAGTTTAGCAAAGCACAGGGACTGCGGTTCAATCCCCCAGCACCACATGCCAGCGAGCCCCGCCCCCTGGTGGACTGAGCTGGCCACGCGTGTGCACACACACACACACACACACACAAATAAATTTTTAAAAATTTAAAAAAAAAAAAGAAATAATAGGAATATGGGCTGGGGATATAGCTCAGTGACATAAACACCTGTCTGGCAAGTGCAAAGTCCTGAGTTCAATCCCTAGTACCAAAAAGAAAAGAAAAGGAGGAAGGAAAGAGTGGGAATAACCCACAAAACATTTTCTTTGAGATCTTTGGGTGCTTGGGAATTACAGGGATGCTAAGAGACAGCAGTTAGGACCAAGGAGATAGCTCAGTGGCATAAGCACCTGCCTGGCAAGCACAAGGTCCTGAGTTCGATTTCTGGTACCAAAAGAAAGAGACAACAGCCCAAAGATGTAGCCTGACACAGTTTTCATAATTATGGGGCTGGATCCACATAGACCATTAAGACCAAGAAAGGGGAAACTGAGATGTAAGTGTCTGCAAAGTTAAGAAATATCTTGAGGAGGCCGGGGGTGTGGCCTCCGCGCGGCCTGAGCTGCGGACCTGGGCGAGATGGCGGCCACGGAGGGGGTCCGGGAGCCTGCGCAGGGCAGCGAGCCTGGTCAACCCGAGCAGCCTCTACCACAGCCTCATCCCCCGCCGCCCCAGCCGCCACAGGAGGACGAGATGGCAGCTGAGGCCGCGGAAGCCGTGGCGTCCCCTATGGACGACGGCTTCCTGAGCCTGGACTCGCCCACCTACGTCCTGTACAGGGACAGAGCAGAGTGGGCTGATATAGATCCAGTGCCACAGAACGATGGTCCCAATCCAGTGGTGCAGATCATCTACAGTGAAAAATTCCGAAATGTTTATGATTATTTCCGAGCTGTTCTGCAGCGGGATGAAAGAAGTGAGCGAGCCTTGCAGCTCACTCGGAATGCCATTGAGTTAAATGCAGCCAATTACACGGTGTGGCATTTCCGGAGAGTTCTCTTGCGGTCCCTTCAAAAGGGTCTACATGAAGAAATAAGCTACATCACTACAATAATTGAGGAACAGCCCAAAAACTATCAAGTTTGGCACCATAGACGAGTATTAGTGGAATGGCTGAAAGATCCATCTCAGGAGCTTGAATTTATTGCTGATATTCTTAATCAGGATGCAAAGAATTACCATGCCTGGCAGCACCGACAGTGGGTCATTCAGGAATTTAGACTTTGGGATAATGAATTGCAATATGTAGACCAACTGCTCAAGGAGGATGTGAGAAATAACTCCGCATGGAACCAAAGATACTTTGTCATTTCTAACACTACTGGATACAATGGTCATGCTGTATTGGAGAGAGAAGTCCAGTATACTCTGCAAATGATAAAACTTGTACCACATAATGAAAGTGCACGGAATTACTTGAAAGGGATTTTGCAGGATCGTGGTCTGTCCAAATACCCCAACTTATTAAGTCAATTACTTGATTTACAACCCAGTTATAGTTCCCCCTACCTAATTGCCTTTCTTGCGGATGTCTATGAAGATATGCTGGAAAACCAGTGCGACAACAAGGAAGACATTCTTAATAAAGCATTAGAGTTATGTGAAATCCTAGCTAAAGAAAAGGATACCATAAGAAAGGAATATAGGAGATATATTGGAAGATCCCTTCAAAGCAAACACAGAGAAAGTGACCTACCAACAAACTCACAGCAATAACACCATCCGGAAGAACTTGATGGAATGCTTTTATTTTTTAAGGGACTCTAAGCAAGAGTTTAAAGCTAAAGTGAGCATTCCCTTACCTGTGGTGTGAAAGATGAATCACACAGGTGTTGCTTTTTAACAAGAACTAAGTGTGATGTTCCTTGGGTGCTGCTGCTATTCAGACTTGCTCTGAGAAATTTGGTTCTTTTAAAGCAAAGTAATTGGAGGGAGGGGGAATTAAAAAGTCCTGAAAGGAACCACTACTTCTGTAGTTTTATCAATGTTTAATCTACTTGCTTTGCATCTGTAATGAGTACAAGGTGCTTGTCTGTAGTAGAGTTGAGGTAACTGAAGTTTGGCTCAGTAAGTTGGGAGTCCAGTGGTCCCGCCAGAGCTGCCGTGCCACACTCACAGAATGTAGCTATCACTGTAACCAACTAATGCCAAAACAGTGGTTTTGTAATAAAATCACAGATATATCTAAAAAAAAAAAAAAGAAATATCTTGAAAGCTGGGTATGGTGGTATACACCTATAATCCCTGAGCTTGGGAGACCAGACAGGGTGATTGCCACAAGTTTGGAGCCAGTTTGTGTCTACATAGTAAGTTCAAGACCAGCATGAACTATATAGTGAGACTCTGTCTCAAAGAAAAAAGAAAAGTTTTGCAGCACCTTAAAGAAAAATTATTTGGGGCCAGGGAGATGGCTCAGTGGAAAAAGTGCTTGCCTGGCAAGCTCAGGGGCCTGAGTTCAATCCCCGGTTCTGCAACTATATATTGGTCTCTCTCTCTCTCCTCTCTCTCTCTCTCCTCTCTCTTTTTTGTGGAACGGGGGATTGAACTCAGGCCCTTGCACTTGCCAGAGAAGTGCTTATTCCACTGAGCCATCTCCCCGGCCCCCTAATTGGTCTCTTTTTTTTGAAACAGGGTCTTGCTAGGCAGTTCAGGCTGGCTTGAGCTCACTTTGAACCCAGGAAGATCTCAAATTCACCATGATCCTCCTGTCTCATTCTCCTGAGGGCTAGGATTACAGGTGTGACACCACACCAGGCTGCAGCACTTTTTTTTTTTTTTTTTTTTTAATGGATTCGGTACAAGGTCTCACTACGCAGCTCAGACTTTAGTGATCCTCCTGTTCCAGCGTCTCCAGTGCTAGGATTGCAGGCCTGTGCCACCACTCCTTGACTCAGTTTTGTTTTGTTTTGTTTTGTTTTGTTTTTAAAAAAGAGGATCTTACTAAATTGCCCAGGCTGGTTTCAAACTACTAAACTCAGGCGATCCTCCGGAATTTGACTCTTGGGAGGTTGGGACTACAGACCTGCACACCTTGCACATCTCCAGATTTTTTTCCTAGTACTAGAGATTAAACCCTTTGTACTGACCTACATCCCCAAGCCTTTTAAATAATTTGAAAAACATTTTTGATATAGGATCTCACTAAATTACCCAGGTTGAGCTCAAACTTGTAATCTTCCTGCCTCAGCTTTCTAGAATGCTGGGATTTCAGGTGTGCACCAACATACCTGGCTTCCAGAATTGTTTTGTTTTGTTTTTTTGTACTGGAAATTGAACTCACGACCTTGTGCTTGCCAGGCAGGTGCTGTGCCACTGAGCTATTCCCAGCCCCAGAATTTACTCTATTATCATTAAAAACTAACTTTCCATTTGTTTTCTTTCTTTCTTTTCTTTTCTTTTCTTTCTTTCTTTCTTTCTTTCTTTCTTTCTTTCTTTCTTTCTCTTTCCTTCCTTCTTTCCTTTCTTCATTCATTTCCTTTCTTCACTCTTTCTGTGAGCTAGACTGAATTGCACACCCCATGCTGTGTCTGTGGGCATCCTCAGCACTCCAGGCCAGCTCCCTGTGGGCCGTATTGGCCTGGCAAAACTCCAGCCTGGACAAATCAGACTCTGTACCTGCACTGCATCTGCCCCTACCCACCTCAATTTGACTGGGTATAAACACAGCTGGTGGCCAGGGAGATGGCCCAGTGGAATAAGCGCTTGCCTGGCAAGCGCAAAGGCCTGAGTTCAATCCCTGGTTCTGAAAATAAATAAATAAACACAGTTAGGTCAGGCACGATGATGCACCCAGCACTTGGGAGCCTGAAGCAGAAGGAGGTTTGAGGTCAGCCTGGGTTCCATAGAGAGCTCAAGACCAGCGTGTCGGACATAGTGAGGCCCTGTCTCAGTACAAAAATAAAACCAACCAGGGGGCTAGGTTGTGGCTTAGCGGTAGGGTGCTTGCCAAGCACATGCAAGATCCTGAGTTCAATCTCCAGCACTGCAAAAACAATGGAAGTAAAAACACACAAATAGGTTTAAAAAAAACCAAGCAAAACAAAAATAACAACAAAAAAGCACTTAACTAAGTCTAAGTAGCCTCTTTTGAGTTTACAAGTTAGAGTGGAACTCTGTCGCTGCCTGGGATGTTTCCTGAATGTACAACTGTCCCACAGTCTAAAAGGACAGTTTCATGGCTTTGGAACTCCTCAGACCTCCTGCATGGGTCTTCTGTTACCTGCCCCTGCCCTGATGCTGCCCTCTCATGAAACTGAGAGAATAGATGCCACCAGAGTTCCACTGCCGCCCACCGACCTGTATCTGTCCTGATGTATGATTTCTTCTCCATGAAAACTAGTGAAGTTTGGGGCTGGTAGATGGCTCAGTGGTCTAAAGCACCTACTTAGAACAAGCTTAGCAAAGCACAGGGACGGCAGTTCAATCCCCCAGCACCACATGCCAGCCAGCCCCGCTCCCTGGTGGGCTGAGCTGGCCACACACACACACACACACACACACACACACACACATAAATAAATAAAAATTAAAAAAAAAAGAAAACTAGTGAAGTTCAAGGATATTACTCCTCCATTTTCTCTTTTCTCTTCCACCATCAGAATTTCCCCTCTCTTCTAGCTAGTGCCTTTCAACATACAGAACATGCTGTGATTAAACCCATATTTGAAATCCCTTCCTCAAGCTAGGCTTGCAGCTGTAAACCCAGCACTCTGGGAGGCTGAGACAGGAAGAGTCTCGAAAGTTAGAAGTCAGCCTGGCTACAGAGTTTAAGGCCAGCCTGAGGTACAAGGTCTCACAAAAACAAAAACAAATAAAAGAAGGAAGGAAAGAAAGGAAGGAAGGAAGGAAGGAAGGAAGGAAGGAAGGAAGGAAGGAAGGAAGAAGGCAAGCAAGCAAGCGAGCAAAGAAGATGGATGGGGGCATGGGGGGATGGGAGGATGGGGGGATGGATGGTGGGGGCTTCCCACTTGAAAAGGTCCAGTGAGCTGACTGGCTGGCTGTTGTGGGAGGCTGTTTAAGACCCATTGCTTCTCTACAGAGAACCATGCTGATGCTCCCATCCTGACCTTTTGCCCTCTTCCCAGCCTGTCCTCGTTCATCCCCTGACCCCACATGGCTCCTGCCTGGACCTCCTCCTGTACTGTCCCTGTACTTTTCCTCACAGTTGGTGGGTGACCCCCTAGTGGGCCCAGTGGGTTTGGAATCCTCACTCAGGTACAGTCTCCTGGTGGAAACATCCCTCCCGCTTTGGGTTCCGTTATAAATTAGAGCCTGTCTGGGTTCCTGACTCTGTTCTTCCCTTTGTCCTACCCACATGTACACATACCTGTTGGCCCGTATGATCATCTTGGCTCTCAGGCCAGGTCCTCAGTCTGGTCTTGGTCTTCCCTTCCCTCATTGCCATGACTTGGATCCTTGGGGGTGTCTACCTAGGACCCTGGACCTTATTCTTGGGCTTGTTTCCTAAAAAAAAAGTCACAAGATTTCACTGTGTGACCCATGGTGGTCTTGGACTTGGAGTACACCTGCCCATCCATTCATCCACCTACCCATACATACATCTACCCATCCATCCATCCATCCATCCATCCATCCATCCATCCATCCATCCACTTATCCATACATATACCCACTTGTCAATCCATCCATCCATCCATCAATCCATCCATCCATCCATTCATCTGCACTTGCACTCATCCATCCATCCATCCATCCTTCCATCAGACATCACTAGGCTCCTCTCTCCTCACATTACCCAGCCTATTACAGTGTGTCCTTGCTCCACCTGCACCCTGAAGGAGACCCACGCTGTCTACCAAAAGAATACCCTTCCCTTATTTTCTTTAAAACATCACACAGGCTAGAAGAGTCATGGGTACCAGCCCCAATCACTCCCCACCCCAATAAATAAATAAATAAATAAATAAATAAATAAATAAACTCTGAAGATATGCAGCACAGGTGGTGATGGATGTGTTAATTTGATAGTGGTAGAAGCCAGGCATGGTACACACCTGTAATCCCAGCACTTGAGAGGCTGAGGCAGGAGGATTGCCATGACTTTAAGGTCAGTCTGGGCTACATAGTGAGTTCAAGAGCAGCCTGTCTCAAAAAATAAAATAAAGTAAATTGTGATAATCACTACACAATGTATCCATTTATCAAATCATCACAAGTTACACCTTGACTATCTACAATTTTTGTCAAGAAAATAATTAAGGGGCCAAGGAGATACCAAAGGGCCTGCCTGGCAAGTGCAAGGACCTGGGTTTGATCCCTGGTAACGCATATGGTGCAGGCTTAGTGCTGCGCCACACTGTGCCAGCCAGTGGTGGTGCACACCTATAATCCCAGCACTGGGTTGGAGCTGAGTAGGGAGACCCTGTACTAAGTAAATCTTTTTTTTTTTTTTTTTTAATTTTTTTTATTTTAGGGAAGGGTCTACAGGATGTTCAGGGTCTCACTATTAGGTTGGACTCATAATGATCCACCTGATTAGAGCCTCCCAAGAGCTAGGATTACAGGCACACACCTCCATGCTCAGTCTCAATTCCCATCTCAGTGCACCCTGGGGGTGGGCCCTGCATGGCAGGTCCAAGTAAATCTTTTTTTTTTTTTTTTTTTTTTTTTTTTTGGCAGAACCAGGGATTGAACTCAGGCCCTTGTGCTTGCCAGGGAAGCGCTTATTCCATTGAGCCATCTCCCCGGCCCCCTAAGTAAACCTTTTCAAAAAAAGAAAATATTTAAAATATATAATGAAAGGCCGGCCAAATAGCTCAGCAGATTAAAGCACCTGCTAATAGGTACAGGGGACAGGGATTCGATCCTCAGGCCTGCTGTGCTGGCCCCGCCCCCAGAGCATGCTGAGATGGCAATTGAGACTGGGTGTGCTGGCGTGCGCCTGTAATCCCAGCTCTTGGGAGACTATAAACAGGTGGATCACTGAGTCTGATCTAGTAGCGAGACCCTGAACACCCTGTAGGCCCTTCCCTAAAATACAATAAATAAATAAATAAAATATATAATGAAATAATCTTTGAGAAACTTTCTAATATTAAGTTGGTAATAGGCCTAGGGATACAGGAAATTTCCAGCCTTCACATGTGTCACTTGCATTTTAGCTCACATTGAAAGTGAAATTGGGTTTGATCCCCAGCATGCCATGCCAGCCTTGTCCCCGGGCCGCTGAGATGGAACTGAGACATGTGTCACCACCACAATGGGTGTGGTGGTGCACGCCTGTAATCCCAGCACTTGGGAGGCTATAAACAGGAGAATCAGTATTGGTCCGATCTAGTAGTGAGACCCTGGAGACCTTGTACTAAAATATATAAAAATAAAGAAAGTGAAGTTAGCTACCTTCTCTTAATGAAGAGAATGTGTCCTAGGTAAGAGACCTGACTGAAGCCAAAGATGTAAACAAGAGCCAGTCTCCTCTGCCCCTGATAAGAGGCATCACTCAGAGAGAGCGACAGGACCAAAGTCCACTTGCTTATCTGGGCTTTTATTTTGTATTTATTTATCCTTGCAACTGGGGAAGAGCCCCTCATGTGTACCTGGCCATTTGAGGCACTTTCTTGGCATGTGTCAGCTGCACAAAGCTTGAGGTCCCAGGGTAGAGCACTCAGGGACAAGCCCCCAAGTTCTGTTCCATGCATGACGTTGGACTTTGCAACTCTTATGATTGAGGATGCACCAGCACCAGAAGAGTCCTGGAATCCCGCCAGCCAATTGCTCAGTAAGTCTTGCTCTCAGACTGCTCCAAAGATGACCAAGCTGACGATCACCTGAAGCGGTTTTAGTAGGTTCGTGCTTCTGGATCCTTCGCAGACCTCATGCGTTAAATATCTCTGGAATGCTGGAGCTTGCATTTGAAACAGATCTCCAGTAACTCTATGGAATTTTAAAATCTGAGATCTGATGTACTTGAGAATTGTAGGGGCCGGCCAAATAGCTCAGCACATTAAAGCACCTGCAAGCAGGCACAGGGGCCTGGAGTTGGCTCTCTGGGCCTGTGGAGCCAGCCCCACCCCTGGGGCACGCGGAGACAAAGATTGAGACTGGGTGTGGTGGAGTGCACCTGTAATCCTAACTCTTGGGAGGCTATAAATAGGTGGATCACTACAAGTCTGATCTAGTAGTGAGACCCTGAACACCCTGTAGACCCTTCCCAAAAAAAAGAGAATTGTGGATGTTGTGCTCCATCTTAAAAGCTTACTCTTTGGTCTGAAGGGCTTCACTGTGGCTCCACCTACTGGGATGGTAGTTCAGTTACTACCACCTCAAGTTATCTAAGTCCTGGACTCGCTTAACTCCAAGTCACAGGTTCCTATGGCCTTACACACTACTTGGGGGTCAGGTTTTACCATCACTGTTAGTTGATAAAGTGCTTGGAGACACTAACTTGGTAAAAATAACCTTTGTTATCCATCAATCGTCCACTGAAGATATGAAATGTTCCCACCAGGGCTGGTGAGATGGCTCAATGGTCTAAAGCACCTACTTAGAACAAGCTAAGCAAAGCACAGGGACCGCGGTTCAATCCCCCAGCACCACATGCCAGCCAGCCCCGCCCCCTGGTGGGCTGAGCTGGCCACACACACACACACACACACACACACACACACACAAATAAATAAATAAATAAATGTTCCTACCAGAGATTTGTATCTTTGATAGACTGACATGACATCACTTTGGATATCTACCATTCACAAATACAAAAGATTTACCACTGTACATAGATATACAACACTGTTCAAGATTTGGAATTAAAACTTATTCAACTATTTTGAAAAGTTTATTTATTTATTTATTTATTGGTCCTGGGGATTGAACCAGTGTGAAGACCTTCACACTGAGCTATATCCCAATCCCTTGCCAAGACCGGGCTCAAATGTGCGATCTTCTTGTCTCAGCCTCCCAGAGTTCTGGGATTACAGGCATGTGCTACCACAGCGGGCTTATTCAACTGGTTTTTACTGAACATCCACACCATCCCCTTTATTTCTAGTTCCAAACCTGTCCAATAGTGTTGGTGCTCAGTAAAATTTAGTGTTTTTTTTTTTTTAAATTTTATTTATTTATATGTGTGTGTGTGTGTGTGTGTGTGTGTGTGGCCAGCTCAGCCCACCAGGGGGCGGGGCTGGCTGGCATGTGGTGCTGGGGGATTGAACGGTGGTCCCTGTGCTTTGCTAAGCTTATTCTAAGTAGGTGCTTTAGACCACTGAGCCATCTCACCAGCCCAGTAAAATTTAGTTTGAATAATACTTTGAAGATAATGATATGCAGAGTATTAACTATCATTGCTATGAAGTTTTGTCTTATTTTTTCATAAAATAAAAAATTAATTGAATCAGTGAACAATAAAATAAATGATAAAAGTGACTTTGCGGGAGGCAAAAGAGAAAAGGCGAGAAGAGAGAGGGGATGTCAGGAAGATAGATGAGAAAGAAATTACAACAATATCCTGGTTACTCTATCATAACTGTCATTGTATGAGACAAATAGAGGGCGACACTGCGCTCCAGTGGCTCCTCAGCTCTGGTCTTGCCACCACTAGAGGGCCTCAGATGGCCCTGGGACTGCAAGGGCCAGGAAGAAGACAGGAAGAGTTCCTTAAGGAGGCATCTGTGGCCCTCATCCTGGAGGAATGGATTTTGCTGGACCCCTCCCAGAAGACCCTCTACAGAGGTGTGATTCTGGACACCTTCTGGAACCTGGCCTCTATAGGAAAAAACAGAAAGATCAAAACATTAAAGAAGGGCCCAAAAACCAGGGGGCAACACAGTATGGTAAAGACTGGGAGTAAAAAACGTACTCCAAGTAAGGAAACATGCAGCCAGATTCCAAATCGTAATGTGAACAGGAAAATTGCTAGAAGAAAAACATGTACATAAAAAAGAAAGAAAACCATGTGTATGTTGTGTGTGGAAGAGTCTTCATGTTCATTCAACCCTTATGAAGTATATCAGATCTCAAAGTGCACATAAATCACATGGCTAGATCCAGCCAAATAGCTCAGTAGATTAAAGCACACACCCTTCAAGCAGGTGCAGGAGCTGGGGTTTGATCCCCAGACCTGCCGTGCCAGCCCCAGCCCTGGGGCACGCTGAGATAGCAATTGAGACTGGGCATGGTGGTGTGCGCCTGTAATCCCAGCTCTTGGGAGGCTGCAAACAGGAGAATCACTATCGCTATGAGTCTGATCTAGTAGTGAGACCCTGAACACCCAGTAGACACTTTCCCCCAAAGAGAAAACCCAAATCACATGGCTATCAGAAGCCATAAAAATGCAAGGATCAAGCCTGTGCAGTGGCACACCCTTGCAGGCCCAACATTGGGAAGGCTGAGGCACAAGGACTGCTGTGAGTTCAAGGCTAGCCTGAACTAAGACTCTATCTCAAAAACAAAAACCATTAAATAAATGCGAAGGTCTTAGGAATACCTGCAATTTTCACTCAGTCTCTCAAAGACATGAAAGCCTGGCAAGAAACATTATAAATATAAACCAATGGAAACATCTGTATACCCTATAAATTATTCCAGATGCTGAAAAGAATTACACTGGAGAAAAGGGTTATGACTCTGAAAATTGTGGTTAAATTCTTCATTGATCCAATTCTTTATGCATAAATGAAAGAACTCATTCTGGAAAAACACTCTACACTTGTAATAAATGTGGAAAAGCTTTAATTTCTCTACAATATTTTCTTTTTGTATTTTAGGGAAGGGTCTACAGGGTGTTCACGGTCTCACTACTACATCAGACTTGTAATTATCTGCCTGCTTACAGCCTCCCAAGAGCTGGGATTACAGGTGTGTGCCACCATTCTGAGTCTCAATTGCCATCTCAGCATGCCCCAGGGACGGGGCTGGCATGGCAGGCCTGGAGATTGAACCCCTGGCCCCTGAGCTTGCTTGCAGGTGCTTTAATCTGCTGAGCTATTTGGCTGGCCCTTATCTACAATATTTTCAAAGACACAACACACAATGGAGATATACTTTATAAATGTAATGGATGTGGGAAAGCATTCATTTCTCCAAGTACATTGAAAAGAAACACATACTGATGAGAAGAACACTCTAGTAAGACCTTCATGTATTCTAATACTTTTTTCTTTTTGAAACAAGGTATCACCATGCAGTGCAGGCAGGCCTTCAGCTCACTTTATAGCCCAGGCTGGTCTTGAATTTGCAGTAATCTTCCTGCCTCATCCTCCCGAGTGGTGAGCCAGTTTTAATACATTCTGATCTCATAAAAAGACTCACATTGGAGAGAAACCCTGTAAAAATAAGCAATGTGGGAGAGCCTTCAACTATCACTGAATGTGTCAATTACACCGGACACCCACATTGAGGGAAGCCCTATAAATAGAAGGATCACACTTCCCAATTCCTTCCTCCTTTTTTTTAGGGAAGGGTCTACAGGGTGTCCAGGGTCTCACTATTAACTCGAACTAATAGTGATCTGCCTGTTTACAGCCTCCCAAGAGCCGGGATTACAGACATGCGCCACCACGCCCAAGGGGCGGGGCTGCAGGCTGGAGGATTGAACCCCTGGCTCCTGCACCTGCTTGCAGGTGCTTTAATCTGCTGAGCTATTTGACTGGCCCTCCCAATTCCTTTCAATTGCCTGAAAAGATTCACTGGAGAAAAAAAATCCACAAATCTAATAAATCCAGGAAAGCTTTCATTTATCTCTAGTCTTTTAAGTCTAGACAGTTACCATTTCTTTATGAGAAATGCCACGAATATAGAGAATGTGGAATAATCTTCACATATCACCAGGGCTGTGTGCTTTCAGACACATGGAAAACCTTCACACTCGAGTGGGACATTAAAAATGTAAGCATAGTTAGGCTAGATATATAGTTACATTCTCTTAATGAATAGAGGGATTTGTTCTAATACTGTTTGTAAATAGGATATCATGTCTGCATCTTGTACAGCAAATAACCACTAGGAAAAGAGTATGCAATATGTTAATTATTAAAACTGTCCTACCAATTTGGTTTGAA
>NW_004524609.1:15308396-15309927 GCF_000260255.1 Octodon degus | reverse complement strand
AACAAAAAAATGTAAGCATGAGGGGCCGGGGAGATAGCTCAGTAGAATAAGCACTTGCCTGGCAAGTGCAAGGGCCTGAGTTCAATCACCAGTTCCAGAAAAAAAAAAAAAAATGTAAGCATGTACTAAAATTCTCATTTGTCTCTACATTCCAAGTTCATGGAAGGAGTCACTGCAGAACAGATCCATAAATGAAAACAAGGTCAAGCCTTTTGTTCACCCAGTTCCCTTTGAAGATATGAAAGAATGCATGTAGGTGAGAAATCCTTTGGATGTACAGAATTTGAGGAAGTCTTCATTTCTAAAACGCAATGGAGATACACCTGGTAAATGTAAATAAAGTGGGAAAGCATTCATTTTTCCATGCGTATTTCCAACTGTATGAAAGAAAACCCTGAAGAGAAACCCTATGAATGTGAGGGGTGATCCCCTTCAGGGGTCCTTCAGTATCTCATGTACACCTCAGAATGTATGCTGGAGAGAAACCCTACAAATGTAAGAATGTGAGAAAACTTTATTTGACCAAGCTTCTTCCAAAGGCATAAATGTACAAAATATATCACAGAGTATAATTTCATATGAAATATTTTTCTCTTTTGTCCTTTGTTTGGAAACTAGATATGGGTTAAGAGGACAGAATTATGGTAAGATGGTAAAGTGCAGAGTGAGAGATGGTCCTTTTGGATTTTATTATGTCAGTGCACAATAAGTATTAGAAATTTGATTTTCTAGAATCTATTTTATTTATGATTTTGGGGTGCTTTGAATATATTAGTGTTGAAACTTAATTCCTAATTCAACAGCACTACTGAGCTGGTAAACTTTGTGTGTGGGGGTGACTGGTTAAGAGGGCTTTGCCTTCACAGACAGAATGAGTACCTTATACAAGAGTTACAGGTAAGTCTGTAGGTCCACTTCAACCTTCTATCATGAGATGATGCAACACTTGTTCTGTGAGATAGCGCAACAGACTAAGCACCTGCTTAGGCAAGCGCACGGACCAGGGTTCAATCCTCAGCAGCACATGCCACACCAGCCCTCTCCCCCTCCCTGGGCGTGCTGAGCCAGCCACTGAGACTGAGTGTAGTGGCGCATGCCTGTAATCCTAGCACTGAGAAGGCTGAAAATCGGAGGATCACTACGAGTCTGAGCTGTGTAGTGAGAGCCTGTACCAAATACATAAAATAACAATAATAAATAAATAAAATAAATTAAATAAATTTGTTGCTCTGGAGGATGCAAACTTCAAGTGCCATTTGGAAGCAGCGACTGGGTTCTCATTGAACACTGAAATTTCATCTTGGAATTCCAGCTGGTACAACTGTGAGATATAAATTTCTGTTTATAATTTTTTTAAAAGACAAGATGACACAGATGTGTATTTTAGAAAAAGATAGGAGACTTGGGCATTAATGTCTTTTTGTGATGACTCTAAGAAAAGCAAGGACTTGGGGGAGAACCAGAAGACCTCTTTATTTCTCCTTCCCCTTTTCTTCTGTCCCCTCTTTCATTCTTCCTTTCACCTACTCCC
>NW_004524609.1:15304236-15308255 GCF_000260255.1 Octodon degus | reverse complement strand
CCCTCTCCTTTTCCCTTTTCCCCCTCTCCTCTCTCTGTCTGTCTGTCTGTCTGTCTCTCTCTCTCCCTCTCTCTCTTTCTCTCATAGTACTAGGGATTGAACCCAGAGCCTTTGCACTGAGCAATAGTCCCAGCTTTTTTGATTTTTTTTTGTTGAGCTGCTGCATTGTGGATTCAAGATGGGCTTCAACTTTTGATCTTTTTGCCTCAGCCTCCCAGGGATTACAGGTGTGAGCTACCATGCCTGGGTAATTTCTCTCTCTCTCTCTCTCTCTCTCTCTCTCTCTCTCTCTCTCTCTCTCTTTGGCGGAACCCGGGATTGAACTCAGGCCCTTGCCCTTATCAGGGAAGCGCTTATTCTACTGAGCCATCTCTCTGGCCCCTAATTTCTCTTTAGTTAGTGTTCCTTCTATCTTCCTTCCCTGCCTTAAGCCAGCCAGTCATTTGGTCATTCCTGGGATGCGCTGTTGCCAGTCATTCATTTATATGTAGAGAGCCAAGAAAGAAGACAGGGCCCCCGCCCTTGAGGGACTTAGTTTGAAGCATAGTGCAAGTGAGCAAATGTTAGTTTGTTAGGGCTGCCCTAACCAAATACACAATCTGGGAGACTTAAATAACAGAAATTTGTTTTCTCAAAGTTATGGAGGCTGAAAGTGTGGGCACATTTGTTTTCTCCCTAGACCTGTCTTTCGGCTTACAGGCAGCTAACTTCTTGTTGTCCTTACATGGTCTTTTCTGATGTCTCTTCTTTTATTTTTTTATTCTTGTTAAGTTGCTAAATTGCCCAGGTTTGGCTCAAACCTGCGGTCTTTCTTCCTCAGCCTTCCAGAGTTCTGGGATTATAGACGTTAGCTTATTTTTTTTTTCATTAGTTTATTTTTATTTATTCATTTTTGTGGTACTGGGGATTGAATTCAGGATCTTGTGCTTGCCAGGCAAGCAATTATTTTACTGATCTGTCTTCCCAGCCCATAGACATTAGTTTGATCACCCATTTAAAAGCCTTGTATCACAAAATAACCATATCCTAAGCTAGGGAAGGGAAGGGTGTCCATATATAAGGTTTGAAGGGGAGACATAATACTAACATATACTCTTATGAAAAAAGTCAGGGCCGGGGAGATGGCTCAGTGGAATAAGCACTTTCCTGGCAAGCACAAGGGCCAGAGTTCAATCCCCGGTTCTGCAAAAAAAAAAAGAAAAGAAAAGAGTGGAGTACGCTGTGGGTACCATGAGGACACCCGGGAGGGAGGGGTCCAGCTCACCTAAAGAGGCTTCCTGGGGGAGGCAGCACTGGAGCTGAGTGTTGATGGACAGATAAGAGCCCAGCAGAGGTGGGAAGGCAGGGAGAAGAAACATTCAAGCCCAACAGAGCAAAGTGTGGAGCAATATGTACAAAAATTGGAGAATAAGAGGATTCTACATTTTTTCCCCAAGAAACTGTAAATAGTTCAAAAGTGTAGAGGTAGAGAATTCAAACAGAGATGGATAAGAGCAGAACCTGCAGTTGTCCTCAGGGGCCAGTCATGGAGAGTCACATGAGGAGTCTGGGTAGTATCTGTGGACCCCTGGTTTGGTTTGTCTTTCAGAAAGCCCACCATTCTATAGACCCCATGTGGTGGCACACGCCTGTAATCCCAGTGCTGGGGAGACTGAGAGCAAGAGGATCATTATGAGTCCATGTTGCACGAGTCCATGTTGCACCCTGTACCAAATAATAAAGAGAGTCCATCCACTCTGACTGTAATACAATGAATAACTTGGGGGGGCACTGATCTATGAGCTGGGGGATGATAGTATGCACCAGGTCAGATGAGAGGAATGGAATTGGGGAGTTGAGGGGGGGAGGCAGTAACGTCCCTTGTGGTCTCACTATTTGGCTCTGTATCACAGGCACCTCCCAAGGCCTGAGAGTTGTGGGGAGCCTCAGCTCATAACCTGTGTGGAGGATGGTCCAGATGAGCCTCCAAGAGCAATTGGACAGGGGCTGACAAGATAGCTCAGTGGTTTAAAGCGCCTGCTTTTGCAAGCTTAGGTGAAGCTCTCAGGAACCGCGGTTCAAACCTCAGCACCACATGCCCCACCAGCCCCACCCTGGGAGGCTGAGCCCATCCCCCCTCGCCAAAAAAAAGAAGAGCACTTGGACAACAGGGAGTAGAATTTCAAATGCCAAGTTAAAGTTGTTACTGGCTGCCTGGTTCTCTCCCGTAAATGTGTACCTTTTGGAGGATATGCTTGACATGATCTTGGACCTGCTTCTAGGGATAAGGGTCAACTGTCAGGCCAGGAATACAGGGACCTCCAAGGTTCAATAAATCCCCAGGCAATGCCCGCTTGCTGCCTGCAGGTGGCAGCACCATGACTCACAGACTACAAAGCCAGAAACCCTTTCTGGCAACTAAAAATAGCCACAAAGCCCAAGGGAAAAGAGAAATTTTGGTGATTACTTTGCATTGTGAAGTGTCTGATGTGGCCAGTTTGTAATTAGTAACAACAGGTTTTCATCCCAGGGTGACTCCTACTTAAGTCACCCACAAGTGAACCATTTCAACACAATCATTTTCCCTTTAAACGTTCCCTTCCACATCTGGCCCATCTGCATATATTTTTATATAGATGCACTCAGAGTCTGCTTTAGCAAGGCTGCATTTGAAAAGGAAGTACATAATTTTCTCTCCTTTGTTAGACATCTACTTTTTTTTCCTGAGATCTCACCCGCTTCCTTAGCCTCAAATATCACCACTGCACAGAAAAGCAGCCCCGTTTTTATCTACTCAGCCTCTGTTATTTCTTCATTCATTCCTTCACTTATTCACTTCATGCACTGTGCTGGGTACTGAGACTACAAGCGTAAGAATACACAACCGGGTCTGTCCCCGGAGCTTCTGTGGGCCGCCAGGGGCTGTGGGTGGGGAACAGTAAACAAATGATAATGATGTTATAAGATAAGAGATATAGGCTGGTGAGATGGCTCAGTGGTCTAAAGCACCTACTTAGAACAAGCCTAGCAAAGCACAGGGACCGCGGATCAATCCCCCAGCACCACATGCCAGCCAGCTCCGCCCCCTGGTGGGCTGAGCTGGCCACACACACAAAATAAAAAAAAAAAAGAACATTAAAAAAAAAAGACTCGGGTTTGACTTAAAAAAAAAAAAAAAAAAAAAGATAAGAGGTATAATGGGAATTTTGGGGAAAAAAAAATTACTAACTTGGAGACCTAAATAGAGAGAAAGCCAACTGGGTAGAGGAAATTGCATGTACAGAGATATGGACATTCAAGTGATCATGACACCTTCCGGAAACCACAAGTGGTTTAGTATTGGTGGAGTTTATGTTGGCCGGGGACTCACAGGGCAGGGCAGCAGGCAGGGGCTGAACTTTAGGGGCTCTGCAACAGACTTGCAACATTAATCTTGTAGATTACACCTATCTTAGTTCCAATCAATTTTCCACTCTGCAGCCACGGTGATAAAGCGTTCTGCAGATGACACTGTGTGGCCCAACCCCGCTTCAACGTCCCATAAACTGAGCCCGAGATTCTCTCCAACTGCCTCACCCACGGGCCACGTGCTTCTCTGTCCCAGAACACTCTCTTCTTCTTAGACCAGTAAGAGCCTCAGCCTAGACCTCACCCCTCTTCTGCCTTCCGTGACCCTGGAAGAGGTCAGGTCTCTTGCTTTGTGCTTCCAAAACAATCAGTATGTGCCTTATCATAGTCTCACAAGGAGGAAAGTGTTGTCCAGCCTGCCGAAGAATAGATGCTCAGTTAATGTTGGTAGAGAGAACGCATGAATGAATGCATAAAGTTTTTAATAGCACATTAGATATTTCCACCTACAGTGTTGAGTTCCACATTTTCAAAATTGGGCCATCGTTATCTTCTTCCTTGCCCTTCCCCCTTCATTGTGTCCCCCCACCTCCCGTCAGCTAGGTCTGCTTTCTTTCTCCATGTCTTGTTCCATTGTTTTGTAGCAGAAAGCCCAACATAAAACATCACTGAAAATATGTGACTGTGCATAA
>NW_004524609.1:15299321-15304136 GCF_000260255.1 Octodon degus | reverse complement strand
TATATTGTTTGTTGTTTGTTTTTGTTTTGAGACATGATCTTTCCATATAGTTCAGGGTGGCCTTGAAGTATTGTCCAGGTTGGCCTCAAACTGTTTGGCAGTTTTCCTATCTCAGCCTCCCTCATGCTAGGATTACAGGCATGTGCTACTGTGCCTGTCTTATTTTTTTTTTCCCCATTTACATATTTGTATGTCCAAGTCGCAGCTTGGATTCGTACTGATCCTCCTGTTTTCAGCCTCCCCAGTGCTGGGATTACAAGCATGTGCCACCATGCCTGGACTCAGTCGCCGGCTCAGTGCACCCAGTGGCTGGGCCAGTGCAGCATGCAGGATGTGGGATCAAACTCTGGTCCCCGAGCTTGCCAAAGCAGGGGCTTTATCTTGCCGGCCCCCGTCTTGTTTTAAATAAATACTTAAACACCATGTAGGTGTTAAAAGTGTCTGAATTCTAGGTTTTCATAGTAGAGCTGCTTTGCCTGTAGGCACACAGTACCATCAGGATCCCCCCCTTTTCCCTACTAATCAGTACATGGAATCTGAAAGCCCATTGTTGAGCACAGTAACAATCATCTCCTTTTCTAGGGCTTTTCCTGGCTCAGAGGGCATGATCTAGCCAGAACAAAGATGACTAAAATTTCAGGAAGGTCAATGGTCCCAACAGTTAGATGTGTTCTACATGCTTCTCTTGGTTCCTAAGCTGGGTCTGAAGTGACAAATATTTACACTGTTCTCCGTACTATCCGGGCCCACTCAGAACAAAGAACTGCAAGCCTTCCTCACTCCCCTGCTCCCATTTCTGCTGATCAGGCAAGCCTTCCTCTTTTATTCCGATATTTATTTCTTTATAGTTTGGCTACCATTTTAGAATCAAGTAGTGTAGTGGGGAAGAAAACGTGAGTTTTAAAACACGATGAGCCTTGGTTCAAACCTTGGCCTACTAGTGTTTGGTTTCCTTGGCAATATTACAAACCTCTGGAAGCCTCGGCTATTCAGTCTGTAAAAGGAAGATAGTACCCAGCCTGGGACACATGACGACTTCATACGGCTCAGGCAATTGCATCGATGACCCTCTTGTTATTTACACTTTTTACCTTCTGCTCAAAAACCTTGCAGGTTGCACATCACTTGAAAATGAATCCTATTGTGCCTCTCTCTTTATTCTTCCTCAAACCCTGGGCTCTGCCCAATCTGAAACACTGGCAGAGTCTTGCTTTCCTCTGTGCTCTCTCTTTGCAGTTCAGACCACCTTTGTCCTGATTACCTCAGTACCAAGTTAGGGCTCTTTCCTCTGCTGCAGCTCTCTATGCAGTTCAGCGGCACTGAGGACCAACTTTTTTTCTTTCAGACTAGGCAATTGTACATTAGAAACTGCTAGTCAGGTGACACAGGCCTGTAACCTCACAGGCTAAGACAGGATGATGACAAGTTTGAGATCAGCTTAGGCAATTTAAGAGAGACTCTGTCTCAAAAATAAATACATAAAAAAAAATTAAAAGGGCTGAGGATGTAGCTCAGTGGCAGTCTGGGTTTAATCTGCAAACAAAACAACAGAACTGCTGAAAGCTGAGCCTTTGTCTGGTTCCTCTTTTACCCTACAGACATCTCACACGCAGTTGATGCTCAGAAAACGCTTGGTGAAAGAGTAATATATTTTCCTTATTTCACTGGGCTCACTCATTCTGTGGAATCAGATGTCTGATTATTCTCAGCTCAACGTTGTTTTGTGAGGCCCTGGAGAGCATGCAAACATTTAGAGGCGTTTTATTCTTCTCTTTTACTTGGAAAGAGCTTTTGGAAGTGAAAAATTGAGTTCTCCAAGCCTCATCTTCTGCTACTCCCCCATACTCGAGGACGGAACTACTTAGCATCACACAAAACACGACTTTCTCACGCCTTCGTTCCTCCGCATGAATATGCCAATCCGTCTGCCTAACATGCCCTCTCTTCGGCTGCTCGGCCTGCCCCACTCCTACTCATCCTCCAAGACTCAGCCTTCTCTATAAAGGCTTCTCTGCAGTGGACCGAGAACTGACCCCTCCTCCATCTTTTAGCCTTCTCAGCCTTCCCTCAAATAGTTGTGACAGTAGAGAGGCATCTCTGCTTCTTCCCTGGACTGTGAATTGCTGGTAGGCCAGAACTGATTGACTGATTTCTTTCTTTATTCTTCTTCCTGTTTTTTGAGAGCCAGGATTTCTTTTCGTCATTTTACCTTCTAACCCCAGCACAATACTTACTTATATGGGGTACATGGTTCAGTCAACGAAAGAAAGAATCCTTGAATTCATCTCATATTGCAGTGTTTTTTGTTTGCTTTGTGCTGGGAATCGAATCGAGGACTTTGTGCTTGCCAAGTAAGCGCTGAGCCACTGAGCTACATTCCCAGCCCATTTGTTTGTTTTTGGAGACAGGGTCTCGCTCTGTAATTCAGGCTGGGCTTCAATTCGCTATATAGCCCAGGCTAGCCTCGAACTCATGGCAATTTACTTGTTTCAACCTACCAAGTGCTGGTGCACCCCCAAATCAGGCAACACCGTGGTTTGTATGATCCGGATTCCCAAACAATTGAAGACCCAGTTCTCCATATGTGCAATGCGCCATGTTACTATAAGACCTCTTTCCTCCGCGGACAATGGCAAGGTTTGGTGGAAAGTGAAGGAAAAGTGATTTGAACGTGTGTTATTCTTTCAGGGCAGAGCAGTAAATTGTCCATTCCAGCACGTCTAGAGTTACTGCCACCAGGGGGCGGAGCCAGGCGGGTGCCACCTGCTGCGAAGTGCCATTGCGCATGCGTCCCGGCACGTAGCGCGTCTACCTGCGGGGGCCCGGCAGCGAAGGAGCGCTTGCGCTCTGGGCCTTTTCCGCCGGAGGAAGTCTCGCGGGGGCGGGGCGCCGCGGGGCGGGGCAGCGTGGGGAAGTTCTCGCGGGACCGGGACCAGGAGCGGAAGCGAGGCGGCTGTGCAGCTTCGGCTACCGGGCGGCGGCGGCGGCGGCGGCGGCGGCGGCAGCGGCGGGAGCAGCGACGACCACGACCGAAGCTGAAGCGGTGACGGCGGCCGGAGCAGACGCTGCCCTCGTGGAGCAGCAGGAAGGTGTGCGGCCGTTCGCAGAGCTGCGGAGAGGCGGACCGGGCAAGACAAGGGCAGCTGCGCCACGGTGAGTGCGGGCAGCGGCTCTCGTTTGGCT
Source organism: Octodon degus (assembly GCF_000260255.1). Classification (NCBI taxonomy): domain Eukaryota; kingdom Metazoa; phylum Chordata; class Mammalia; order Rodentia; family Octodontidae; genus Octodon; species Octodon degus. The sequence goes on along the minus strand of NW_004524609.1, from coordinate 15,300,953 downwards.
CCGGTGTCTCTTCCTCCAGCTTCGGTGGCGGAGTACCGGGCCCAGCCTGCCCAGAACCGCTGGACAGACACAAGGTTCTAGTCGTGGCCGTGAGGCTCGGGGCGAGGAGCGGAACCTCCGGACTCCGGACTCCGGGTTTCCCCTTTTGGGGCGCTTCCTCTCTGGGGGCCGTCTTCCTCAGGTTTGGGACAGAGCCCGGGACCCCCGCGAGAAGCGGGGCTCCTTAGTGAGTTCTCCTGCCTCCTGTCGTGAGGGTTTGCGTAGAAGGGGCCCTGGAGCACCCGAGAGGCGCAGGGTGGCAATTCCGTGAGTCAGGCTGACTTAGCCCGGGAGGCGGGGGATTCGGTGCAGGCTGCAAACGTGGTGATTGATGCTCCTTCAACCTGCACAGCAACCACGTCACCATCGCTTGGCGTCTTTGGGGGATTTTTTTTTTTGGCGGAAATCTATCCACTGTGAGTTGGAATGTTTGCTACTGGAGCCCGTTGAGCGAGACCTCTGTGCCGGAGGTTTTCTTTTTTAAGCTACTTAGAAAAGACTTGGACAGGAAAATTGAGCCGCCGCAGGTCGGAGCGCTCGGAGAAAGATTTCAGCGCGTGACAGCGCTGTTAATGTTCATCTGCAAGACTATCCCTATACTTTCGTGACTGTAAGGCAGCAGAATTACGGCTTGTTTAGAAAGTAGCTCTAGGCTCGCTTCAGATGCTATAAAAGTGCCAATTGCAGAACAGCCGAAGTGCACTGGAGGTCTTTCTTCAGGTGGTGCTGGCGCTCAGAAAACTGAAAGATACGAGACATTATCGCTTTAGTCTGTTGTGGCTTTCTTACCTCTTTCACTTTGTACTTCTCCGGTTGTCGGCAGCTCTCTCGGACTAATTGCACTAGGGACGTGAAATGCTTGCTTTTGTAACTCTAGGCATTTGCTTCTCACGTCCCCCCCCCCTTTTTTTTTTTTCTAATCTACTTCCTCTTCCTTCTTTCTGTCCCTTGTCGGGCATAGTTTTTCAAACTTTCTGCCTTTTTGGCCCTGTGGGTTTTTTTCTTTTCAGGATTACGTCGTCTTTCTCGGTAAAATATCTCCTCTTTCCTGTTTCCATTCCTTTGCCTTCAGGTTACCACTATGTCCTTCATAGCCAGTCAGCCAGATGGGTTGCTAGAGAGCTAGGTGAGATTCGAGTTCTCCTCTTGGGAACTGGGAGGTTGAAAGGATTGAGTTGATCCGTAAGTAATCAATAGTGCCACCAGGTTACAAGTGTAGTTTGCTTGTGTTTTAGTTTTTTCCTCGCTTTAAGATTTTTGTGACTGCTTTTTCCTTCTTCTGTCTCTGTAGTAGTGAAGGAGATTAGGTCAGTTTGGGGTTTATGTGACTTTCAGTTTGGGTAAGGTTAGAGTTAAAGAATGAAAATCACTTGTACACCTATGAACATAACCTGGAAAACTTATTTATTTATTTTTTCTGGTACTGGGGATCGAACTCAGGACCTTGTGGTTGCCAGGCGGGCACTTAAGCCACTGAGCTATCTCCCCAACCCTAACCTGGAAAATTTAAAGGGCTATAACTTATTTAATTTTTTTTTATTTTTATTTATTTGAGAGAGAGAGAGAGAGAGAGAGAGAGAGAGAGAGAGAGAG
>NW_004524609.1:15292932-15295492 GCF_000260255.1 Octodon degus | reverse complement strand
GCTTTGCTAAGCTTGTTCTAAGTAGGTGCTTTAGACCACTAAGCCATCTCACCAGCCCCCTCAGACCCTTTTTAAATGTATTTTGAGACAGGGTCTCACTAAGTTGTCCCATGTAGGCTGGAACTTGCCATCCTCCTATTATAGATAGCCAAGCCTTTTAGAAATAGTAGGCAGTCAGGCTGGACTCTCAAAGAGTCTGTGCTGAGGACAACTGTGGTTGGAGGCCTGTTCACTAAAGGCCAGGCTTCAAGAAAAAGAGGAATTACTGTGCCCATATATTTCCCCTAGGAATGAACTGCAGTGATTCTCATTAGTCACCAGTCTCCCTTGGGTGGGGAACCAAAACTTCCTTAACCCACCCCTTCTAGGAGAGTCCTTGTCTGTCCCTTGTGAGCTTGCTAAGTGACTTGCTTCCCCATTTGATGCCCATGTAATCAGTATTACCTAAGTGACTATACTTGTTGTAATCTTATTGTTAGTTTTTTCCCACCTCACGCCAGTCCTGTGATTTTTCCATTAAATCAATATTATCTAAGCAACAGTACTTGTAATCTTATTGATTATAGTTCTGTCCCGCCTTAGACCAACCTCATCCTGTGGTTTTATTCTATCAAACTGCCATTCAGGACCCCTTCTGTCTTAGTAGTTTTTCTCTCAATAAATACCTTCTACTTTAACTTCTGTTGTCCCTAGAATTCATTCTTCAGTTTTAGAGAACATGAACTTGGACCATGGGACATCTAAGCAGGATGGAGGTTATATTTCCCTTATATTATTTGCAGGTCCTATATTCATCCCTTTGTCACTCCTGCCTCAGTCTGAGTAGCTGGGATTATAGGGAGGCCCCAGTGGCTGGAATGCAAATTTAAAAATTTCCTTGAACTTCTCAGAGTATAGCAGTGATTATTACTATTATTATTTGCAGGGGGGATTGAGACAGAATCTTGTTCTGTAGTTCAGACTGGTCTTGAGCTCACTTTGTAGCCCTTGCTGGCCTCAAACACTCCCCAACTCTCCTACTTCAGCCTCATGAGTGCTGAGATCTCTGTAGCCACTACCCAGGCTAATTCTTAAGATTTATATGTGTATCACTTGGGATTCTTTCTAAAATTATCTTCTAGAACTCCAGAGGATACCCAACAATGAATCAATCTTTGAAAGAGGGAATTTTGATATAGAAGGTCTAAGGACCAAAATTGTTATAAGTGCAGTCATAAAATAGTAAGACTTGTGTGCGATCCTAAGTTATTGAACTTAAAATGACACTTTTTTATATTTGAAGTAGATATTTAGAATAGCATTGTAATTAACTATAGGTGTGATTAGTTGTTTTTTGAGGTACTGGGATTGAACCAAGGACCTTCACACTAAGTTACATCCTAAACTCTTTTTTTTGTGATACCGGGAGTCAAACTGAGGCAGTTAGTTTACTTGTCAGGCACGCACTGTGCCACTGAGCTGTATCCCAAGCTTTTTTTTTCTTTTAAAAATACAATCTGTGATCAAAAAAAATTTTTTTGTTTTTTCTTTAATGTATTTAGTACAGGGTCTACAGGGTCTTATTACACAGATTGGACTTATAGTGATCTTGCTCTTTTCAGCCTCCCAAGCTTTGGGATTATAGGTGTGCGCCACCACATCGAGTTTCATTCGCCCTCTCAGCACACCTCAGGGACAGGGCCAGCACAGCATGCTAGGGATGGAACTCCAGTCCCTGTGCTTGCCTAAGCAGGTGCTTCAGTCTGCTGAGCTATCTGGCTGGCCCTATGTTTGTGTTTTATTTTGTACCAGAGTTGAACTCATGACTTCATGCTTGCCAGGCAGGTGCTGTGCCATTGCACTGAGTTAGGATTAGTTTTTATACGTGTAAATTTTGAGGGCATTGTTGGGGCTGTGAGGTGGAGTGATTTAAGTGTACACTTTTTTTTTTTTTTTTTTTTTTTTTTGGTGGAACTGGGGATTGAACTCAGGTCCTTGCGCTTGCCAGGGAAGCGCTTATTCCACTGAGCCACCTGTGGACAGCTCAACATTTTAATTCTTACAGTTGTTTTTCTTTGACACAACGGTAAGCATTTAAATGCTTGAGGCAGTTAGTTTACTTTAGCAAGTTTTCACATTTGAGCAATTGGTGTGTTTTATGCACTGCTTGTTAACACTACTTAGACATATTCCTCTAGAATTCCTCTTATCAAACTATTAGGTAGAATAAAAGAGTAGAAGTAATATGGAATAGAAAGCCACTATGCCCTCTTAAGAAAAATAAGTAGTTACTGTACTGGCTTAATTCACAGGGACTCCCCACTGTTATGAAATGGCCATTGAGATTCCTTGTTTTGTTTTGTTTTTATTTGTTGAAGTTGGCTTTTCCCCAGTTGTGCCAAATGAATATGTATTACTTTAATTTATACAAAGACCATAATGCATTATCTTGGAACACAGTTGGGGGAAGCAGTTCTAGGGATTGAATCTACAGGTTTGTGTTCTATTACTGAAGTATATCTCAGACCCTTTTTATTTTATTTATTTATTTATTTATTTAAAATTTTATTTATTTATTTGT
>NW_004524609.1:15277705-15292392 GCF_000260255.1 Octodon degus | reverse complement strand
TTTTTTTTTGGCAGAACCGGGGATTGAACTCAGGCCCTTGTGCTTGTCAGGCAAGCGCTTATTCCACTGAGCTATCTCCCCAGCACAAAACAAAAAAATAAAGCTAATGGATATTGATCAGGTGTATATATTTTGCACAGTGCTTATGTATATTGTATATCATTTCAGTGAGAAATTTGTGAAGTGGCATTGCTTAATCAAGAAAATTTATTTTTAGATTTTACCAAATTACTGTGCTTTCCAGAAAGTTGTTCTGTTTTTTTTTTTTTTTTTTTTTCTCTCTCTCTCTCTCTCTCTCTCTCTCTCTCTCTCTCTCTCTCGTTTTTTTTTTTTTTTTTGGTGCTGTGACTCAAACTGAGGCCCTTATACTTGCGAGGCAGCTGCTTGTGCCACTGAATACCCAGCCCCTTTCCAGAAAGATTGAGTTAATTAATTCCCAGCTACAGTATGGACTATTGATGTTTCTTTCTTTCTTTTTTTTCTTTTTTTTTGCAGAACCGGGGATTAAACTCAGGCCCTTGCACTTGCCAGGCAAGCGCTTATTCCACTGAGCCATCTCCCCAGCCCCCTGATGTTTCTGTATATTGAGCCATATTGCCTGGCAGAAAGTAGACAAGTAATTATTTAAAGTGTTGATGAATGAATGTCTGATAGGGTGAATCTGTTTACCCAAAGTATTTCAGAGACTTGATATTATAAATCTTAAAAAAATTTTCTAGGGCTGGGGAGATAGCTCAACGCTCTAAGCACCTGCCTGGCAAGGGTAATGTCCCAACTTTGCTCCCCAGTACTGCATGCTATGCTGGCCCAGAAACAGGCATGGTAATACAAGCCTGTAATCCTGGTGCTGGGGAGGCTGAGACAAGAGAATCACTATGAGTTCAAACAGCATAGTGAGACCCTGTATTAAAAAAAAAAAAAAAAAAAAAATCCAATGAGTATGTAGAAGAAATCTTATTATCTTAGTTTGCATTTATTTGTTTGCTTAGTGTTTAGTGGCAACTGGGGATCGAATCCTGAGCCTTCACACTGAGCCTGTCCTGTCCTGTCCTGACCTGTCCTGTCCTGGAGACAGGGTCTTGATAAATTTCCCAGGCTGGTCAAGACCTTGCAGCCCTTTTGCCTCACTGTGTGCCACCATCCTTGACTAAATAGAGTAACATTTTAAATTTGAGTTGTGTCAGGCTGTGTTCAAAGCACTTCACATGTATTATCTGTATTACCTAATATAATGCGCAGTTGGACCTATAAGGTAATTATTATCCCATTTTACAGATCAGGAAACTGGATCTTGTTTAAAAGGTTTATCCAGAATTATAACTGTAACCAGCAAGATCATTACTGAATGAGTTACAATAACCTTCCTCTAGTGACCATGCAGACTCAACACCAATATAACAGTGGCTAGGGCTGGCCAGATAGCGCAGCGGATTGCAGCACCTGCTTAGGCAGACGCAGGGACTTCAGGGACCAGGGTTCATCTCTGCCCTCCTGGCCCCGACTGTGGGGCTCACTGAGACTGCAGTTGAGACAGGGCAGGAGGTACATGAATAATCCAGCGCTTGGGAGGCTGAAAAGAGGTGGATCACCGTAAGTCTGATCTGTGTAGTAAGACCCTGTAGACAGTGAACTAAATACATTAAAAAAAAAAAAAAAAAGTGGCTCAGTAAGTGTCGTGTGTTTTATTTTCTGTGAATTTGAGAAGATAATTAAGTGGAAATAGAGTAAAATCTTTAAATACTTTCAGGACACTACATATTCAGATACAATGTTTATTATTTGAAATGAATAATTAAAGCTATAGTTACCCTTCCTAAGGTGGGTGATAACAGTTTGGAGATACTCTCATGAGGTAGCAGTATTAAATGTATTGCCACTTCATTTTCTTGGAAGAAATGGCAACCTCTATTAAAATCTACTGGGGCCGGGGAGATGGCTCAGTAGAATAAGCGCTTCCCTGGCAAGCACAGGGATCTGAGTTCAATCCCCAGTTCCACCCAAAATTTTAAAAAAAAAAAAAATCTATTGTGGGGTGCAGTCATGTGCACCTATAATCCCAGCCCTTACAAGCCTGATTTCTGGGAGTTCAGGCCAGCCTGGTTACATAGTGAGTTGTTTTATTTATTTATTTATTTATTTATTTATTTATTTATTTTTGCGGAACCAGGGATTGAACCCAGGCCCTTGAGCTTGCCAGGGAAGCACTTATTCCACTGAGCCATCTCCCCGGCCCCTATAGTGAGTTTAAGACCAGTCTGTAAGATTTTGTCCAAAAAAAAAAAATGTTGGGCAAGGACTGAGAATGTAGCTCAGTGGTAAAAAGAGTGATTATTATGTGTAAGGCCTTGGGTTCAATCCACAGCACCCCTCCCCAGAATTGTACTGTGCTTTGTACTTATCTTCAGATTTCTTCCTGTTAGTAATTAGTAGTGTATGTATATAGGGTAGTGATTTTTTTTTTCTTTTTAATGGAAGTTTTGAATTCTTTTTCTGCATGCAACCTAATAAATTGACCTCTTTGAATTTTCTAAATAAGATTTTGCATGGCCATTTAAATATTGACTTAATTTCCTGTTAGACTATCTCACAAAGCAATAGTTTGTCCTAGCATGGTGGTACACACCTGTATTCCCAGAACTGAGGAGACTGAGGCAGGATTGCTGCAAGTTCTAGGCCAGCCTGGGGCAAAGCCAGCCTGAACTATATGGCAAGGTTCTTTCTCAAAAATAATCAAGCACCCGAGTTCAATCCCTGGGACTGCAAAAAAAAAAAAAAAAAAAAAAAAATCAAGCAAAGGGCCAGCCAAATACCTCAGCAGATTAAAGCACTTACAGGCAGGCACAGGGGCTGCTGCTTCCATCTCTGGGCCTGCTGTGCTGGCCCCACCCCCAGGGCCCACTGAGAGGGCAACTGAGACTGGTCGTGGTGGCACCCACCTGAAATCCCAGCTCTTGGGAGGCTATAAACAGGCAGATCACTATTAGTCCAATCTAGTAGTGAGACCCTAAACACCCTGTAGACCCTTCCCTAAAATACAAAAAAATAAAATAAAATAAAATAAAGCAAACAAATCCCACAGAAAATACAGCACTAGTTATTTGAATAAGTGCTTGAATAATTACAATTTCCTAGAGGATTAATCATTTTTAAGCTTCCACCTCTGTTATTCAAATTATTTTGGTGGAGGGTACTGGGGATCAAACCCAAGTCTTGTGTTTGCCAATTGCCAGGCAGGCACTTATGCTGTTGAGCTGTAAGCTTTGGCTCTGAAACCTGTGGTAGATAAATTGAAGAAAGGGAATGTTACGAACGATCTTGGCTTTTATGCTACTGCTGTAAAATTATGGTGTCCTAAATTCTGAGTGACATAAAAGTTTATGCTCTGTTACTATATGGTATATTGGCAGTGGCAGTGCTTTGGGTTTCTGATTTTTTTCAAATCTGTTTTTTTTTTTGGCTTCTTAACATTGACATAGTGTCAACAATTTGTCCTGGGAACCAGTTAAAATGAATAGGATATCTTTGCATTTAGTAGAGATTTTACAGGGGCCAGGGAGATGGCTCAGTGGAATAAGTGCTTCCCTGGCAAGCTCAAGGGCCTGGGTTCAATCCCCGGTTCCGCAAAAAAAAAAAAAAAAAAAAAAGAAAGAAAGGGATTTTACAACATTTGGTATAAAAAGGGTAAAAATGTCTGTACTAGAAACTAGCCAAGTTAAAAAAAGAAACAGCAGTTATTTGTTTGTTTGTTTGTTTGTTTGTTTGTTTGTTTTTGGCAGAACTGGGGATTGAACTCAGGCCCTTGTGCTTGCCAGGGAAGCGCTTTTTCTACTGAGCCATCTCCCCAGCCCCAACAGCAGTTGTTAATGCTTGAGAAAATTGAAAGAGTATACAAAAGAGAAAGGTTGATTGTGGTGTACAGTATTTAAATGTACATTATTTAAATTATCAATGAACAGTATTTATTTTTGCCTTTTTGAGAGAGGGTCTCACTATGCAGTTCAGGCCGGCTTTCAGCTCATTTTGTAACCCAGACTGAAAGCTGGGATTACAGGTGTGTACCACCTCACCTGGTTGAACAGTATTTTATAACATATTACTATTTACATGACTTTTGCTAAGAATGGGATGTATAATACTAGTGTGATATGATGGGGGAAATTGACTGGGTAGGGACAGCTAAATCTTCACTTTTTAGGGAATAATCATTGAAATAAACTGAGAAAAAGCAACAGAAAGATATTGTTTGGAAGTACTATAAGTATGAAGAGAAGGCTAGAAACAAAATAGGATAGTTAATTGCATGCAGGTATTGGTAGGGAACTGCTTGTAAACTGTTTCATACTCTTGACTTTTAAAGTTACGTATATGGATTAGTTTAATTTAAAAACTGTATTGCTTAGGCAAGTGCAGGGGCCAGGGTTCCATCCCTGGCACCACATGCCACGCCAGCCTGCCCTCCGGGTGCGCTGAGGTGGGGATTGAGTCTGGGCGGGCTGTTGCACACCTGTAATCTCAGCATGAGAGAGGCAGAAAATAGGATCACTGAGTCCAAGCTGTGTAGTTGAGACCCTGTGTGTGTGCACACACACACATACCCCTATAGAGTATAAGTAAAGGATACCAAAAAATACATAAATATAAATATGCAGACTAATTTCTCTTTCTTCTGCTTGCCAAGCAGGCATTTATGCTACTGAGCTGCATTCCCTGTCCCAGACTAATTTTTCTATGTTTAAAAAATATTTATAAAATACTTACTGGGACTCTTCCTCTTTAGAGCCAGCACTACATAGAATAGCTTAGGTATGGCCTGAAAGAGTAAACATTGGTTTGGTTTATTAACCTGTAGCAGAATGTTTGGCTTTCAGAATTTACTGGAAGGACTTCTTACCTTTGATTTCTTCTGCGTAATACTCTGAACTAATCTGAATATTCTTTGTTGGTTTAGTGCCTATTCTGTTTGTAGTTGTGCTTGACTAATGCCGTAATTATTAACTTTAGAACAAAAGAATAACAGTTATTCATGCTCCTCAAATGATCTGCTAGATATTGTTTCTAAGAAAGGTGCCGTTATAAATAATCTGCCCTTATTCTGCCAATGTCCTTGTTTTCTGCTTTTGTTTAACATGTAGGAAAACAAGAACAGGGCTTTATTTTTCCCTTACGTGTGCGAAGGTCACAGTTGTGTCCAGTGTGCTTGGTGGGGAGACTCTTCACTACAGTAGTGGTTGCACTCCTACCCCATCATGACCTAATCTCCCACCTGCGGAATGCAGAGTTTACCTTTTTCTTCTGAGAAAAGCTATGCTCGGGTAACTGTGCCTTCAGTGTGACCTTATGACACCAGTCCCTGACTTTCTTCCCCCACGCTAGAGATTTGGCAATTTGGATTCTTTAAAAGGAATTCTTTCCAAGTATAGATTACAACCTCAGCTGTGGTGTTTAGGCTAGCTGGAAATAATGTAGAGGCTATTTCTGGAATGTTCAGCTTATTTTCAGGACTAGAGGTAAATGCCGAAGTTTTGGGGATTTTCAGGGGAAGAGGGAGCCTATGTAAGCACAATTTACTGTCAAAGAGCCCCCAGCTTAGTATCTTTCTCTGGTGGCTTGAATTAACGATCACAGTTTGGAGGTGGAAAGGGGAATCCACTGGTGCTCATGGTAGTGAGCTCTGAGAAGAGAGTTAAAGCAGCATGAGACTGAAGTCTGTCTGGCTTGCTTCCAACCTAGGAGTAGGAAAGGCAGTGTTCACAGGAAGCTAAGAAACATTGTTGGGGAGAAGGCAGAGAGATAGGCTTGTTTAACTGAGAAGGGTACAGCGCTCAGGTTGGACCCTTCTGTGTACTGCATTAGGAACTCAGGAAGAAGTGTGAGGGCTGCCTGAGGAAAGGTGGAGACTGACCGGGACTCCAGCCGGTTCCGTACTCCGCACACCAAGCATACTCAGTGGGAGGGAAGAGGAAGTGTGTTCTGGAATAGCTCAAGCAGCTTTTGCCATTGGCCGCCGGGCCTGTCAGTCGCCTGGGGGCTGAGGCTAAAAAGAGGAAGAAGGAGAGCCAGGCTATTGCCTTGAAGGGAGGAGGAGGGCTGAGCCGAGAGGAGCCAGGGGGCGTGGGGGGCTGGGACCACTGGCGGATTGGCAGGGCGGGGCTGCTGTGGATCCGGGCCACTTCTCCTAATCATCCCTCTTCTGATTCAGGGTGGCATTGTGCTTCTCTGCGTGCAGGAGTAGATCCAGAAGAGAAGTGAGACTGAGCCAGAGAGCTAGGTTGCTTCAGCAGGGAAGACTCCCTTCCCCGTGCTTCAGGCTGCTGAGCACTGAGCATCGCTCAGAATGGAAGCCATTGCCAAATATGACTTCAAAGCTACTGCAGACGATGAGCTGAGCTTCAAAAGGGGGGACATCCTCAAGGTAAGTGTTGATGCCAAGCACAATGCTGAGGTCACCTCTTCTTGTGCGTCTTTACCTTCTTTCACTGTGGTAACACAAAAGAACCTGCACTTGTTCTTTTTTCATCACACACTTTTTAACATTTAGTATCAGGTTTGAACTGTTGTGTAGCTTGTGATAGATGCTGGGTAGAATATTCAGTATGACTTAGAGTTAATATGATGTGTGGTCTTTAACTGCCTTTGTGTGGCTGCCCAGAGTATTTCTGTTTGTTGATACTAGTAATATTTCAAAGTAGTAAGATTGTAGAAAGGAAGGGTGTGAATAGACTGATTTACTTTATAGAGCTTATAATAAAAAAGGATTTTTTTTAAAGACCTAAACTTGAAATATTTAGCCTTAATTTATAGAACCAAAAAGATTTTGCATTTTGTAATATGATCTTGGTAGTTTAGAAATTAATTTTCCTGGTTTAGAGATGTTATTAAAAGTATATGCCAAAACTCATTAAAGAACCTCAGTGTATTTTTATTCTTTGTGGAAAAAACTAATGAAGTTGTAAATAATAAGGTTCAGTTTGCTATTGTGCAGGTCAAATTTTGATTTTCTTAAGAGAAACTTGAGCAGTTGATCTATTAAAATATAATTGTATATAAGAAATCTGGTGACAGTTTAGAAATAAGCTTCTTCATAGTTTGCAGCTTATTTTGAGTCCTGCTATTTACATGAGCATTCGCTCCCCACCTGGCACTGTTAGTTATGTTGTCCACTCAGTTGATTAGAGCAGTTTCCTCATTTGGATATGTAATTTATCTTTACAGGGTGTTATTGAAGAGTATATTAACTACAACTGAGGAAAAGCTCAACTGTGTCTCTAAGTCTTGATATTCTTTACTTGGAGCCTTGATTCAGTTGTTGGAATTTGCTAGACATTTGCTTAGTACCCTTGAATGAAAGCAATTCATAGACTTTATAGAGAAAGAAAGCAATTTAAGAGGAAGAAAACAAAACTGTTCCAGGCAGGCTAGTGCATGACTGTAATCCCAGTACTCAGGAGGCTGACACAGGAGGATTCAGAGTTTGAAGAGAGCCTAGGGTACATGGTGAGTTCATGGCAAGACAATATGATGAGACTGTTTCAAAAAACAAGAAGTGAAAATATGCTTTATAGAAAGAACTATATAAAGAACTTTTTTTAGGTTTTACCTTGCCTGTAATGCCCAAGGTATGGAGTTCTCTGAAGTTACCTGGAGTCATTTCATGATGTTAGAAATGTAGGTTGAATTTCATAGAAGGTGATACTGAAAAGCTCATAAGGGATGCAGATGGAGCTGTAAGTTTTAAAAAGTCATGTGCTGTACTGTATCTTCTGTTTCTTAGAGAGCTAGAAGTCAGAGAAAGGATAACTTAGATTACTAAGTTACTCTGTGGCGTTGGTGAGTGATTGCTGTTTTCAGCAGATGACCCATTTGTGATATAGTAAGACTGGCTACTCAACATTTGTAGCATGTACAAAATTCTTTTAGGGCCAAGTCTCTTCTCTCCTTCTTTAAGCTTACCTTAAAAACTTGAACCTGAAAGAATAGTAATGTATCTTTTTCTCCCAGTGCATTTTTAGCATGAAATCAACAAATTAAATAAAAGAATTTTAAATCTATTTTTAGACAACATTGTTCCTTAATTGCTGAAGTTACCTGGAGAAATTTGTCCTAGATTTAAGACTGTGAACATTTTATCAGTTCTTTAAATCATTCAGATTTGGAACCAGTTTAGAATCTTTCCCATTCCATAAGGGAGTGTGATACTGTGTAACACTCCCCCCCCCCCAAGAAAGTGAATCAGAATGCTCACATTTTTTTCCCAGATAATTCATTAGGGAGAGAAAAATACATATACTTGCTTCTTTCCAATTTGGTAGATAACTAGGATATGAAGTCATGCTGTTATTTCTTTTGAACAGTGGCCATTAAACTGTTTGTTAGTAATCTTGTGGGCCTTACTCCAAAAAAAAAAGTGTTAATACGGTAGCTGCCCTTTGTCTCATAATAGTTAGGAGGGACATGCATTAAGAGTTGTTAGTTTAAAAAAAAAAACAACAGTTTTTCCTCATTTGCTTCAAGGAGGAAACCAGTCACATTTGACTGGCTTTGATGTAATTTGATAACTCTCTAGGATGTTAGCTGTAAACTGAACCATGTGTAGAAGTGGCTGGGATACCATTGACCAGATTAACTTTGATTAAAATAGAAATATATTTGTTTGCCTTCCCTTGAAGAAGACCTATGCATATGGGTATGGAATGCTCTTCATTTCAAGATAATGGCTCTGACTAGAGTTCACAGGGATTGCATCCTCTCAGAATCTTGAGTTCCTAATTAACCTTTAATGTTGACTACTGTCCAGCAGACACTTTCCTTTTTTGTTTTTCTTTTCCTTCTCCCCCCCCCCCCTTTTTTTTTAACTTTGGCAGTACCAATGATCAAACTTAGGACCTTGCACTTGCCAGACAGGTGCTTATGCCACTGACCTATCTCTCTGGCTCTCTTGTTTTTCTGAGACATGGCTCTCATTATATAATTCAGTCTGGACTTGAACCGACTCTGTAGCCTCAAACTTGTAATGATCCTTCTGTCTCAGCCTTCCAAGTGCCGAGGTTCCAGGCATGTGCCACCACGCCTGATTACTTTTCCTTACTCTCTGTCTACACAGTGGCCTGCTACAACCCTGAGAAAAGAGCTCTTCTTTACTTTCCCTCTGGTATAAGCCTGGGTTTTTCTTGGTGAAGGGGAGGAAAGGCACTGGGGCTTTAAAATGGAAGGACTTCCCTTACAGGCTTCAATTCTTACATAGCTGTAAATGCATTTACTATTCCATGCTCATTAAAAGTAGCACAGGCTTGAGATAGTCCCACAGTTTTCCACTGACAGTACTCCTGGATAACAGGTTGGGGATGTAGCTCAATGGTAGAGAGCTTGCCTAGCATTGGCAAGGCCCTGAATTTTGTTTCTGAGTATCAAAAAACAAAAACAACCCTGAATAGTTTACCCCAGGTCACATAAAACTGCCTGAGTTTACCTGAGTTGCAGCTGCTGTGTAAGGGTGTGTGCAGGGCAAATAGTGCTACATAGCAATTAAAACCTGTGCTCTTTCCGTTCTAGAGCTGGCCTCCTGCTTTTTTCAGCTCTAGAAAGGATCTGCCCTTGCCTGCATCACTTAGATATCTTCTCTAGCAGGGACTCACTACCTTTACAACTTCCTGAATCTACTTGAGAAATAGGTCTTGTGTTACTTTTGGCTATTTACAGTGTCCTCTTGTCTGTGGTGTTGCTTGGCCTATTTCATTGTCACACTTAACTTAGTACTTCCTTGAACCAGATCCTGGGATCAGTTGCTTTAAGAACTGAGAAAGAGGGCCGGGGAGATGGCTCAGTGGAATAAGTGCTTCCCTGATGAATGCTAGGGCCTGAGTTCAGTCCCTGGTTCCGCCAAAAAAGACTGAGAAAGAAGTGTAAAATGTACTTTCTTCCTTCAGCAGCTCTAGAATCTTCTAAGTGAAAGGAGATTAACATATAAAACAGTAGGGAGAAGTATGTTACTTTGTAGGATTTATAGAGTGGAAAAGACCTTTGAAAAAATCTTTTAACTTACACTTTTATTATTTTACGTATAAAGAAGTTATGGTCCACAGAGATTAAATGATGTAGCCAGGATCACACAATTGTTCTTTCTCTGTAGTGAACTGGTATTTGATAAAATGTCAGAATTATATTGTACAGGGCTGGCATGATAGCTCAACAGAATAAAGTGCCTGCTTTGGCACGCACAGTGACCAGGGTTCCATCCCTGATCCTGCATACCACACCAGCCCCACCCCTGAGGTGTGCTGAGCTGGCGACTGTGTCTGGGCATGGTGGCGCACGCATGTAATCCCATTGCTGGGGAGGCTGAAAGCACGAGGATCACTATGAATCCAAGCAGTGTAGTGAGACCTTGTACCAAATTCATAAATAATAATAATAAAAGAATTATGTTGTACACTAATTGCTAGAGTAGGGAAAAAAAGAGGTTGGTAAGAGCTGGCATCAGAAGGATGTGTGTGCAAAAGTTGAGATGTAAATTCTCCCTGTGAGATGGACAAGATGGCTTGGTGAAGAGAGGACATTTAGGGTAGGGGAAGTTATGCTGGTTGTTTGAGATAGGAAGACAATACAGTTCTAGACTGCCATATAAGGATTTAGACTGTGATATAATCAAGATGGTAAAGTTGCAGTCAGGAAAGAAAAGCCCCAGCAAGGGACCAGCTGACCTGGTCCTTAAGAAGAAGCCTTAGAAGGGTTTTTGCTGCTGAAGAGTCTAGTGTACATAATAGATTGCAAAAGTGAAAGCCTGGGGGGGGGGGGAGAATAAAGGCCTGGAGCCAGAAGAATTGTGAGGAGGAGTCAGGTGTGAGCTTAAGCACCTGCATAGATATTGGGTATTAGGAATACCCAACAGTGATTGAGAAGTACTGAAAGGAAAAGATCATGGGATTTCTGCATATTATCTAGAGGCATTTGAATAAGTTTCCTATGTAACTGAGCAAAGAATGAACATGGATTATGATATTTGAGAGCTGGACCCTTCATTGCAGCTAAAAGTGCTGAATTTCAGTGTGCAGATCTCATTTCAGGTGTTTGAGCTTCCAGTCTCAAGAAGTAAGAGGTGGGGTGTTTTTCTTTACTCTTTAAAAATGCTAGTATCAATGTATAAGCACCTGTTGGTAAAAATTCTTGTCAGTCTTGCTAATGATTCATTTAATCTTTAAGAAATGACTTGAGTTTTCTCGAAGGAAATCACTTTGTCTTTTTTTTACTATATTTGTTTTATCAGCTGAATGGACTATTGCATATAATATAGGTGCTGAGAATGAACTTTCAGTTCCTCTACAGGACTGGAGGGGACTGGCTAAGCATCAGTCTTCCCCTCTTTTGGAGAAAGAAATAAATAAGGAAATACAGTGATCCTTTGGGGTCTTTCCTGTTTTACTTCCTTAAAATTGTAGATTGAAGTCACCATTGAATAGCTGCCATTTATGGAACATTTACTGTGCTACTGAGTTTCACATTATTCCTAGCCTTGGGCACTGAAAAATTGACACTGCTAGCCCATCTTAAAACTCAAAAAGGCTCAAAAGTTAAGACTTGCTCAGGTTCACACAGCTAGCATGTGGCAAAGCTGGAATTTTGATCTTAGGTCTGGGTGCAGTGGCTCCTCTAAAATATATGTAGATTCTTTATCTGTCAGGTACAAGTAAGCTAGAAATGCAGTAATTCTGCTTTATTCACCCCTCAGGCATTGCAACCATCCATTGACTCACTGGACTTCCTGCCTAAAATAAGATTCTTTCAGTGCATACTTGTAGTCCTAGCACATGAGAGGCTGAGACAGGAGGTTTGCAAAGAGTTTGAGGACAGCCTGGGCTACATAGATAATTCTAGGCCAGCCTGAACTGCATAGCAAGACCATGTCTCAAAACAAAACAAAACAAATTTAAATATAAAAAGAGGTCATTTTATGTGTGAGATTAGCAGAATGATAAAAATTGACACCCATCCTTTGTTGGCTAGGATGTAAGGATTTTTTCTTTTGGCTGGTTCAGAATGCTTTCAGGGCAGGTTTGGCTGGCTTGAGTTGTGAGGATCGAACCACAGCAGCCTGAGCCTGACTGCTTTGTTGAAGCAGGCGCTTAAATAACTGAGCTATGGGGCAGGCCCCCCTGGCTATGGTGTAAGGACATGAGTACTGCCTCCATATGTCTGTGGAGTTTGTATCAATACAATCTTTTCCAGTGGTGGCTTGGAATTATTTGTCAGAACATGGGAAGACACAGTAATATACTTCTAATAATTCAGGTTACAGGGCTGGGGAGATAGCTCAGTGGAATAAGTGCTTGCCTGGCCAGTGCAAGTAAATTCAATCCCTGTTTTTTTTTTTTTGTTTTGTTTTTTGTTTTTTTTTAATCCCTGGTATTAAAAAAAAAAAAAAAAAGCCATTCTAAGAAAGTTTGCAAACATTTAAAAATGTAGACATGAGGATGTTTGTTTCGGTGTATGTAGTGCCATCTAGGAAAAACATTTTCTACCAACTAAGAGATTATGAGATGGATTTCAGAGATACTAAAATATGTCAAAGGGGACATCTTCAAATAGTGAGTTTTACTATATTACTAAAAAAAAAAAATCAAAATAGTAGATCACAGTGCCTATTTAATGAAGTAGTATGAAAGGTGTGATGTTGACATAACACAGAATCCTGTCTTCATTTGTACAGGGGAGCATTTGAATGGCTCCTCTTTATAAGTTACAATATAATGTATTGAATGCTTAGTAAGTACTTGTACTAAGCTAAGTATTTTACTTGTACTTTTTTTTTTTTTTTTTTGGTAGAACCGGGGATTGAACTCAGGCCCTTGTGCTTGCCAGGGAAGCACTTATTCTACTGGGGCCATCTCCCCAACCCCTTTACTTGTACTCTTTCAGGTTTTTGTTTAAGTGTTCTGCTTGGGAGTTAGTTTGTTTCGTTAATGACTGGGGTTTTAATCTTTTTAATTTGGTTTTGTTGTTTGTTTGTTTTGTTTTTGTTTTTTTGAGATAAGGGTTTCCCTATGTAGTCCAGACTGGTCTTGATTGAATTTACAGCCTTGGTTGGCCTCAAATTCATGGCTATTCTCTTGCCTCAGCCTCTCCAGTCCTGGGATTACAGGTGTGCGCCATCATACTTGGCTTTGTTTTGCTTGTTTGTGTTTTGCAGTACTGGGGAGTGAAACTAGAGTCTACCCACTAACTTCATTCCCCCCACCCTTTTTTTTTTTAAAGTTTTGAAACAGAGTCTTGCTCAGTTGCCCAGGCTAGGCTGGAACATGCAGTCCTACTGCTTCAGCCTCCCAGAGTGCTGGGAGTACAGGCATGTGCCACCACACTGGCTGATAGTTTATTAATGTTACTCGATGCAAAACTTCTGATAAGAAGTGGTAAGTCAGGGACATTAAGTCACATGAATATAACCATAATAAATGAGAAATGTTTGTCTGCTGTTCAAAACTGTTTAAACTGTCTCAGAGCTCAGCTAAAAATCTAGTATAGTTACAGGATTGTCTGAAATACATGTCCTTTCTGCATTCTTACACAGCTGTAGTCAGGATTAAAACAAAAGACAGAGATGTGTACCTATAGGTGTGAGGGGGTGCCTTTACAGTTTTTTGCTAAAGGAAGTTTTGGGATTGTGCTATTGCCTAGAGGGAAGAGCTGTTTTTAAACAGCTTTCGGCAAAGCTCATCAGTGGTCTTTACTGTAAGAATTAAGTGTTTTCATTATCTATAGGTAAAGAGCCTTGGGAAATAATTCTCTTTGGTTTGAAGACTGAGAATAGGCATATTTTCCCCAAGCAACTTTTTAAAATTCTTAGGATGCTATAAACAATGCCATATTATATCCTTTGCAGGAAATCTTTAAAGAGTTCTTGCTCTCATTTCTAGCCATGTTTCGTAGAGTTACTATTCTGACATTTTTAGCAAAACACTTACTAATTACTTACAATGAAATATTAAAAGTTTTTTCCTTTACTTTAATAAGGGCTTCTTTAATTTACTCTTTATTTAGTTTGACAGGGTTTTTTTTTTTTTTTTTTTGGAGGGGGCAGTTTTGGAGATTGATCCCTGGAGTGTTCTACTACCAAACTATACTCATAGCCCATTTTATTTTATTATTTATTTATTTTTAGCAGAACCAGGGATTGAACTCAGGCCATTGCACTTTGCCAGGGAAGCACTTATTCTACTGAGCTGTCTCACCGGCCCCCTTTTTATTTTATTTTGAGATGGGGTCTTACTGAGTTGGATCTCTATTCCTAACCTAAATAACTGGAATTCCTCATTATGGCAAGTGTAGATCTTGTCTAAGTTTTATAACTATTCATACATTTTTATAATGCTGTATTGTAAGGGCCTTAATACTATAACATGTTACCATTTTCCATATTAGTTTTACTACTTTTTTTTTTAGCTTTTTGAGACAGGGTCTCACTATGCAGTTCAGGCTGGCCTTGAACTCTCTTTATAGCCCAGGCTGGTCTCAAACTTACAATGATCCTCTTCCCTTAGCCTAAGTGCTGGGATTACAGGCGTGTGCCACCACACATAGCTAGTTTTAACTAATTATCTTTAATGATTATCTGATACATCAAGGTGATGTTCTGTAATTGGATTAACTATTGCCCTATTTGTTGGATGTTTCACTTGTTTCTATTAATAATTTGGTAT
>NW_004524609.1:15276436-15277605 GCF_000260255.1 Octodon degus | reverse complement strand
ATTGATTGAACTCAGGACATTGTGCTTGCCAGGCAAGCACTTATTCTACTGAGCTATCTCCCCGGCTGATTTATAATGTTAAAGGAGGCTTTGATACATGTTTCCTTGTTTTCCAAAAGGATTAAACAAATGGTTATTTACCTAAAATAGCTAAATGACAGTGGGCCATATTCTCTAGTCCTAATACATAATAATAGCATAGCTAATGCCTGCTTCATTCTCTAGTCTCCCTTTTACAAAATAACATCATTTCAAACTTGACTGTTTTGTAGGACTGTAGTAACCAGATAGGTGAAATCTTAAATTTTATCTTTGGCATCTATGATGCTGATATATTTTTTCTGATGTACTTTTTATTTCATACCATTCTTTCAATTGATTAATTTGCTTTAAAGCTGTCAGGAGGTGCAATTAATAATTACTGAAATACATTGAATATTCATAGGTAATGCTATAGTTTTAATTCAGTTTTTCTCTTTTGAACTAGGTGAAAGTCTTCTGAAGGAAAGGTCATCCTCACTCAAGTGTGGAAAGAAATGAGAAGACTTTGTTTAGTTTACGCCTTTACATGCTGAAGGTTTTTGGGAAAGTGTAGAGTAAGGTAGTGAACATCCTTCATGTACCTGTGCACACTACAGTGCATCTGGATATTGGAATTATGGAGAGCTTTTACTTTCTGTGGCAAGCAGTTCTGTAGTGGATGTTTTTACCAGCATGTATTTTGTAATCAGAATGTCAACAAACATTTTAGGACCTATTTTGCTTTCTTACAAAAAAAAAATAAAAATAAATGGGCACAACTTCCTGAGCCAGATTAGTTTCATATTAAGACTCTTCACTCGCGCCTGCCTGGCAAACTCAAGGTCCTGAATTCAATTCCCAGGACCAGCGCGCCCCCCCAAAAAAATTTCTTGGTGCAAGCAATACCACTTCCTCTACATTTTCTGGGGCCATTATCTAGCTAGACTTTAGGTAGAATAGGTGATGATAAGCTAGAGAAATGCTCAGCTCTTTATAAATGATCAGAAGGGCTGATCAGATCGCTCAGACTAAAGCGCCTGCTTAGGCAGAGTGCAGCGGCCGGGGTTTCATCCTGGTGTGCTGAGACTGGCCATTGAGACTGGGTGTGGTGGTGCGGGCCTATAATCCTGGTGCTTTTTTTTTTTTTT
>NW_004524609.1:15252669-15276151 GCF_000260255.1 Octodon degus | reverse complement strand
CCTGTACTAAATACAAATAATAATAATAATAATAATAATAATAATAATAAATGATCAGGTAAGCATGACACTGATTTTGCTGTTCAGATTTCTGGTTGCAGTTGGCTGCTTTCTTCTGTACACAGTAACATGCTTTTTTACATGTCCACTTCTGACATATCAGTTTCCAAAAGTAGATCAAAATTACTGATGCAGCCAAATTGCAGGGAGTTTTTGTGTGTTTTTCTTGCCTTTTTCCATTTTTAGCTACATCTATTCGAGCTTTTGTGTATTATGTGTCAGCTTCTGTAAAATGTTTGACTTTGAAAAGTAAGAAAGTAAAAGTGTACAAAAGAAAAGTAAAGCCAGTAGTGAGGCAAAACACTTGTAATCCTGTCACTCTGATAGGAGAAGGCAAAAGGATTACAAATTCAAGCCCAGCCTGGCAATGTTAGTGACTTATTAGCAAGCTCTCCTGTCTTAAATAAATTGGGCTGGAGGTATAGCTCAATATGAAGGCCCTGAGTTTAACCCCACGTACCATAAAAAGAGATTTAAAAAGTGAAGATTTGAAATTGTAATTGGCTTTTAGTTGGTCATTATGTATTTTTAAAAAATTGTTTTCTTTTTAAAATGCTTACTAGATTTATAGGAAAGTATAAAAAGGTCAAACTCCTTCTGTCACCAAGAAACTTTTTCGAAATTAAGTAAATCTCACTCATAATTAGAAAATGTATATGACAAATCCTTTTCTTAAACAAAATTATTGTTAAGGTGTTGTCTAATGTTCAGGAGTTGTGTAACTTTTCATGAAAAAATAATGCACATATCCAAGCTCCTTTTACAATATACATTTTGTGTATAATGGGGAGCAAAAATTTGAAATTTTAATATTGAAAGTAAGCAGGTACTTCATCTTTGGAGACCGATTAAGCTTCTGTTTAAGTGTACAGTACTGCTTTAGAAAATGGCATTCTCTCCAAGGCTTTCTATGCCAAGCCATTAGAGAAAATCAATTATTAAGACTTTATTGAAAGTCACATGTTAAAGCTGAGTCAGAAAGCTGGGGAAGTGGGTATGTGCCTGTGGGACTCTGAGGCAAGAGGATCTTGAGTTCCACACCAGCCTGGGTTACATAGTGAGTTCAAGGTCAGCCTGAACTACATAATGAGACCCTGTCTCAAAAAAAAAAAAGCTGAGTCAGAATGGAACCTGAGACCCGTGGATTTTTCTAAAAAGTTATGCTAATGTAGTCTATATCAGATAACCATCCAATTGAATTTGCATAAGGTGTTTTGTTTTTGTTTTTTTTTTTTTTTTTGGTTCCTCGAATGCCTTCAGGGCACTTTTGGCCAGCGGGAGAGTTGTGAGGTTCAAACTCCAGCAACCTGAGGCTGACAGCTTTGTGGAAGCAGCCACTTAAAGGACTGAGCTAGGGCCAGGCCCCCCTAAGTTTTTTTTTTTTTTTTTTTTTTTTTTTTTTTGCTCTAAATGCCCTAAGGGGTGGTTTGGCTGGCTGGTGTGTTGTGGGGATCGAACTACAGCAACCTGAGGCTGACTGCTTTGTGGAAGCAGCCACTTAAACAACTGAGCTAAGGCCAGGCCCCCTATCCAATTGAATTTGAAACTAAGGGCTTCACTTAATTCTAGAAGTAGAAACCGATAGAGTCTACAGATCTTTCCTTGAAATTATTTGTTTGATTTCCTTCTCAATTTAAGAACCAATACTTCTAAGTTGTTCATGAACTTGGGATGTCATAATCTGTTCAAGAGCCTTTATCTGCCTTGTTTGAGCTGGTAATATAATTATTACCCCTGAACATGTTACTTTTTAAATCCTTAATAGTAATTCTCAAATGTAGCTATTAGCTTATTTGATATTGTGTGTTGTCTACGGCCACACCACCCTGAACGCGCCCGATCTTGTCTGATATTGTGTGTTAAGGGTAAGATTTCTGGATATTCTTTTCTGCATTTTACCTCATCCCTAGTAGATATTAAGAACCTGGCAGAAAGAACAGGCTTCTCATCTGTATATCTTCAAGCAGCCTAATGAAAAGATAGTCTTGTATACTTTGTTTTAGATTTCAGGTTTAAATATAAAAGTTTTTTTTTTTTTTTTTTCCAGAACTGGGGATTGAACTCAGGCCCTTGTGCTTGGCAGGGAAGCATTTATTCCACTGAGCTATTTCCCTGGCCCCAAAAGATTTTTATTTGCACTTGAATTTTTTAATGCACAAAAGATAACGACAACCTCCCCCCCCTTTTTTTTTTGTACTGGGAACAACCCAATCTTAATTGGAAATACATGGTGGTACTACACATAGCAAGTAGTGGCCTACAACAACATACTGAGTCCTGCCTCAGTTTGCTTGAGTAACTAGAACTACAGGTGCTTACCACCATGCCTGGCACATTTTTCTTTTTAATATAGATACTTTAGCTATAAATTTTGCTCTGATTTCCTACTTTAACTGCATGCAGTACATTTGGATATATAGTTTTGTTTTCATTCATTTCAAAGTATTGTGTAAATGTCCTTTTTATTTCTCTGACTCCTTGTTTATTTAGGAACATGTTTAATTTTAATATATTTGTAGATTTTCAAGACTTCATTGTTGTTCATTTCTAATTTAATTCTATTGTAATTTTAAAACATGTATTTTGTATGATTTCACTCCTTTTAGATTTATTTGGGTTTGATTTATGGCCTGGTATATAAGTTGTCCTGGAAAATGTTCTATTGTGTGTTTGAGATGAATGTTTGTTGTTGGATAGAGTCTTCTGTAGATGTGTGTTAGATCTAGTTGTTTTGGGTTTTTTTTTTTTTTTTTGGCAGCCTCAGAATGCCTTCAGGGCAGGTGTGGTAAGGCCCCAGGAACAGGGGTTTGGAACCACAGCATCCTGAGACTGACTGCTTTGCTTAAGCAGGCACTTAAACAACTGAGCTAATGGGAAGCCCCCCCCCCCCGCCATCCCCCCCTAGTTATTTTTCATTTTCATGTGAATGCACCCTGATGGTTATCTTTTTCTTTTTCTTTTTCTTTTTTTGGTGGAACCAGGGATCAAACTCAGGCCCTTGTGCTTGCCAGGCAAGCGCTTATTCTACTGAGCTATCTCCCCGGCCCCTAACTTTTATGCATTCTTAAAAATTACATATTTAGTAGCTCGATGTGAATTATACCAACGTTTTAGTATCTTCTAGGTGAATAGTACTGTGCTTAGTGATGAGATTGATACAAAGACTGAGATTTGAAATCAAAATACTTAGAGTTTAAGTTTTTTGTTTTTTTTTTTTTTTTTTTGGTGAAACTGGGGATTGAACTCAGTCCCTCATGCTCACCAGAGAAGCACTTATTCCACTGAGCCATCTCCCCAGCCCCTAGAGTTTAAGTATTTAAAGAATTTTCTGAAAGTATGAGTTCGGTGTTTCAGATGAAACAAACTTAGTAAGATGAGTATTGAACGTTTTCCTTTTCTTTTCTCCTTTTTGAGATACATTCCCACTGTGTTGCCCCCAGTAGCTGGGAGCACAGGTGTGTACCACTGCACTTGGCATATTGAACATCCTTCTTAGTTAATTTAGAAGTTCTCATGACTGCTTTGTCCATACAGATGTACCTGGCTTATTGACATTTTTTGTTTCTAACATTAGTGAAACTTGTTAACTCTGAAGGGCTGTTAGTTTGTCTAGAACACTTGTTAAATTGCTTTTCAATGAATTTGGCAGAGGTATAAAAGACAAGAGCCATATTGATAGCCACATGGCATATGCAAGATCCTCAAAATAATTATGACACTTCTTTTACATTTTGTAGGAGACTTGAGACAAATGCCTTCAGACTTTAGGCCTGTGGTTCTACTCTTTCTTAAGGAAGTGCTCTGTTTTAAAAAGTTTCCAGTCAGGCATGGTGGTGCATGCCTGTATTCCCAGCCCTGGGGAGGCTGAAGCAGGAGGATCACCATGAGTTGAAGCCAGCCTGTTCTATATAAGTGAGACCGTGCTGCAGAAAAACCCTACGAGTTTCCACTATGCATTTGTACTGAATGTAGAAAATACAAAATAAAGTCTGTAGTAGGTGGTACTGCTTTTAACTAGAACTTGCGTATATTGAACATATCCTGAACCTTAATACCAGTGTAACTTCAGAAATAGTTTTTTATTTTCCCCATCATAGAACGTTATATTTTACAAGTTTGTACTTTATAGTGTTACAAACATAATACCTGCTAGTTAGTTGTTAATTTCTTTTTTTAATCAGATTTTGTTGGTACATTTTAATATACATAATGATCATATTCCTGTACATGGTGTATCTTAATTCTTTTTTCCCCCTTCCCTTTCCATTTATAAAAGTTTTGTTTCCATTTTTTCTTATTTTGTCATTTGTTTTTTACCTTTCCCTTTTCTTTCCCCCTCTAGTAGTTAATTTCTAAAGTTCAAGTTAGGCATCAAAACAAGTAGAGAATGGAACTAGGAGTGTAGCTCAGCTGTAGAATGCTTGCCTAGCATGATTCCATCTCCAGCGCTGTGGGGGGGGGGAATCAATAAATAAACTCAGGGGTGGGCCAGGGAGATGGCTCAGTAGAATAAGTGCTTCCCTGGCAAACACAAGGGCCTGAGTTCAGTCCCCGGTTCCACCAAAACAAAAAAAGAAGCTCAGGGGTAGGTGGGATAGCTCAGCAGACTAAACACCTGCTTAAGCAAGTGCAGGGACCGGGGTATGTATGTGTGAGAATCACTGGCACCATGTGCCATTCTGGCCCTGCCCTGGGCACCCTGACCCAGCACTGGAGACTGGACATGGTGGCACACACCTGTAATCCCAGCTCTGGGGAGGCTGAAAACGGGAAGATGACTATGAGACTGAGCTCCATACTGAGATCCATTACCAAATACATTAAAAAAAAAAAAAAAAAAAGCCAGCAGTAGCAGCTCAGGATTTTCATAGCTCTAAACACATTGATTCAGTTAATATTATTTACCAAATACGAGTATGGAAGCTCCAAGACCTATGGTTGTTGATACAAGAGGATGCAACATCTAGTTTTCTGTGTTGTCAACGTAGGACCCCTCCTTAAGGAAGAAGTAAAACTTATTTGGGGTGTAACTCAGTGGTAGAGCATTGCTTTGCATGTGCAAGGGTTTGGGTTTGACCTGCAGCACTGGGGGGGAAATCACTTCTTTGCTTGTGTTGGCCATATTTCAAATTCTTGGCTTGTGCCTACTATTTTGCACAGTGCAGATATAGGATGTTTGTAGAACTGCAGAAAGTTTTATTGGGTAGCCCTCCTGTAAATGTGACTTCCTTAGTTACTTTCCTCTTCAAGACACAGTATCCAGCACCCACAACTTAAAGGAGCAGAGGTTTATTTGGTTGTCCTTTCAGTACATAGTTGGCCAGCTCCAAAGAAGAGACAGCTAGTCAGGAAAACTGCACAAGTCTAGGAAGCAGAGAGTAGTGAAGAAAGGCGTCATGGAGGGATATACATTCTTTACTTAACACCCCAGTAACCCTGCCTTTTCCAGCCTGACCCCACTTTTCAGAAGCCCCACATGTGATCCTGAGGCTTGAGGAGCATTTAGATTTAATCATAGCACCTCTTACATCACTATGTTTTGGTTCTCAAAATATTTAGATCACTTTGAAGTGCAAGGGTTCATGTCTTCCCCCTCATGGAAAACTTGGTGTTAACTGTGATCTTTGGAGGTGAGAGATCTTTGGGCAAGATTGGTATAGGAGTGGCAAGTAAATACTGCTGTGGACTAGGAGAATTAGGGTGGGAATCCCTGTCTGTGTTTTGAGACAGGGTCTTGCTATGTAGTTCAGGCTGGTCCTGAATTCACGCCAGTCCTCCTGCCTCTGCCTCGCAAGTGTTGGGATTACAGGGGTGTGCCACCCATTCAGCAGGTTTTCCCTTTCTTGCAAGTTCTTGCAAGTTCCTTCTCTGTCATCTTTTGGTGAACCTTCAGTTTCCTAACCCTCCTCTTCATGGTGCTGGCCTTTCACCTGTGACTCGTGCACAGGCAGATCTGGGGAACCTGTTGCCACCTTGACCAGTGAAAATAAAATGGAAGGAACCTGTATATAGAGACTCCTGAGGTGGTTAGTGAGATTTTTTTTTTTTTTTTTTTTTTTTTTTTAGTCTAGTGCTGCCTCTTCTAATTTGAGTGCCTGTGTCACTGGATGTGTAATGTGGTCTCGAGCTAAATGTGCAGACAGCAGCATCTGAGGCACTTCCAGAGAGCAGAGGCAGCATTTCTTTGAATTCAACAAAACCATAATTATTGTGTTTTCTTTTCAGAACTGTTTTATGCAAGTACTCTTAGGGAAGGCAAAGCCTGACTCTTACCGTAGATAGTCATTTAGAGTCTGTGTTAACTTACACCAGAATTTTGCACAAAATTTCCTATCTTTGCTAGAACAGCTCCATGGGGTTTTATGACACCATTTTTGTCAGTAGTGTCAAAAATAGTGAGTGAGGTGATCTTAGGGGTTATCTTTAAACAAAATCTGGTGAGTTTTGAGTTTGTTGCTTAGTTTCCTTGCACACTGAGCCATCTCATGTTTGTTTCTTTTGCCTGGTAAAGTATAACCTTCAGCATAAAAAGTCAAACTGCTAAGATTACTTTTATAACCTAAACTTAGAAGCTTAACTTAACCTTGGACACCTCTTGTCTTTGTTGTTTTTTCCCTTGAGCAGGCCTAAGCTCCCAAAGGCTTTCCTAGTACTTTCTTTTCCTCATGGGGCCCTTCATGGCCCCTTTAGCTCATGCAGACGTTTTGCCATAGCACCTGATTGTCCAGATCCTCAGCTTCTCGGATCTGTTGTGCTTTTTGCAGAGGGAATGTTGGGTGGTACCTTCAGACATGGTAGCTGAATGTGTTAGAGGGAAGAGTGGGTAGAAGTTAAAATCTACCCCATGTTCATCTTGCTTGTTATGGATGAGTCCAGTGATACCATCTTTCTGTCATGAAGCATTGTCTTGCCAGAATTCAGGCTAGATGCCTTCTTCCCTACATACACGCATGCATGCATGCACACACATGTGCACGAGTGCTGGGAATTAAGCCTAAGTCCTCACACATGCTACAAAAACACTTTGACTGGGCTGTAGCCTGGTCCTTTCATTAAAATTGTGTCTTGAAGACAGTCTTACTAAGTTGCCCAAGCTGACCTCAAACTTGCAATCTTTTTTGCTTCAGTGCCTTGAGAAGGATTGCAGGCCTGCACCACTGCACCAGGCTCAGGCTTACTTCTTACAGTCTTAGCTCTTCTACCTTTGCCTGACAGAAGTAGGGATTCTTGAATTTTTATTCTTTTTTTTTGTTGTTACCACCTTGATTATTTTCCTTAACCACTTTTACTTTGACTTTTTTAAGGTATAATTACACTTTTCTGTGCATATAATCAAGAATACTTTATTAATTTGATTTTTTAAAGTAACTACCCAATAGACAATCACAACTTCCTTTAGCTTTTGTTCTTGCATATTTATTTCATCCAATGTCATGATAGTGGTTTTTTTTTTCATTAACAGTCAAGCTTAGGTGAGAAAATTACTATAAAAGGAGATTCTAACACATACACTTTTTCTTAGCCAGAAGAAGCATTACATACTTTTCTTACTAAATTTGTGCTTTATCCTTAGTGTATAAGAAACAAAAAAATTCACAGGAATAGTTTGAAGTTACTCTAATGATTTGTTTTAATTCACTTAGTTTATACATCCAGTGGCCCTAGAAGAAGTGCTAGAGAAGAACCTTATAGAGTACAGGATGTGGAAAGATGAATCTTTTCTCATCAGAAAAGTGAGATGGCTTAAGAGAAGACTTTATTCATGGTTTCAAAGCTTTGCCAAAACCCTTAGCTTAACAGACAGCTGTTAAACTCTAGATTGTGTGTCTGCACTTCAGGGATGTTTTCTGACTTCTTATTAGAAGCTCTGCTCAGGCTGGCTGGAATGCCTCATGGTGCCAAACATAGCTGTGGCTGGCCTGGAGTATGTCCACGCTGAACAAGGTCCAGTCGAAAGGGACATGGAGTGTGTATTCTCTTTGTCAGAGTTGGGGTGTCTTCACAGTGACAGTCATGCAGGCAGATCCAACATGCTTCTGATTCCTTCTTCTTAAAATATATCATTTCAGTTTCTGTAGACCTGAGTTGTGAGTTCCAGTCAATACATAACAATAATTATATAATTTAATAATTTTTCAGATTTGTTCACAGGAGCCAGCTGTCGCCTATGCATAGTGGTAGCAAGCATGGAGCTTGGCCTCAGTGAACTGGGTTAGCACTGTGTGCTACTCAGTAGTGAATTTGCATCTGTGGTAGGACCCAAAAAGTCCGCCCAAGTCTTACTGTTAAACATTTCATTTACTTGGGGTACGCATGCTTCTTGATTAGTACTGTGGTGGTCCATGTTTTGAGTAAGTAATGTTTTACTTAGAAGTATTCATTTGTTAGCTGGCTGTGGTAATGCATGCCTGTAATCCCAGTACTTGGGAGGCTGAGCCAGGATTGCCTCAAAACAGCATGGACTACAGTGACTTCATAGCCAGCCTGAACTACATAGTGAAACCCCGGCTCCAAAAACAAAAGAAGTATTCATTTGTATTGAGGTGCTTTTTAGTAATTGTAGATACATTTGCATCAGAAAGTCAATAATTTCTTAAACAGGATCTCCCATGGCCAGGGGCATTCTTAGGTGGATCAGCCATGCCCAGGAACCAGTAATTCCCCATACAGGCCATTCCAGTGCATGGTCCATGTCTCAGTCCTACATTCTGACTTACTAGCTGAGTGCTGAGAAACAGAAATGAACTTTTCCTCAATATAAAGTTAATAATGCCTTAATTTTTTTTTAATGCTAAATATTGAACCTAGGGCCTTGAAAATGCTAAGTAGGTGCTCTACCACTGAACCATGTCCCCAGCCATCCTCCAGTTTTAGTTTTAGGGGTTTTTTGTTGTTGTTTTTTGTTTTTCAAAACAGTCTCACTGTGTTCCCCAAGCTGGCTTTCAACTCTTGAGTTTGTGCTGAAGAAACTTTCAGTTTGCTATGAATTGAGTTGATGAGGCCATCTATACCTGTGGAATAAATTGTAAGGAAGGCAGTTTATGAAATATATATTTTGGTTAAATAACTGATTTAGGGGAATTATAGTAAGATGGAGTTGATTGTTCACTACAGTTTTGGACTCCATTCTAAGAAATACTTCCTAAAACTATAGTTCTCATCTGAATAATCAGAGCTTTCTAGGTAGGAAGCCTTGTGAATACAGGTGGGCTTGAACAATTTTCACAAGAGGCAAGAAAACGAACTCTTACTGAGCTCCTGCTCTGAGGGGCCACATAGATTAGATACCAGCTACACTGCTGCTTTACTTCTTCCCATCTCTATGGAAGAGCATTTTCATAGTTAATGAGAGAACATTTTTCAAGTGAGTTCACAGAGATTTGCAGAGCAGAACATTTGAACATTTTATCTGCTTCATATTTGAATTGTGGTCCCATCAGAAGGACCTATCTTGATGAAACAGCAGTATCAAAGCTGCGCTTTAGAAAGTTTACTTTGAGAAATAGGGATGGAAGTAGGGAAAGATGAGAGGCCAGGAAGTAAACATCCAGGCTGGAGCCAGACCTGAGGATACAGCTCAGTGCAAAGGCCATGGGTTCAGTCTTTAGTCCCAAGCAAGCAATTTTGTTTCAGGCAAGCTAGTTAGTACATTTAGTGGGAGTGGGAAAGAGCTAAATCTAGAGGGTGTTACAAAGGAAAAATTAACTGGAGTTGTTGATTGGATAGCTTGGGTAAGAGATTCCTCTTAGCCAAACAATTTCTGGCCTCTGAGAGTGGGGAGGTAATGGCAACATTAACACAGATGGGAAAACTGGGAATTAACTAATTATGGGTGGTAAAAGGTAGAATTCTAGGGGCCAGGGAGATAGCTCAGTGGAATAAGTGCTTGCCTGGCAAGTACAAGGTCCTGAGTTCAATCCCTGGTACTGCCAAAAAAAAAAAAGAAAAAAAGAAAAAAAAAGAAAGATGCTAAAGGTGGAATTCTAAACCATATGAAAATTGACCGAAAACACAGTGGATAGTTTAGAATCTTTCCCACTGCTGTACTAAACAAACAGTGATGCAACTCAACTCTTCAAAAGATAACTTTCTGCATATTACAAGAACCAGCCTTAACATTGAAGAGCCTGAGGTTTTACTGCTTTGGACAACTTCTATTTTATGATTTCTTTTTAAACCGAGTAATGGGCCGGATTGCTACCATTTGTGACAATTACTAGACCCAGCAGTCCCTCTCTGGGTACAAACCCAAAGAAGATGAAATCACTATGTAAAGACATCTGCTGTTCCATATTCATTGCAACATTGCTCACAGTAGCCAAGATGTGGGAACAACCAGCATGTGCCCATAGTGTATAAAGAAACTGTCATGTGTGCAATGAGCACACACAAGACACACACGCAGAGTTATAAAAAGAGCCTGTCAATAGCCACAACATAGATAGACCTGGAAGCCAGTAAACCACACAAAAGGAATTGCATGATCCCACTTACATGTACATAGAGAATAAAACTGCTTACCAGGATGGAGGAGAAGAGAAAAAATAGGGAGATGTATGTTAAAGAATACAAAGTAGCAATAGGTCAGATGAGTGAATGCAAAGAGCTAATGTCCTGCATGAGGACTGAAGTTAACAGTGTTGTCAGGAGTTTTGCAGCTACTCTTTGGGGTAGAAAGGGGGATAAGCAGCTATCTGAGATGATGGATATGCTAATCTACTTCACTATTTTCTCGATGCTGAGACAAAATACTCATGATCCAAAGTTAAAGGAGGAATGGTTTATTCTATCCCACAGTTTGCAGAGGTTTAAGGCTACAGTCAGCTGGTTCCCAGGCAGGGTGGCATAGCAGAGGGACATCACAGAGGAGAAACAGTTCAGTGGCTGGTAGAAGGCACTGAGCAGCAGCAACAAGCTTCCTTTCCATTTTATGCCATCCAGGCTACAAGCCCTTTGGGTGGTGCCGCCCACAGCCAGGGTGAGGCTTTCCGTTATCCATACCCAGAGCTATGCTAAACCAATCAGCAGACTAATTCAGTAACATACACCCTTAATTCCAGTAATCCCAGGATCACACGTCCAGCCAGTGCTCAAAAACCCCACCTGTAAGTGTATGAAGCTTTGGAGGGACACCAAGATACAAGCCATAAAGCTATAATAAGGATTTTACTGTGTATATATAACTTGTAACATGTTGTATACCTTAAATATGTGAGATAAATTGTATTTTTAAATGAAGCTAGGGGCCAGTGAGATAGCTTAGCAGACTAAGTGCGTGTTTAGGCAAGCGCAGGGACCAGGGTTGATCCCCACTACCACATGTGGTGCCACCCCCGATGCTGGGCGCACTGGGTGGGCCACCAAGACCTGTCATGGTGCACACACCTGTAATCCCAGTGCTGGGAGGCTGAAAATAAGAGGATCACTACGAGTCTGAGCTGCATAGTGAGACCCTATGCCAAGTACATTTAAAAAAAAAGCCAAGGATATAGTTCAGTGACACAAGTGCCTGCCTGGCAAGCCCAAGGTCCTGAGTTCGATTTCCAATAACAAAAACAAAACAATAACATAAAAAGTTATTGACCCAAGTGTGATGTTCACACCCTCAGGTGGTAGAGGAAAGAGGATCATCAGGAGTTTGAGGGAGGACAGTCGAAGTGAGTTGAAGGTCAGCCAGAACTACATAGTGAAATCCTGTCTCCCTCCTGTGCCTACCCCAAGACATTGAGGACTACATGTAAGAAGTAAGGTAGATAACTCCCAAATGACTTAAGATTTGAATAGATAGACAGACAAACAGACAGAAAGAGAGAGAGAGAGAGAGAGAGAGAGAGAGAGAGAGAGAGAGAGAGAGAGAGAGAGAGAAATGTATTTTAGGGGGCAGCGTTCTTCACTGGGGGTTGGAGTGTAAATGAAGTGTGAGTTTCAAGGGCACTCATTAACCTTTTTAAAAAATTAAAAAGTGGGGGCCGAGGAGATAGCTCAGTAGAATAAGCGCTTACCTGGCAAGCACAAGGGCCTGAGTTCAATCCCCAGTTCCACAATAAATAAATAAATAAATAAATAAATAAATAAATAAATAAATAAATATTTAAAAGTATATATATGGTGGTTTCTTAACTTTACATTTTTTATGAATAATAGCTGTCACACATAACATTCAGCATAGGAAATTTGTATCTGTACATTATTATTTATTTATGTATTTTTTTTTCAAAGAATTTATGTACTTTTTGAGATAGGGTCTCCTATGCAGGTCCGACTGGCCTTGAGCTCACTTTGTAGCCCAGGCTTGTCTCAAATTCACAAAGGCCTTCCTATCTCAGCCTCCTGAGGCTTGCGCCTCCATGCCCAGCTCATAGTGTATCTTTTTGTGTGTGTGTATTTAATACAGAGTCTCACTACACAAATCAGACTTGTAGTGATTCTCCTGTTTTCAGCCTCCCAAGCACTTGGATTGCAGGGGTGCACCACCATACCCAATCTTAGTCTTAGTCTCAGCACGCCCCAGAGGTGGCACACCAGGGAATCAAACCCCAGTCGCTGCATCTGCCTAAACAGGTGCTTTAGTCTGTTGAGCTGTTTGGCCAGCCCATGTCTTACCGTCTAAAGATTTACACTAATGATGCTTCTTTTCCCTTTTACTTATTATATTCTGTCTCCCATAGTCCCATTTGATTTGAACCTTTTCACTTAGGTGTAGATTGTAGATGTTGTTTCTCAGATTAAATGAGCCATGACTACCACAGTTGAATAAGGTGAAACTTCTAAGACAGCAGCTTACCAGAATAACCTGTCCCTGTTAGCCCTGGATAGTTCTATTAAAAATGCAAAATTTCATATTCTGAATAAAAGAACAGAAGATATTTTTCTGTGCTGTTACTTATAGCAAAGTATAGAATTCATTTAAGTAGGATTTAAAATCTTTGAGGTTACAAGATTTTGTCCAGAAGAATTAAATAACTCCAGCTTAGCCATTTTGAGATTTTGAGACAGTGAAAAATAGAAAACCTGGGGCTGGAGAGATGGCTCAGTGGTCTAAAGCACCTACTTAGAACAAGCTAAGCAAAGCACAGAGACCGCGGTTCGATCCCCCAGCACCACATGCCAGCCAGCCCCGCCCCCTAGTGGGCTGAGCTGGCCACACACACACAATAAATAAATGTAATAAATAAAAATAAATAAATAATTTTTTAAAAAAGTAGAAAACCTGGTGTCAGCTGAGCTGTGTTTGCCCCTTGGTGGACTTCTTCCCAGTTGAAACACAAGCATCTGGGTGGGCCGTAGCTGCAGCTGCAGTGGGGTTGTTGTCTGACACCTGCCAGCCTGTGGCGCTCACAGACTCTCATGACAGCAGTCCTTTGGTTCTAGAGTTGTCAGAGTGTCCTAAAAATAAAGATGCCAGCAGTGGAGGAGAAGCTAACAAGATTAGTTGAATCTTTCTTGTTTTTCATGCACTGTCCTGAGAAATTTGGGTATTGTTCAAAACAACAGGTAAAGTGAAATTTGATGTTCTTAGACTATTTTGTTTTCCAGGAAGTAAGAGGAATTGTTCCTTTTTAGGACTCACCTGAGTAAATAAGGTTTTTTTCTCCTTAAAAAAGTGATTTTATTTTATTTATTTATTGGTATTAGGGATGAAACTCAGGATTTTGTGCTTGCCAGGCAGGCATTGTGCCACTGAGCTGTATTCCTGGCTAGAAAAGTGATTTTCCCCCATTTGGAATAAGCCTGTAATTCTGAGGTCATTGTCCAAAACAATCTGAAATAATTCTGTCCCCTCAGCTGCAGAAAATGCAAAACTCTTAATAGAAACCTAGCTATGTTATTGAAAACTTATCAGAAAGTGTGGACAGCCACACATTGTGGCTCATGTTTATAATCCCAGCACTGGGGAGGCTGAGGCAGGAGGATCACCAAGAGTTCAAGGCCAGCCTGAACTACATAGCAAAATCCTATATAAAGAAACAAAACATGGGCTGGTGGGATGGCTCGGTGGTCTAAAGCACCTACTTAGAACAAGCTTAGCAAAGCACAGGACCGCGGTTCAATCCCCCAGCACCACATGCCAGCCACCCCGCCCCCTGGTGGGCTGAGCTGGCCACACACATACACACACAAATAAATAAATAAAATTTAAAAAAAAAAAAAAGTGTAGATAGAAGTAAAAAATATATATAAATAAATGTCATATGAATGTGTTTAATATGTATCACAAACATATACTAAAAGAATTTAAAAAAGAAAAAAGAAATTGTATGGATAAGCATCTTTGGGGATCATATATACTAGCACATGGAAGGAAGTGTACTTAGTGGTTACGAATGGGACTCTGGCATTGTTCAGATCTAGTTCTGATTTGCTATATTCCCTCTATAAGTTATCTGGCCTCTTTAAATAGATCTTAGATTGTTTGTCTGTAAAATGGGATAATGCGTATACATCTTACAGAGTTGTGAGGATAAAATGACCTAATACATCTTAAATTCTGGATTATAAATTTAATAATATAAGTTGTGTTATTCATTAAAGGAAAGGCTAACTCATTCCTCAGATACATATGTGATAAAACTAGAGGCACTGCTCTGGAGGTCATTGCCTAGAAATACATGCCTTATCGTAGTTCATTCAGCTTGAACTCATTAGTGGAGCAGGTCTAGAAAGAAGAGTGGTATGGTCACCTCCACAGGTGATGAGGAGCCAAGTTCTGAAGGGCAAGGTAAGACTAAGGGAATGAAGGTGGAGGCCATGGTGTTCCTGGCAGAGAGAACACAAGGACACAGGAGAATGTGGAGCCTGAGGGGACTGCAGAGAGTTCCAGCACAGTCAGAAGGAGAGGCTTTGTGGGAAAATGGGAAACTCAAATGCTGGGCTAAAAATTGAACTCTGTTGCTTAAGGGTAGGAAATAATCCAATAATTGTTACACATAGAGATAGTATCAGACTTGTATTCAAGGAAAAAAGCATCTTAACAGGGCTAGAGGTAGGGAAATCAGTGAAGGATGTTACACTCTCGCCATGTGGAAATGATGCTGAGGTGACATGTTCCTAGGAGATGTAAGGAACTAGATTAATATGGACATATGAAAGTCTGATGAAGACTGTGAGATTATGAACTGGGGAAGGTAATAGGAGAGAGAAAATACTTTCTTAAATAGCCTCAGTTTCATTTAATTATGTTTAAGCAAGATATACAGAGAAAGATTTACTGAACAGATGTATATGTTGGTGTGACCTAGAGCAGTGATGGCAAACCTTTTAGAATTTTCAGTGATAACTGCTGTGGCACACATGCCATAGCTTTGCCACCATTGACCTAGAGAGATTTGGACACATCCGAGTAGAAAGAAAATAAGCAATAATGAAAGTTTGTGGGGCCGGGGAGATGGCTCAGTGGAATAAGCGTTTCCCTGGCAAGCGCAAGTGCCTGAGGTCAATCCCCGGTTCTCCCAAAAAAAAAAGAAAGAAAAAAAGTTTCTATGGGGGTGGGCTTTTCTAAAGTAAAACTGTAGAGTTAGAACAGTAACAAAAAGAGAACCCTGAGGAGGCTGGGGAGATAGCTCAGTAGAATAAGCACTTGCCTGGCAAGTGCAAGGTCCGGAGGGGGTGGGGAGGAGAGAGAGAGAGAGAGAGAGAGAGAGAGAGAGAGAGAGAGAGAGAGAGAGAGAGGAGAACCCTGAGAGATGCCAGACATTTAAAGAGGAGCCAGGGGGAGTAGTGCCATGGAATATTCCTGCTGTGCCTCAAGCCAAAAGAGGTTGTTGCACAGGAATATCTTAGGTTGACTTTTTGGTGCACAATTGCCGTGTTGCCATTTTGTCAGGGAAGCGCTTATTCCACTGAGCCATCGCCCTGGCCCCTGTAGTGTTGATATTTTGATGCACGCAACATATCAGCTGTCTTTGTGTTCTTTGTCTGAATTATTATTACTATTTTTTAATTCTTGGAATAACCTCAACAAAAACTCAAAGATACAATTTCATAAGAGTTAGACTTACTAAAGCATTGCATGGATAATATAACAGTTCTCATATTTGTTGTACTTCTGGGGTCTTGAAATAATAGACAAACAGTACAGCTGTCATTGTCCACAATCCATGTAATTTTCTAAAGTAGAAAAGATAGTTCAGGGGCTGGTGAGATGGCTCAGTGGTCTAAAGCACCTACTTAGAACAAGCTTAGCAAAGCACAGGGACCGTGGTTCAATCCCCCAACACCACATGCCAGCCAGCCCCGCCCCCTGGTGGGCTGAGCTGGCCACACACACACACACACACACACACACTAAATAAAAATTAAAAAAAAAAAAAGAAAAGAAAAGATAGTCCAGAGAGGAAGCTTAGAAGCAGAAGATGTGCAGAGTAAAAGAGTGGCATATCCTCTGTGACGGTTATAGAGGTGACCTGGATGGTGTATGTATTTATGGGTGGGGACTGGGACATACGCTGACCTGAGAAGGTAACGTAGGTAAGACACTGTGCACAACCTTTGAAAAAGGGTCTCTTGATTCTTAAAGTTAACAGGAAATTTCTGCAGTGGAAAATAATCTCCTCCTTCCCCCAGAACAGACAGACAGGTACTTCGTGAAAAGAATAGATTATGAAGCATGGTGTCCAGAACAACTCACAGCTGGGCTTCTAAAAGATTTTATACTTTCGGCAGGGCACCCAGAACACTCATTTTCCTTCTGTCTCCTTTTGTTATTTACCTCACATAATTCTCATTTTTGCCCTATCCATCCCTGAGACATACTATTCTCTCTTCCTGTGCCCCTAAAATGAGAAAGCCTTTAGCACTTCACTCCAGTGCTTTATTTGGCTGTCAGTATTTGTCACATTATTAGTTGGGTGAGCTTGGCTGGAGGTGGGGGGCTGTCCTGCCCTTTTGAAGATCAGCCCACACACCATTGTGCTTAGGTACCCACACAGGAGCAGAGGCAAGCTGGCTGGATTCTGAAGCAAAAGCATGGTACTGTGGGTAGGGCATGTTACAGTTTTAGAATTTTTAAAGTCAAGACAGAGCCCATAGGCCTGATGGAACTTTTGTAACTTTAGTTTGTTTTTCTTAACACTCAACAATTTTAAATACTAAAGTACAGATTGCTCAATGCTTTATCTATTACATCAAGGTCAAATCAACATTTTAAATAATATATACTGCCTTCCATATTAGTATTTTCTGCTTTATGTGTGTTCTGAGTAATTGATAGAGTAAATAAGCATTCACAACAGGAGTGATTTCTCCCCCATGCGGTAAGATTTGGTTGTTAAATGGCTTAAAAGAGTCTTTTTTTTTTTTTTTTTTAGGTATCAAGGATTGAACTCAGGATCTCTCAGGATCTTGTACTTGCCAGGCAGACACTTAGCCACTGAGCTATATCACAGCCCCAAGAATCTTTTTATCCATAAAATACAGATGTTAGTACAGTGTATAGATACATAGTACATCTGTGGTATCAAAAATTGTAAGCAGTATTAATTAAAGGGAAAACGTGTGAAGAAGCTGCTGAGGGGAGCAATAATAAAAGACCCTTTAAAAAAAAAAAAAAAAAGAGTCCTGATATGTAGCTCAGAGACGTAGAGCACACAGACACACAGTGTACAGGGTGTCTCTGGCTTCCATCCTCAAAAAAATGGAACGCTCCCCCCCTAAAAAAAAACAGACCCTCAGAGCTCTGCTGTTCAAGACCTCTAGTGCCCAAAATAGATTTCCCTTTGAGGGGTTTAGTACCCCACTTCGTTTTTCACCTCCAAAACTGGCCTAAAGGTAGTAAATGGTTTCACTATCTAAAATACTTCAGGTGCATTATGTCCTGCTAGGGTTGTTATGGCACAATATGTTTCTAATCCTTAGCAGTGAGACAGTATATTAAGAGCCTGGGAAGTGACACACACCTGTGGCCCCAGCGATGTGAGAGACTAAGGTTTTGGTTTTTTTTTTTTTGTGGAACTGGGGATTGAACTCAGGCCCTTGTGCTTGCCAGGGAAGCACTTATTCTACTGAGCCATCTCCCCGGCCCCCGAGAGACTAAGGTTGAAGGATTGCTTGAGTCCAGGAGTTTGAGGGTAGGTAGCCTGAGCAACATAATGAGACTCATCTTTTTTGGGGGAAAAAAAGCAAAAACCACTAGATTTCTCCTGTATCAGTGAATGTAGAGATTGCTTTAACCACTTTCCAGCCCAGCTACTTAAATACAGGATGACTAAAAATTGCATTTTTTCTGTTAATTTTGAGAATATAATAGGAAATATAAAACATACAGTTTTATCACATATTCAATACAAGAATCAACTTGGCTGAAATTACACCTGCCTGAGTGATGCTCAGGGTAAACAGTTAAGTAATTGAATATGAAAATGAACTGGGCTGGTGAGACAGCTCAGTGGCACAAAACCTCTTTGGCAAGGTCTTGAGTTCAGTTTCCGGTACCAACGGTACCAAAGAAAAAAGAAAAGGAAGAGAAATGAAAGTAAACTGAACAAAAGGAGCAGAAAAAAATGAATACTG
This sequence comes from Octodon degus, assembly GCF_000260255.1. Taxonomy (NCBI): domain Eukaryota; kingdom Metazoa; phylum Chordata; class Mammalia; order Rodentia; family Octodontidae; genus Octodon; species Octodon degus. The sequence goes on along the minus strand of NW_004524609.1, from coordinate 15,257,584 downwards.
ATTTTAGTAGGAGGTATGAATAGAGTTGCTCAGTGAGTAACACACCTTTAATAAGCATAATATATTTTGCTCTTGAAATGCTTTTAAAGACTAAAACTCATTTAGGAAGTTTTTTATTTTTTCTTCCTCATTTGGTAGGAAATTTATTTCCCTATCATTGACCCTTCTCCTATGAGTTGTAGGATGGTTCCACAGTCCATACTTCCCTCATATGGCTGTCCAAGATGCTCAGTGTTAGTACTTTACAAACAGATAACTCACTGTAGTATCTGTGTAATATGATAAACCTGAGACATGAACGAAGTCAGATAAATAAAGCAGTTAGTTGGTAAGGGGCAGACACGATTTATACTGACTTTTTTTGGGGAGGTGGGGCCTCACTATGCTGTTCATGCTGGCCTTGACCAGTATGCAGGCAGCACTGTCCTCAAGCTTATAATGACCCTTCTGCTTCAGCCTCCACAGTGCTGGGATTACACGCATATGCCGCCATGCCCAGTTTGTTTGTTTGTTTGTTTGTTTGTTTGTTTGTTTATCTATTTTGCTTTAAACAATTTATTTAACTGAAATAGACTTACATTTGTTTCTGAAGTGACTTCCATTTATTTTCATACATCTTTTCCCCATGATGATTTGCAGGATCTTCAAGCCAATATAAATATTTTATAAATACTTGAATATTTGGGTATACACCTGCACAATACCTCAGCAGTATCTTTCAGCAAGAAGAACACTGAAGAGTAAAGACTAGACACAATTACTAGGTACAGTGAACAGTGAAAATCTGCTGCAAATATTTCTGAGGTAAGAAGGTACCACATACCTGTTCAACTAAGAAAACCACCCTTACAACACAGGATGATTTTATTTTTACGTAGAACCTAGTACACTTAAGCTGCCAATTAGGTCCTGAATGGCAGAGCAACGTCCCCAGTTTATGCCATGAATTCACAGTGAATAGGTTCCAACAACTCAGGTTCCTTTCCATTGGTCCTCACAAAGTGTGCTTCTCTGGGAGGGGCAGGCTGGCGCTTCAGTTGAACCAGGTACCTTTCTCTTTGTCTTCCTTCTTTTTCTGATCATGTTCCTTGACACGTTTCAGGAAGCTATCATGACTTTTTGAGCGTTTAATATGCTCAATACCCACATTAATCCTCCTGGCAAGTATCTTGCCCTTAACTTGCTTGTTTACAACAATGCCAACAGCATGCTGGTTAACGTTGTAGACTCTTCCCGTTTTGCCATGGAAACATTTGTAAGGCATTCCCTTTTGCACAGTACCCATTCCCTTGATGTCTACAATATCACCCTTTTTGTAGATGCGCATGTGTGTGGCCGGAGGAACAACCCCGTGTTTTCTAAAAGACCTGGAAAAGTATGCCAGGCTCCCCTCCTCTTGTCCTTTGTGTTAGTCATTTTGGCAAATTACTGGAAGATGGCAGTTCTGGCCGAAAGGCCTATTCCCAGTTTATAACATTTTAAAAATCCAATGTCTGTGTCTGGTTTTCATAAGATGTCCTTCTCCATTCCATGCATGGTAGACCGTCTTCATCTATTTTGTGCTTATGTTGCTTGGGGAAGGATACTTGCTTGAATATTTGCTATCTTGAATATTAGTTTGTTTCCTTTTCTTCTTTTAAAGTAGGCAGAAAAAAAAATAAAGTAAGCGGGTTAGCAAGATGTTTTTGAAATGAGACTGGAATTTGAAGTAAATTGCAGTTTGACTTTTTTATCTGTGTTTGGGGTCATGGCAGTTGGCTACTTTGAGTCCTATTTTTTTCTTCTATAAAATAAAAGTACTTTCTCCAGGAAGAGTTGTCTTTAATATACACATAAAGGTCACATAAGAGGTACACAAACAGAACATAGCATATTGGGCTCGTACTTCACAAGGAACGTATTTGGGGCTCAGAAGCAAAGTGGGCAGAGTGAGCATGGAAGAGCCAGTGTCAACAGCACTAGGTTCACACGTGTGTTTTTGTTGGTGGTGCTTTATTTTGCTTTGTTCTCTACTACTCCTAGCCTTTGTGTCAGTGTGTACTGCACAGCTGCATTGGAGGTTGGTGCTTTTGCCATCCCGTGTTATGCTGTGCTTGATTCAGTTTTCATTGGTAGAGGATAATGTTTGCGTGGGTCCTTCAGGATAATTCTATGGAAGCTTTCTAAAACTGAGTACCTTGCCCATATTTGTGGCTTCAGTTACTGGGTTTTATGACCCCCCCCCAAAAAAAAAAAAAGATAAAAGAATCTCCTGATTCAGTCTGGTGGGGGTGGGTTTAAATTACTGGAAATTGTTCCAAAACACATATAAAACTGGTCCCTGTTGTCCGGAATTGTCTTGCCAGGCAGTAGAAGGGGTTGGGGGACTAGGGATGGCTGCAGTCTGTTCAGAATGTATTTTACAGATTTGACTTATTAAAGCACTTGCTTATTGTGAATAAAAAGAAAACCAGGTATAAACATTCATTATATAATAATCATTTATGTTTTTACACTTAGTTTACATTTGAGAAAGTTTATCATTTAAGAGAGAACTATAATGCTTTTGTATCCTGAACAAAAGTTTTTCTTTGCAAGACAAATCAAACATTTATTGACTGCCCTTGGAATACCACAGTTAACAAATAAGACTTCACTCCTCACATAGTCAAATCTATGGAAAAGATAGGTACTGTAATTAGAATATATTGAAACAAGTACCATGAAAATAAAACAAAGTCCATGGAAGTAGAGGAGATGTTTTTGTTTTTGTTTTTTTTTGTTTTGTTTTTTTTTTGTATTTGCTGTGGAACTGCAGGTAGCTTTAGTATTGTTGGACTTGGAGTTCAGAGCAAAAAGAAACAGGAAGGTTGGTCTAGAGCAGTGATGGCAAACCTTTTAGAGCTTTCAATATAGGTTCCCCACAGTCTTTCCATGCTGTAACTTAAGTTAGGTATTAAATTCACTGCCTACACAGGTTAAGTATAGGAGGAGAAAATAGCTTTTGTAACTAAGTATTTAAACTAAAAATAAGCCAATTTATGTTTAAATGAATTGATGCCAAATTGTGTTTTACCTATATTTGGGAGGGGAGGATATTTTTTTTTTTTTTTTTTTTTCAGAACCAAGGATTGAACTCAGGCCCTTGTGCTTGCCAGGGAAGCGCTTATTCCACTGAGCCATCTCCTTGGCCCCTTAACTTTTCTTTTTTGGGGGGTGGGTGGGAGGATACTGGGGCTTGAACTCAGGACTCTGCACTTGCCAGGCAAGCACTTATTCTACTGAGCTATCTCGCCGGTCCTTCATTAACTTTATTTTTTAAAAAATTGGTGCTGAAGATAAAACCTAGGCCTTGTACGTACTAAGTGTGAACAAGACTTCAGAGGCATAGGCCCTAACATTTTTATTAGAGAGGTTTGTTCTGTTTTTGTTTTGTTTAAAGACAGGATCTCACTTTGTAGTCCAGCTGGTCTCCAACTCAACTGCAATTCTCTTCCCTGTCTCTCAAGTGCTGCAATTATAGGTGTGTACGTACCACACCTGGCTCTATTTTTATTAGTTTTAAAATCTGATGCATGTTACTGAGTATCTTGTACCTTATAGGTGTTGTTTTATTATTATTTTTATTAGCTTTTTTAACCTCACTTCCAACTGAATGACAGCTTCTTTCCAATTTATGTACATCTTGCTTATTTCCCATTTCCTTCCAATGTTTGTTGAGTATTTATTCAGGGCCTTCTTTTAAAAGGGAGAGATGCAAAGATAGTAAACAGGGTCTAAGGGATGTCACAGTATGATGTGAGAATATGTTGACAGGAAAGAGCGTCCACATATTGCAAGTAGCACCATATATTGGAGGAATGGGATTTAGAACTGAATGACATGAGAATCTGCTTTTCTTTTTAAATAAAATTTATTCTTCAGAGCAGTTTTAGATTTATAAATAGGTGAGTTTCTGTGTACCCTACATCCAGTTTCTTCTGTTATTAATATAGCATGGTATATTTACTATAATGAGTGAACCAGTATTACCTAACATACATACTTTATTCACATTCCCTTAGTTTCCCCTGTCTTTTTTGTCTTCTAGGATCCCATGTAGAATGTCACATTTAGTCATCATGCCTCCTTAGGCTCCTCTTGGCTCTGACAGTTCTGGCTTGCACATTCATCGAGCTAATTCTGGTTACTGAATTCAGAACATTCTAAGGGGGAAAGTGAAAGCAGAGAGACTGATTAAGAAGCCAGTGCCAGAGTGGAGACATGGATAGCTTGGGCTGGAAAAAGTGTTCTTTCTGGTTGGGAACATGTAAAGCTGTTAAGACTGGCTGGGAGAGCTGAGGACGTGAGTGTAAAGCACTGATGGCAAACGTTTTTAGTGAGACCCATGTGCTGTAGGTTCCCCACCATTCATATAAAGTCATAAGAAAACCGCCCCAGGGAAAATTTAATGTTTAAATATTAGTAAGGTGAGAAGAGACTGCTACATGCTGCCTATAGGTCAAGTCAGGTAAAGGCAAGGAGAACACCTTTAGCAGCAAGAATTGGCTGGGTATGCTAGTGTATACCCAGCACTCAGAGACTGAGGCAAGAGGGTTGCTGTAGTTCAGTTGCTATGAGCTATATACAGTAGGAGTTCAAGGCCAATATGAATTATATATAACAAGACTTTGTCTCAAAAAAAAAAAAAACCCATTTTTTAAAATTAAAAAACACACGTTTGTTGCATGGGATATTATAAAGGTCATCAGTAGTCCTATCTTTGTTGATCACAGTATGGCTGATCGTTGAAATTTGAGAAACTATAAGTGATGCCTTGGTTTATGAACCTAATTTGTTTTATGATTTTGGGTAAGATGGCCATCATTGTCTCCATTGTGGAGTTTGTGAATGGAAGTAAAATTTTGTCAAACACTTCTTTTTTTTTTTTTTTTTT
>NW_004524609.1:15237637-15250329 GCF_000260255.1 Octodon degus | reverse complement strand
TTTAAAGGGGATTTCCAGACCAACTTTTCTAAGGAGTCTCCATACTGATTTCCATAATGGTTGCACCAGTCTACACTCCCACCAGCAGTGGAGAAGGTGTCAAACACTTCTGAGAATCAAATTGTTTGCCATTAGAAACAAGGTGAGCCAGGGTGTTACTGTATTATATAAGGCACAAAGGCAAACATTTTATGCCTGCTCATTCTTCTTTTTTTTTTTTTTTTTTTTGGCGGAACCAGGGATTGAACTCAGGCCCTTGCGCTTGCCAGGTAAGCGCTTATTCCAGTGAGCCATCTCCCTGGCCCCATGCCTGCTCACTCTTCTGTTTCCAGGCAGCATGGATGTTCTCTTAGTACTGTGGCCCACCAAGAAATATTGAATGGTACATGAGTGTCCCCCCCTTTTTGAGTTTCCCCTTTAAATGCCACATGAAATCAGGAAATTGTTCTTATAGTCTAGAATTGAGAGTGATGATACACTGATTGTTTGCATTAACACATCCTATTATTTAGACCTTGTAGTCCCTCTCTTCTCGGCAGGTTGTGATGTTTTCTGTGGGATGAAAGTGATGATTTTCCTCGAGGAGCAGTGTGTAGGTGCTTAGAGAGATAAAACTATAGGCGGAGCAAGGCTAGGCTTGTCTTCTTTTGATGGGACATGCCAAGTGCAGCTCCCGCCTCCAGGGCTCTTGGAATCTGTTTCTTCTGAGCCTGAAGCCCTGCAGCTGCCTGAAAGAAGCCCAGAGCACAGTAATTACTAGCAAGGCCCCCACTCCAGCAGCAAAAGGAGGGAAGATAATTTAGCCTGTCTGTTAACAACAGGCTCCAATCCATTGGAGGTGCTCAGAAAAAAATTGTTACTTTCCAAACTTTAATGCCCATTTTCATTATGAAAGGGTCTATGTTTTGGGTTTTATGAGCCCCCTGCTGTCGCTTTTAGAAATAGAGATGTGGTAAGAAGTAAGTATAAGCATAAATCAGGGTTTGCTAATCTAAATGTCATATTTTCATAGATGCTAAAGGCTTTCTGCACATTGTATCCATTTGAATTGGTTGTAAAGGGCCTGGGGAGATAGCTCAGTAGAATAAGCGCTTGGATGGCAAGCGCAGGGCCCTGAGTTTAATCCCCGGTACTGGGGGCGGGGGGGGGGAATTGGTTATGAAAAAGCAACATCAATTTTGTGCAGTTGTTTTTAATTGTATAGCTGTTAAAACATCACCTTTGTTCTCGAAGAATGAAATCTTCATAACCAAGAGATTCTTCCTTTTATACATTTTCATTCTTTTTTGTTTTCTTGTAGTGAATAATTACATACTTTCTCAAATTTTTTAATTATATCACCTTGAGAAGTCTGTGAAGTGGATGAAATTTGATTTCTCACCCAGTACTGTATGAGGCCTTCTATTCTTGCAAAAGTACTGGGGTGGTGGTGCCTAGCAGCACAGTGCTTGCCTGCCAAGCACGAGGTCATGAGTTTGATTCCCAGTATGAAAGAAGGAAGGAAGGAAAGAATGAATGAATGAACGAATGAACAGAGAGGGATCTTGGGGTTTTTTTGCTTGGTTGTTTTGGTTTGGTTTGTTTTTTTTTTTTGGCAGAACCAGGGATTGAACTCAGGCCCTTGTGCTTGCCAGGCAAATGGTTGGTTGTTTCGAAACAAGAGTCTTGCTATATAATCTGGTTGGCCTTGAACTTATTATATAGCCCAGGATGGCTTTAATCTTGCAGTGACGAGTGGCTCGAAGGGAGATCTTTGGGAAGAGAAGGGTATATGTAGATTCTTAAAATGACATGTCAGTTTTTAAATGTTCATTTTTGAGACTTTTCGAAACAGGTAGAAATGGGCTGGGCATGGTGGTCCGTGCCTATAAACTATAAACCCAGTGTTCAGGAGGCTGAGGCAGGATGGCTGTGAGCTTGAGGATAGCCTGGGCTACATGTTCAAAACCAGCCTGAAGTACATAAAAAGACTGGGTCTCAAGGGCTGGGGTGTTAGTTCAGTGGTCTAAGCATCTGCCTGGCAAGTGTAAGGACATGGGTTCGATCCCTGATACCATATGCCATGCTGACCCCAGAACCCCTGGCATGATGTGCCAGTCACCAAAGCCAGGTATGGTATGCTGGCCTGTAACTCCAGCCCTGGTGAGTCTGAAACAAGATCACTATGAGTCTGAGCTTCATAGTGAGACCCTGTACCAAATAAATAAATAGATAATTTTTTAAAAAAACTTAAAGACTGGGTCTCAAAAAAAAAAAAAAAAAAAAAAAAAATCCCAACCAGAAACTATCCTGCCCAAAGTAAATTTCTCTTTCTTGCCTGGCTTGCTATAGCAGTACCATTAACCACTACCCCTCAATTCCTTCAGATCTTATGCCACACACCTTTTTTTTTTTCCTCACACATTCCTTCAGTGTAAGTCCTTACCTTCATTCTGCCCATCGAGCCCTGCATGGTCTGGCCCAGTTGTCTCTGACCCTGGTAACCCCTCTTGCCACTTACCTCACTGACATCCTGCATTTTATTTCCTAGATTGTGCTAAACTGTTTCCTACCAAAGAACTTTTATTTAGGCCCTTCTGCTTGTACTGTTCGTCTTTATTCTCAAATTCTCCATTCCTTCCCCAAACCTACTGTACCTAAACCCCCATTTATATTTTACAATCGGTGAATGTTTCTGTTTTCCATCTTTGTGTGTGATTAGATCTCCTGAATATACCTTCTGCAAAGCACCTTGAGCTTTTTCATCACAGAGCTCCTTATACTTTACTTGCCTCTTCTCAGCAACTTGAGAGTAAGGTTTATCTCTTCATTGTTATATCTGTTAAGACATAGCACTGTTAATGGGGCCAGGGAGATAGCTCAGTAGAATAGGCACTTGCCTGACAAGTGCAAGGGCCTGAGTTCAATCCCCAGTTCTGCCAAAACATAAAAAAAAAAAAAAATAAAGTCTTTAAAAAAATTAAAAAAGACATAGCACTGTTGCTGATTCACGTATTCACTGCATCTTTGTTTGCTCCTCATACATTGTTGGTGGTTTTCTTAAAGGGAGGAATGCTATTACTTGGTTTATAGAAATGAAAATTACAACCTTCAATACATATGGCCACATTACTTTTCATAGAACCATAGTGTGCCAGGAGTAGTTGTACACACCTATAATCCCAACTGCTTGGGAGGTTGAGGCAGAAGGATTACAAATTTAGGGCCAGTCTGAACTACCTAAGCAAGAGCCATTCCCAAAGTAAAATTTAAGAAGTCAGGAAATAAAGGTTAGATAGTAGAGTATTCCTGGGTTTACTTTATAGTAGTGCACCCAGTAAAGCTGAGCAGTGACACACACCTGTAATCTCAGCAGTTGGGAAAAGGCGGATGAAGGAGAGCAAGTTTGAGCCCCACATGGCCAATTTAGGAAGAACCTATCTCAAAATAAAATATTAAAGGACTGGGGATATATAGTTCATTGTAAAGGCCCTGGATTCATTCTCTCTTTGTTAAAAATCCTAAAATTTTTCTATCAGTTGTTTCAGTGATATAAATAGAGATCTGGAATGTGTTCTTGACTTAGTTATTCCTGGCCAGCCCTCATGAAATCATGTCCTTGAAGATTGCAAGGCTGTAGAGCTCTTTGGCCTTCCTGGTAGTGGTAGAGTGGCAGGAAGGATATGTTGGGCTGTTTGTGGGCAACAGTATTTCTCTAAGAGAATGACATTGCTAGCTGGTCCCCTGTAAGGTATGACTGCTTGATTAAGCCACAACCAGCTATCCAAAAGATAGATAATTACCATTTGTCCTATAAACAAGGGCAGCTGCATCAGGCTCAATGGAGTGTAGCCTGGCAGAGGACAACAAACAAAGTGTGATTAAACATTGGTCCCTTTTATTTATACCCAATTAAAAGACAGAAGGAGAGATTACTCTTCGACATAACCCAAGTTGCTCTACCTTTAGGCTTTTTCTCTATTTCTAGACTATCTAAAATTTCTCCCTGTCTAGTACTTCCTGATGTTAGTTGAGCTTTCCATATTAACGATGCAGCTAATTGAAAATAGGTACTGTGAATTTCATGTTCAGCTCTTCTGTTAGTGAACAAGATGTGTTAGATATAATTTGAAATGATTGTGGTTATTTCCAGGTAGGAATTTTTTTTTTTTTTTTTTTTTTTTTTTTTTTTTTTTTTTTTGCGGAACCAGGGATTGAACTCAGGCCCTTGTGCTTGCCAGGGAAGCACTTATTCCACTGAGCCATCTCCCTGGCCCCCAGGTAGGAAATTCTAATACCATTAGTAAAATTTTTACTTTTAAATTTAAGGAGTCTTCTTAGGGACCAGAGTTCAACCCAGGGCATGCTGGGCATGGTGGTACACACCTGTAATCCCAGCGCATGGGAGGCTGAAAACAGTAGGATCACTACAAGTCCAATCTGTGTAGTGAGACCCTGTAGACTTTGTACTAAATACATAAAACAAAAATAAATAAATTTAAAGAATCTTAACTTTTTTTTTTTTTTTTTTTTTTTTTTAAGACAGGGTCTCACTGTGTAGTTCAGGCTGGCCTTGAACTCACTGTTTAGCCCAGGCTGGACTCAGACTCATGGCTATCTTCCTTCCTCAGCCTCCGGAGTGCTAGGATTACAGGCGTTCACCAACATGCTCATACTGCCTTTGAAGTAGTGACAGTTAAATTGGACCATCCCTCTGCTTGACAGCAAGTTGGGGAATCTGCCATATTCCTTTCACTGAGTTCTGCACAGACCGAGCAGAACTAAAGATGCAAATAGGGAATATACTTGAGTTCACACTTTCATAAACTTTCCTAATAATCCCCTAAAGTGGGATTAGGTGGCCTTCTTTGCTATTGGAGCCAAGATAATTTTCTGTTGAATTGATATTTGCAGTGGCACTCAGAACTGCCCTGTCCCACTATCCAGCTCACTTTTGCTACAGTTACAGCTTGTCAGCCTCCAGGTCCTAAGGAGGGTGGTGTCCTTGTTTCTCCTAGTTCAGGCTTTCCAGCACAGAGTATTGTGACTGTTGGATTTTTCAAATGTACAGGCTTTCTGGTTTGAATCCTTAATCTGTGATTTTTGTTCTGTTGACTTTTTTGGGGGGAGGGGAGGTTACTGGGCATCAAACTCAGGACCTTGCACTTACCAGGCAGGCATTGTGCTACTGAGCTATATTCCTGGCCCTCCCTAATCTCTGTCTGTGTGGCTGTGCATGGGTGTATGTGTGTGTGTGTGTCTTTGTCTTTCTGTCCCCTTTCCTTTCTCATTCTGGCTCCTGCAGTTGAGATTGTGACATTGAGAGCAGTCACCTCCAAAGAGAAAAGTCTTCCACAAGTCAGAAAACACAGAAAGCATTTATTTTGAATAGAAATGCTGTTTCTCTGTTTTTGTTTTTGTTTTTTTCTTATAACTTTATTTTTTGTAAATAAATTGTTTACAAACTTAAATGAATATAACAAAATTGTCCAAAATAAAAAGAATTTACAGATCAGTCATATAATAGTTCACTCTGTGTCAAAATCAAGAAATATATTCATATAATTAGAATTCTCAAAGTAGAAAGAGGGAGACAATAAATACTTGAAGACTTAAAATTCCTGTATTTAGTTGAATTTATAACACCACATTTCCAAGAAAAATGAAATGTCAGCCTCCAGGTCTTTTGCACAAGAAATTTGAATAAAATCATACCCAGATATACAGAAATGAAATTGTCCAAAACTTATAAAGAAAAAAATCATTAAAGCATATACATAAAAAATTAGCTGTGGAAGAACAAAATTAAATAGCATCTTATTCCACATTAGAAAGAAAAAAAAAAAAAAAGACCAAGTGTGTAAGAAACTACACTAATTAAAGTACTGAAAGGAAAAAACAAAAAGGAAAAAACATCTGTCCTCCCTGAATTTTATACTTAACAAACATACCTTGGAAAACTAAAAGTAAAATATTTTCCTATTATACAAACTTGAAATATCTAATACCTCCAGCCGTAGCATATAGGAAATAACAAAAAATATATTTCAGAAGGCAAAAGAAGCTGCTGTGTGCTCCTGGAAGAAGACTAAAGAGCTCTCAAAATGATAGTTATACAGGACTATGTGAAATATATTAGATGAACCCATTTAAAAGGGCATTAAAGATGTCTATGAAACAGTATCAATCTTATGTCAAGTTATACACATATATTTTCCATATATGTGTGTGTGTGCATAAAAGATAGGGAAGAAGTAATACAAAGTCAATGGTAAATGAAAATATACTTTTTAAAGTTTCTAATATATCATGTCTTTTAAATAGATTGTAAGTCAAACATACAGTATAATCTTAAAACAAAAATTAAGATTAAGCAATATTCAGAAAATAAATACTAATTAATTAAAAACTAAATGTTTCAGAACAATTGAACTACGAAAAAGTTTTCATGATAGTAAAGAATTACTAAGAGTAAAACATAATAAAAAAATAAATTTTAAAAAAGAATAAAACATCAGATATATACAGGAATGACAAATAAATGACCAGCACTTCTGACAGTTTGGGGATAGGATATTGCACAAAGTTCTAGTGTGTTGTGGACATGGATAATGTCCATGACACTTACTGGTTGCCAGGTGTCACTTGTGGAACTGAGCTACTACTATTTCCTTGATATCCACCCTGTAGACCTAGACAGAATCACGACCCATAGGGTGCAGGAGAAGTCCATGTGTAGAGTATGCTGATGGAAATATCTTGCTGCTGTATACAAAAGAATAACTGAAAGACTGCTTTTGTATACCTCTTATTCTCCTGTGTTTAATTGTTTGTCCTATTTGGTGGGTTCTTTCCATTCTCATTCATGGAGTTGTGGTTATTTTGCTCCCTTTCTAGAACATCTTTTAGTAGTCTGTAGGTTTGGATTTGTCATCATCAAATTCTTAAATTGTTCTTTGTCATGGAAGTATTTCACTTCTCTATTATATACTTGAAAGAGTTTTACAGGGTATATCAGTCTGGGTTGCAATTTGTTTTCTTGTAAAACTTGAAGTACTTTGCTCCATGCTCTTCTTGCCTTGATGGTTGTAAAGAGAAATCTGCCATTATCCTGATGGGTTCTCCTTTAAACGAGATCTGTTTCTTTTCTTTAGCGGCTTTTAGAATACTGTTCCTGTGCTGAATTTCTGGGATCTTGATTATTATATGTCTGGGTGTGTTTTTAATTGGGTTGATGTTATTTGGAGTTCTATATGCTTCAGTTATGTGAATGTCAGATAGTTTCCCCATATTTGGAAAGTTTTCTGCTATTACTTCCATTCATATTCTTTTTATAGCATTTGTATTGGCTCCTTCCTTCTCACTGATGCCTATTAGTCTCACATTGTTCATCTTTGCATTGTCTTGCAGGTATTGAATTCTTTTTTCCTGCATCCTAGTTGTTTTTACAAGATCTTTTCTTACTTTTTCACTAGCTGCAATGGTGTCCTCTTTTTTCTTTTTTCTTTTTGGCAGAACCAGGGATTGAACTCAGGCCCTTTTGCTTGCCAGGGAAGTGCTTATTCCACTGAGCCATCTCCGCGACTGCAGTGTTGTCTTTAAGGTCTGAAAGTCTATTTTCACTTTCATTCAAACAGTTTTGCTAGCTTGTGATTGAGGTTTTAAATTCCTGTATATCGCTTTGGATCTGCTTCATGCATTCTATTTCTTTCCTATATTGCTTATTCAAGGATTCCATCATTTTTGTATTCTGCTCTTTACTTCACATGCTATTATTTCAGAGATCTCAGGTGTGAGATTTCCAATTTCTTCTATGCTAGTGTCTTCTGCATTTGTTCTGGGTGGGCTCAGGGCCTAAGACTGCATTTTGTTCCTTCTCTTTGTCATTTTCTACAGCACTGTCTACTGACCTTTGGTGTAGAGCTTAGATACAGTTATTACCTTAGCACCAGGTCCAGATATACCAAGTTCAAACTCGTCCAAGTGGATGTGGCTTGGATCTGGCTGCTGTGCTCCCCCTTCTTCCTGTTGCAGCCCTTGGAGGTGAACCCTCTGTGCCACTCTGGCAAGATGTTCTGTTCCTGAATCAGCTGGGTGGGTCTTGCCTCTAGCCTCTTTGCAGGGAGTTCTGCTGCAGGTTCCACACTGGGCCTGGACTCTGAGTTGAATGAAAATCCCGTGGGCCCCGGGCCGTCTCACTCACATGCCAGGCCTGGGTTCTGGCTCAAATCAGGATCCGGTGGGCCCTGGTGGTCTCACTCCCATGCTGGGCCTGCGCTCTGGGTATATGAGGATCTGGCAGGCCCCCGCTGTTTCTCTTTGATAAAGAGTTTATTTTGGGGTGTTCCTATATGCATTTGTCTAGGCGGAATAGTAATGTCACACAGGTGTGAAATATCTTCCTGTTTGTTAAAATACCTTAAACAGTTTTATTTGTTGTTGTTGTTTTATGAGCAGCTTTTCTTAACGATGAGTACTATACCATGTGTCAGAGAAAGAATTATCCTGTAATTTGGTCAACGTTAATTGTTCATCTTCTAACATAGATGAACATGATAAAAAAAAAAAAAAGGTTACACATTTGAAACAAAATGCATGAGTCATCCTGGACTCCTAATGCAGTCATTTGCATGCCATCTTTCTCTGTGTATCAGTCTTGCTGCCATTCAGTGGAAGAATCAAAAAGTCCAAGGTCTTCCACACTATCTTTTATTAAAAACATTGCTGGAAGAGTGGAAGTTATAAAATAAGCACGCTGCAAAAGGGTTGGTTGCAAGCCAAACATGCAGCTTGAAGCAGGCAACATCACATTTCCAGGAAGTGCCCAGACCCCAAGCGGGGCTAGCAGGATGTGTGTAGATTCAGAGCCATACTTCCTCTTTGTTGTGCAGCTAAGACCTTGCTTTCCTTTATCCATATCATACTGAGATTTCCCTCTACCTACCCTCTGCCCACTCTTATATAGTACTTTTTTGTCTTAGATTTGTAGCTGACACTCCATACAAGTTTGTCAGATTTTGACAAACTCCATTTTGAGCCAAGTACAGAAACAGATACTAATCCGAAGTGTACTTAATTCATCTATGCATTTGTAAAGTGTTTCCCTCCCTGCCCCGTGCCTTATGACCGGAGACAGTATTTTTTTCATCTTGTAAAAGGTCTTGATTAGTTAAGGAAGAGGACAGCTGCACTAAAAGACAACAGTGAAAAAGTGTCAGCTGACTGGTGGTGCACACCTAAAATCCATCTCTATGAAAGCTGAGTCAGGAAGGTAACCTTTTTTCTTTCTTAAAAAATTTTTTAAATATTTATTTATTTATTGTGTGTGTGTGGCCAGCTCAGCCCACCAGGGGGCGGGGCTGGTTGGCATGTGGTGCTGGGGGATTGAACCGCGGTCTCTGTGCTTTGCTTAGCTTAGCTTGTTCTAAGTAGGTGCTTTAGACCACTGAGCCATCTCACCAGCCCACAGAAGTGTTTTTGTTTTTTTGTTTTTTTGTTTTCTCCGAATGCCTTCAGGGCATGATTGGCTGGCTTGAGTTGTGGGGATGGAACCACAGCAACCTGAGCCTGACTGCTTTGTTGAAGCAGCCACTTAAAGAACTGAGCTAAGGGGCAGGCCCCCTTTTTTCTTTCTTTCTTTTTTTTTTTTTTTTAAAGACAAGGTCTTGCTCTGCAGTTCAGGCTGGCCTTGAACTTGGGGTAAGCCTTATAAGTGCTGAGATCACGGGTGTACACACTTACCCTGACTGATTCTGTCTGTCTGTCTGTCTGTCTGTCTGTCTGTCTTTCTTTCTTTCTTTCTTTCTTTCTTTCTACAGGGTCTCACTATACAATTTGGACTGGCCTTGTGCTCACTTTTGTATCCCCCAGGCTGATCTTGAACTCATCCTCCTAAGTGCTGGGATTACAGGCATGCACCACCACACACCAGGCCAACACGACATGTGGGGGCGGGGATCAAACTTGGGACCTTGCACTTTAGTGCTTATATCTGTGAGCTATCTCCCCAGCCCCCAAGATTCGAACTTTTTAATGGGGGGAAAAAGATATTTTTGTCTGATATCAAACTGATGCCTGGATATTTGGTGGACCTTGGTCTCCTGATGCACTAATGAATGTTCTTGCAAATTGGTTGCCCATGAGAATGACTGCTTAGAAAAATAGCAGTTGAAGAAGGCGGCGCTCAAAAAGTGATCAGGGCTTTTTACCAGTAGGAAATTGAGAGTCTAGGATCCTTCCTTCCTTCCTTCCTTCCTTCCTTCCTTCCTTCCTTCCTTCCCCCCCCCCCCCCCCCCCCCCTTCAGTTTTTGGTACTGATCAAACCCAGGACCTTACATTTGCCTTCTTTTCTTTTATCTGTTTTTTGTTTTTCCCCTGTCTCTTTCCTTTTATTTTAGTTTGAGACAAGTCTCACTAAGGTGTCCAGGCTGACCTTCTGATCCTCCTGCCTCACCCTCCCCAGTAATTAGGGTTACATGTTTGCACCAGTGTACCCAGCTTTAATTTTTTTAATGGTGGTAAGGCGAAACCTTTTAGCATTCCATCACTGGTGGTCAGAGGATAGACCTGACCAACAAATACCATACCCTTTGGGTTCCTAGAGTTTGATAGATTCTGTTTTAAAAGAAAACAGCATTAACAAACAATTCATAATAGCTGAGTCTTGGAAATGGCTTCTTTGTCTATCAACAGATGAATGAATAAAGAAGATGTACTTAGGCACAATGGGGTACTGCCCTGCCATAGAGAAGGGAAAACTCGGGTCACTTGTAAGAAATGGGTACACTGTGAAACCATAGTGTTAAGTGATTTAAGACATACAACCTTAAATATGATATGGTTTCTCTCCTGTGAGAACCCAAAGAATAAAGAACAAAGTAAAAGATAGATAATAGAAAAGAGGGAGAGGGCTGGGGAGATAGCTCAGTAGAATAAGTGCTTGCCTGGCAAGCTCAGGGTCCTGAGTTCAATCCCTGATACCACAAAAAAAAAAAAAGAAAAGAAAAGAGGGAGAGAGGGCCGGCCAAATAGCTGCAGATTAAAGCTCCTGCAAGCAGGTGCAGGGGCTGGGGGTTTGATCCCTGGGCCTGGTTTGCAGGCCCGGCTCCCAGAGCGTATTGAGACTGGGCGTAGTCGCCTGTAATCCCAGCACTTGGGAGGCTGTAAACAGGAGGATCATTCCGAGTCAAATCTAGTAATGAGACCCTGAACACCCTGTAGACCCTTCTCTAAAATCCAAGAAAAAAAAAGGCGCGGGGGGGGGGATCTTTTTTGCAGATGGAAAGGGACTCACAAGATGAAGGGAGGGGAAGGGGATGAAAAAAATCAAGATGTGACACATACACAGATCAGATACCCAAAATGAGTGTTATTCAATCACCAAACGTGCACCTGTTAAGAAAATGACATTTTTAAAATCAAGGATTTCAGGACTCTTGGGTTCCCAGAGAAGTGAGGCCTCTGGAAATACCCATATAAATATTAAAATAGCATTTTGTGGCATAGATAATATGCTTTTACTGAGGAAGGTGATGACATAAGATAAAATAGCCTCTTGCTTGAATATCATTACATAAATACTTTTTTAAAGTGAGTATGTTTTCTCTTAAATCATTTAATAAAGTAATGCAGTTTGATATTTATATGTAATTTTATAAATCTACCCAAGTCAGAGAAGGGTTTTATTTTGTAAGAGAAGGAAAATTTATTGGGAATAGGAATGGGGAATAAGAATAGCTCCTGAGACATAAGAGGACTTCCAAAATGATTGCCTATCAGAGGAGATTTTATACTTAATAAATATATTACATTTCTTCTCACAGTGCTGGTCTTGAAGACCAAATACACATCACCTGGTCTGCCTGGGTACCCATTTTCTGTGTGTTTGCAGTGAGTTGTGACCTCTGTTGTAGCCATGGTGGAGATGAACCACAGCCAGGCTGGAGACTGTTATACTCTGGGTGCCTGGTAAGCAGTTGGAGGCCACTGTGGAATCAGAAACCTTCATGATCAAACCACCTTTAAATTACTTGTCTCATCATGAAAATGCATAATGGCTTATCTGCATTGTGGGTGTTTTTCATGGTTTGGCACACAGGATATCGAGCAGCATATTCATAGCCAGGATGTTTCTCATGCTGAACAAAACCTGTAACAGATGGCTGTGGCGGTTGTAAGGCATTTCTTTACAGTGTTGGTAATGAACTAGTGTGGCTCCAGACTGAGTCAGTAGCCATGCTCAGATGAGTGACAGCACTCTCATAGTTCCTAATAAAATATGTAACAGGCGACTGAAGAGAATTTTTTTTTTTTTTAATGTATTTGGTACAAGGTCTCACTAAGTAGCTCAAATTTGTAGTGATCCTCCTGTTTTTAGCCTCCCCAGTACTGGGATTACAGGTGTGCACCATCACGAACTCCTTAGAGCCATTTCAGCGTGCCCCAGGGGCAGGGCCGGCACAGCAGGTTTGGGATTGAATTTAAGCAGGGTTCTGCCTAAGAAGGCTCTTTAATCTGCTGAGCTATCTGGCCAGCCCTTCCCTGAATTTCTAGAATGCAGGAACTAGCTATGGTGGTTCTGGTTTTTAATATATTAAGAGCTTAAAAATGTTTAGCTGGCTCTCGGTCCCATATTGAACTCGAGTTGGAAGAGGCGAGTCCGGTCTCAAAATGGAGGGCCATGATCCAAAGGAGCCAGAGCAATTGAGGAAGCT
>NW_004524609.1:15228427-15233872 GCF_000260255.1 Octodon degus | reverse complement strand
CACACACACACACACACACACACACAAATAAATAAATAAATTTTAAAAAAACAAAAAAAAAACAAACAAAAAAACAAATTTGGATAATCTTCAAGTTGTTAAATTCCCAAAGAACACATTGTGTTACTCCTTGTGTATATATTTTAACCTAAATCATGTTGCTGTGAGTTGTCAATTTGTTTGGAAGACCCTGGTGTAGAAGTTTCAGATATATATCATTGTCTACTGTTTTGTGCCAGCTAGTTCTTACAGTTTCTTTCGTTGAAGCCCTAAGTATGTGCCCTACTGTTACTTTTTCTTTGGCAGTTGAACATTGAATTCAAGATTTTTATTTGGTTTTAAAAGTACTAAGCAAAACAAGCAATAAAAAAAGGGGAATGGGGCGTGCTAGTGTTTGAATCTGCTCTCTTGTTGCTCTAATTCTGTGCCTCTGTGCATTATTAATACTTGGATGCATGCAATGCCAGCATGGAAATCGGTCTTCACAGATACTGCAGTTTTCCAGAAAACACTCACAAACCAATAAATGTAACCGACAACATTCCATTTGTTAGTGGGCATATGTGAATAAGCAGTGTAGAAAATAGGCTAATATTAGAAAATGGTTAAGTCCTTTATAACTAAAAGTGTGGTTATATAAATGGACACTGTCAATGTTCGTATTTTAAACCTTGGGTACCTGGTCAAAATATTGCTTGGGAAACATTTTATTAAAATTGAGCTAAATTGTCTCAAGTTCTTTCATTCATACAATAAAGGTTGAAGAAATGGGGGAGAAAAAAAAATGTTTAGCTGGGGGAGGGCAAGTAAAGAGAATTAAAATGTGTTATATACAGGTACTAACTCCCCAGGATGAAAGATAATCATTATGCTGTCATGTACTAATAAAAAATTTTTAAATGTTTACCTGGGCCTGATGGTGTGCACGTATAATCCCAGCTACTTGGTAGGTTGAGGCAGGATGATCACAAGTTTGGGACAGGCCTGGGCAATTTACCAAAATATTGTTTCAAAATAAAAATGTTAAAAGGGGTGTGGGGCTGGGAGTGTAGTTTGGTGGTAGATCAGTCGCTTAGCATGCCCAGGGTCCTGGGTTTAATCCCCAATACCATTTAAAAAAAAAAAAAAAAGATCGTTTATGCACTGTAACCCAGGTTAACCTCAAACTCATGATCCTCCTGAGTACTGGGATTATAGGCATACACTCCCAGGACCAGCATACAAATGCTGTTATACAAATGAATTGCCTTACAGATTACTAAACTTTGAACAGTTTTCCCTTGAAGATAGGTTGGAACACCCTAAAAACTGTTAGCTATAAAGTTTATGTTGGATGGTTTGATGGGACCATAACTAGACAGCTATTTCTTTTTAAAAAATGACCATGAGTCTTTTTTGTTGTTCATTTACAGACGACTGATTATATTCAGTCAAGAAAATATCTCTTCATTCCAAAGAGCAGCATTCTATATACCAGACACTTAGCAGTTTTTTTTATTTTTTTTTTTTTATTTTTTTTTAAATTTTATTTATTTATTTATTTATTTGAGAGAGAGAGAGAGAGAGAGAGAGAGAGAGAGAGGCCAGCTCAGCCCACCAGGGGGCAGGGCTGGCTGGCATGTGGTGCTGGGGGATTGAACCACGGTCCCTGATGCTTTTGCTAAGCTTGTTCTAAATAGGTGCTTTAGACCACTGAGCCATCTCTCCAGCCCCCCTTAGCAGTTTTTAATAATTGTAAAAATGCAGTTCTTCTCTTTCCTTGTATTGTTATATGAAGGGATGGGGAGGAAAATTAGCAGTCCTTAAGCTGTGCATTTAAAAGCCTTTATGAAGCAAATAGTTACCTTGAACCCATGTGTTTTCAGACTAAAATAAGAATCCTAGTTCTTCATTAATATGTACTGTTGGGTCTCATGAAGCATTGCAGCAGAGGTTTGGTTTAGAGAATGCAAAACTCAGTTCCACAGGATTGGCACCTTTTGTTAGATCTAGGAAGAGCAATAGTTTGCTTGGAGGCATTGTTCACTGTCCGTGAGATTTGAATTTGGCCTTACGCACACAGGCTCTGGATCGCATCTGGGGTTCTTGACACCAGATCGGAATGTGGATCTAAAAGCTTTATCTGTGGATGTGTGTGCATGCATGCATGCATGCTTTCCTGAGGATCAAATGCAGGGCTTCATGTATACTCTACTACAGAGCTGTGTCCTGGCCCTTTAGATCTACATCCGTCTCATTCAATTTTTTTTTCTTCAAAGTTTCCAATTGTTGGTATAAATGGAAATCTTGTATTGCCTTTAGAGTGGTCTCATATTTTGGGGGGTGAGAATTTAGCCCAGCAGTGATAGAATGTCCTATAAACAGTTGAGCATTTTCAATGCTGAGTTGTCTGTCTATGGTGAAGAAAGTCTTATTTCTGGGAGTTAAATTTTTTCAGATTAGCAGTGATGAGGTATCATTGTGGAAATTTCTAAGATCTCACTGTGTTATTTTCAGCTTTCCCATATATTTTAGGGGTGTGAAGATTCTATGGAAAGTATGTGAGACCTTGATGTATTTTTCTTATGTTCACATAGTAAACTATGTTAACAATACTATATTTTCTTGACTGAAATAGTTCTAACTTTTGGTTAAGGTGCAATGTATATAAAGAAGAACATCTGTATGATGAAGTAAATTTTCACAAACCAAACACATCTATGTATGCTCCACTTGGGCAAGAAATATTAAGTGATGCCTCAAAAATTGCTCAGATTGGGCTGGGGATATAGCCCAGTGACACAGTGCCTGCCTGACAAGCATGTCCTGAGTTTGATTCCTGGTACCAAAAAAAAAGTCCTGGTGTCCCCTTTTATTGGCCAGAATATTTTTAATTCTCCTGTATTGTAAAGCTCACTTCATTCCTCATCTCCTAAATTTCTTTCTGATTTGGGCTAATGTTAATTTCATTGCCTTTTTAAAGATTTTTTTATTTTTATTAATTGTATTGAGAAACAGCAATGAAACAGTTTCAAAACCGATTAATAGGACAGTTTCAATAATTAATACGTTGAATATTGTTTTCTTCTTAGTGGTTATTCATAGTACAAGATGCAGACGTGATATCTTGTCCAAATACTATTAGTACAAATCTTTTTTCTCATTGAATTAAGAGAAAGTAGCTGGGGAAAAAAAAAAGTAGCTGTATATCTATCCTATTTTGTATATACAAATACAAAATGGTCCTTCCTTTGTATCCCCTTTTTTTGTTTAGCTTTGTTAGAGATGGGTATTCCATTGCCATTTAAAAATTGGTCAAGTAATGGCCGTGACTCATCCACATGGCTGACACTGACAAAGGATGTGCAGACTGCAGTACAGGGTTACCTGATAAATCCTGAGGGGAGGCCCGGGAGATGGCTCAGTGGAATAAGCGCTTCCCTGGCAAGCTCAAGGGCCTAAGTTCAATCCCCGGTTCCACCAAAAAAAGAAAGTAAGTCTTTAGATAAATCCTGAGGGGACTTGATTGACCTTATCAGATACAAAAGTTACATTTCTTGTTATATAGGTCTTACTTTATTTTGGTCTTAACCATCCAGCAGAAAAGTATAAAAACGAGGTATAAAAAGTAAAGCCATATTAATATGCTGAGCTGGAAAGGCTCAAGTCAGCAACTTCTGACATTGCCAGTCCTACGGATAACCCACTACTATTATGGACTACTGAACTATATTGAATTATTTTGCTGAATTCACGCACCTACAGTATTTAAATGGCAATAGAATACCCACATCTTCAGTGTCTTTTTAAAAAAACCTTTCACTGAAACTTGGCTCTTCCTCTTTGCATAATCACATCTTAGTCTGTCTGCTTCTCTTAAAGCAGAGTACTTTGTATGGCTAACATGAAGGAATGTGGAGGCTGGGGAGAAAAGAAAGCTAGAGACATGGCCTTGGAATTTGCGAAATGGGCAAGAATGTTGGTTGGTGAGCTTACCTGTTTGTGAGGAAGCCCTGGATGAGCCAGTGATAAGCAATCTTTTGTGGGAAAAGGGTAGCAAAGACAGCTTCCTTATCCTCAGCACTGTATTAGGCAAAAGCATTATTTGTGAAGGATGTGCTTTTTCATTTAGAACCGGTCTTCAGAAGCACCTGTTAGGGGCTGGTGAGATGGCTCAGAGGTCTAAAGCACCTACTTAGAACAAGCTAAGCAAAGCACAGGGACCGCGGTTCAATCCCCAGCACCACATGCCAGCCAGCCCACCCCCTGGTGGGCTGAGCTGGCCACACACACACACACACACACACACCCACGCACACACACAATAAATATATAAATAAATTAAAAAAAAAAAAAACAGAAGCACCTGTTAAAGCTCTGGTCTCTTCCCCCCACCCCCTCCCCTGCAGTGTACTCAAAATTCACTCATGTTCATTTGTTTCTTTTGCTGGTTTGTATGTTTAAACATTTGAATAAAATTTTATTTTTAAACATCTTTTTAAGTTATGCCATCCTAGCGTCAGGGCTTTCTTGCAAGTGCTGATGCAGCATACAGCAGTTAAATTAAGCAGCTCCTGCCCTGCAGGCTGCTGAGAGGTTCCACGCTGCAGTGCAGGGATACAAACCCTCGCCTTCCCAAGCCTTTAGCTTCAGTTTGACTTGGTGAGCAACAAAATGCCTCTGCTGGCCACAGCACAGTGTAGTGTTTTTAAATGATTTTTAAAATTATGAATATGTCTTAGTGTGTTTTATGCCATTGCAGTCTTGAATAAAATGATTCTTTAAAGGGGAAAAATAAAGAGAACAGTTTTTATCACTACACTGTTGACATGTGTGAGACTCAAAAGTAATGAAGCTCCCAATCTCAGGAGCGGCTAATTTTTTTTTTTTTTTTTTTAACTCTTCACATTTACTAGCACTCACAAGATTTGCCACCTTAACCTGTGTGCAGATACACTTAAACCCAGTGATCACTGCCTGCGGTTCGAGGCTGACCAGCATCACAGATCAGTGTCAGCAGGGCAGAGCTCCTCAGGCCAGGCCTGAGAAGTGAGCAAACTGGGATTATTCATCCATGCCTGTCGGCCTGTGTGCCCCTTCTAAGGCCGTATGTCACTAAGAAATGTCAACACACAGAATCAGACTTTTAAAGCACTCCAGCTTCTATTTTGGCTCTGAGTAGAACATTGTTCATTATCTTTTTTTTTTCCATAATTTTATTGAGAAACAAATAGCAATGAGACAGTTTCAAACCAAATCGATAGGACAGTTTCAATAATTCACACATTGCATACATTCTTCCTAGTGGTTAATTGCTGTACAAGATGCGGACTTGATATCCTATTTACAAACACCATTAGAACAAATCCCTCTATTCATCAAGAGAATGTGACTATATATCTATCCTAACCATTTTGAATACACAGATACAAAATGGACATTCATCTGTATCCCCTTTTTTTGTTA
>NW_004524609.1:15225868-15226607 GCF_000260255.1 Octodon degus | reverse complement strand
TTAACATGGGCAGGTCCTTTATTAATGTTCACATTGTTCATACAACTTTCATTACTTCATGAGTACAGTTTTCTTTCTCTTTCAGGGCACCAACTTTATGTCTTCTGCCCTTTGCCTTTTGTCAAATGAAGTCTAGAATCCCTAGTGGCATTTATACCAAGTTCCATTTTGGTCCTCATATTATCCGCAGCTTAGTCTCAGGGCTGGGCCTGTCTATGTGACTCATGGGAGGCAGCTGTAGAATGTTCATTTGGAATCTAAAAGTAAGGATGTGATTCAGCCTCATGTATATGAGGCAGTGAGGCAAATGCGCTACCACTGAGCTACGTGCCAGCCCTGGGTGTGATTCTGAGCTTCATGAGGTCACAAGTTCATAACTTGGGATAGCTAGTTCATTTTTCTAGCTCTGTTTTCCCATCTATAGGCTGCAGCGGCTCAGCTTATTATTTTGAAGTCTTTACCTGATTTGCACTGGTTGCTGTGTGTGCATTAGCATTATCTAACCTGAACACAGTATGGCCCTTGAGGGTTACAAAAGCAGCAGGACTTGCCACACTTGGTCATTAAAAATAATTTTCCTGCCAGGCATGGTGGTACATGCCTGTAATCCTAGCAGTCAGGAGGCTGAGGCAAGAGGATCATTGCAAGATCAAGAGTACTTTGAGCTCAAGGCCAGCCCGAACTGCATTGAGAGACCCTGCCCCAAGAAGACCAAAAAAAAAAAAAAAAAAAGTTCCTG
>NW_004524609.1:15216490-15225277 GCF_000260255.1 Octodon degus | reverse complement strand
ACACACACACACACACACACACAAATAAAATTTAAAAAAAAAAAGATGTTTGATTTCCAGTGACAGTTTGTGTTTTAATTTTTAGAGTTTACCATTTGCTCATTGTCTGAAATCATGTAGTCTTAACTCTATGTAATTGATAGTACCTGAAATAAGACCTAAGTCAGCACAGATTGCCTTGTGGCAACCTTAGAGGAGAAGAGAAGTGATTGGTTTTTGTCTGATTTCTTCCCAGGTTTTGAATGAAGAATGTGATCAGAATTGGTACAAGGCAGAGCTCAATGGGAAGGACGGCTTCATCCCCAAGAACTACATAGAGATGAAACCACACCCGTAAGTCGGACCCTGCTGCTTTCCCAGGAGAGCCCATCTGCTTGCTTCATCCGCTGGTTTTAAGTTGAGACCCTGGGGTGGGTGCTGTGGTGTTTATTCTCTTTCCAGGGAATTAACCCAGTGTGTTGATTTTTGTAATGGGAACTATGTAGTGCATAATGATATAGTAATGATATTCATTTTAGATTAATAATCATCAGTGATCTTCAAAAATAAAACTATTTTTGCAAGACCATAATTTAATTCCTGTGGAACTGTTGGGACTAGGTATGTTTGAAAATTCTTTTTTTCTTTTTTGAAGTTGGAAAAGGAAAGCCAGGCGTGGTGGTGCACGCCTGTAATCCCAGCAGTTGGAAGGCTAAGGCAAGAGGATCACTGTGAGTTCAAGGCCTGCCAGGGTTACAAAGTGAGTCCAAGGCCAGCCTGAACTGCATAGCAGGTGTTTAAGTGCCTGCTGAAACAAAGCAGTCAGGCTCAGGATGCTGTGGTTCAATCCCCTTTTCCTCAAGCCAAACCAGGCCTTCCCTGAAGGCATCTTGAGTGCCCCCCCAAAAAAAAAAAACTCCTTCTGAACTGCATAGCGAAACCCTGTAAGGCAAAAAAACAAAAAAAGGTTTAGAGTAGGTTACTACATAGTTTCGTGTTGCTGTGTTTGATGATCACTCGGGATATCAGGACAGCTTCTTTAATTTCTACATTCTCAGCATAATGGTTGGCGTATGTTCTCAATATGTTTATTCTTTCACCTAAGTGTTTGTACTTCAGAAAGGAAATAATGTTCTCTACACTGCTGAGAGCAGTGAGCATTTTTAGTTACCTTTGGACCCCAGCCCTGCTTTAATACTGTTAATGTGGCCTAGTGGGACCTGGGGACTCTTACAGACTGCTGAGCTCCCCTCTCAGTCACCCCCTTTCATTGGCCCTGCTCTTGCCTCAGAAGCAGTCGTTTGTAGGCCTCGTATGTTAAGAGAGCACAGGCTTTCAACACTGAGAATAGAATTTCAATAGGACCATGTCTCTTTGCTTGGTTTAACACCAAGCAGAAGCTTTGAAAGGTGACAGACCCTACCAGGGATAGCCGTCCACTGTCCCCTCTCCTCATTATCACTGTCCCAAGACCTGTCACATCTTGTTCTCCAGCTGCTGGAGTGGACCACGTTGTACTTCATATTTTTCCGTATGCCAAATTTGGAGAATGTCTGTAATTGTGCACAGATGTCATTGAGCCAGAGAGGGTTTCAGGGTCACCTAATTCAATATTTTGTGTCCTTCTAGTATTTTGTATTTCATTGTCAGTATTTTATTAATGTAAAATAATGAAAAGCTCACAGTATAGAAAACTGTCGAGTAGTACATGAGCTCATCCAGGGATAACCACTGGTAGATAGCAAGTAGATGTGGGTCCCCAACACTACTTAGAAACTAAACCCCAAACCTGTAATGATTGTCTTCTGTAAAATGTAACAACTGACATAGGAGCCTCCCTGTAAAACTGTCAGTTGAGTTCATGCCCTGGTCAGTGAACTTTTCCAGAGTACTTATTATATGGCAGGACCATGTGAAAGTGATGGGGAATGACGCTCTTGCGGCCTAGTAAAATTCCCAGGTGACTCAGAGGGAAGCTCTCTGAGATTGTGTCTGCGAAGTCTTCCTACCCTGGAGATAGAAGCTTGAGTTGGCCTGCGGGGTAATAGAGGGAAACTGGGAGATGCTCAAGGAAGCTTTACTCCAAGAGGAACCAGGCACCTTATAACAGATATAATTGGGTAAATGTTTCTTTGGTTGATTAACAAGGTCAGGACTACTCTACTAAAGTATGACTATTTGTCCTGTTTTGTTTGGAATGTGTTCTGTCTTATATCTTTTTAAGTATTTGTATTTGATCTCCCCTTAAAAGATCTTAAGTTTCGTGGAGAATTTGTGTCTTTTGTGTGTATTCCATTAAAACTTGTACCTTGCTTTTGCATATAATGGCTTAGTGAAAAAAATTTTTGAGGGGCTAGGGAGATGGCTCAGTAGAATAAGTACTTGCCTGGCAAGTGCAAGGGCCTGAATTCAATCCCCAGTTCTGCCAAAAGAAAAAGAAAAAAAAAATTTTGTTTGTTTGTTTTGGTCTTTTTGAGACAAGGTTTCATTTCATTTAGTTCAGGCTGGCCTTAAACTCACTGTATAACCCACGCTGACCTCAAACTTGGCAGTGGTCTTCCTGCCTCAGTCTTCCACATGCATAAGTATGTGCCACCATGCTCAGCTTGAATATTTTTTTAGTTGATAAGTCAGGCACAAATTCCTAATAGTAAAACACAAAAGCAAGCCAAGTGTGGTGGTGCACACTTGTAATCCTGGCACTGGGGGGCCAATGCAAGAGGATCACCTGGAGTTTGAGGCCAACTTGGGCTACATAATGAATTTAAGGCCAACTTGAACTGCATGGTGAGGTCCTGTCTTAAAAAAAAAAAAAAAAAGGCAAAAGCATTAAATCTTTGAAGTCGTATGTGCATGACTCCTGGATCTCCTGTGTGGGTTGATAAAGTCCTCACCTGAATTCTCTGTAGCTTAAAATTGGAGGATTGACTTGTAGTCACTCAGAAGCAGGCCAAGTGGCAGTAACCCTGAAGCTCAGTGTGAGTTTCTTACAGACTTCTTGTAATAGGCAGTAAGCACAGCATTAGATTCTTTTATTTATTTATTTATTTATTTATTTATTTATTTATTTATTTTGTGTGTGTGTCACCAGCTCAGCCCACCAGGGGGCGGGGGCTGGCTGGCATGTGGTGCTGGGGGATTGAACCGCGGTCCCTGTGCTTTGCTTAGCTTAGCTTCTTCTAAGTAGGTGCTTTAGACCACTGAGCCATCTCACCAGCCCAGCATTAGATTCTTAGGGCCTTTTGGTCTCAGTATTTGCATCAAGAGGGTCTATGGGCTTTTCACTGTATTGGGGAGGCATTGGACAGTGGTTCATTCCTGAGAGGAAGAAGAACTGTGGATCAGATCACACTTGTCATTTTCTTTTTATGGTGTCGGGAATCAAACCTCAGGACCTTGTACTTGCCAGGCAGGACTGTGCCGCTATCCTGTATCCCTGGTCCATATATATACATTTTCTTTTCTTCACTCTTTTCTCCCTCCTTCACTCCCTCCCTCCCTCATTCATTCATTCGTTCATTCATTCACTCGTTTATTTTTTCTGGAGGCCTGGGGATTGAAGGTAGGGCCTTCACACTGACACATATCCCCACCCACACTCCACACACATGTTCTTTGAGACAGGGTCTCACTAAATTGTCCAAGCTGGGTTTGAACTTGTCCTCCTCCAGAGTAACTGGGTACAGGTATATGTCACTGTACCTAGTTTAGTTTTATTGGTTTTGCTTGTGATTATTTTTGTCCTAAAAATTGAACCCAGGGCCTTTGCACTGCACTACATCTTGTAGCCCTTTTTTCTTTTACATTTTGAGATAAAGTCTTACTGAGGCTAAGCAAAGTCTGGAGTATAGCTCAATGTCAGGGCCTTAATTCAGTACCCAGTACACACACACACACACACACACACACACACACACACACACGTACTCAGGTTTAGGCTGAGAGCCATGATTTATTGGCTGCTACACTAGATCCAGTGGTAACAAAATCAACTTGTTTCTTTATTTTTCATATTTTCAGACCAAGAGGGAATTTATCAGAACATCAGACTATAATTATTACCTTAAATGAAATGCCTGTGGCTTAAAGTTCTTTTTCTTCACATTGTTCCAGGTGACATAGATATTCTCAGTCAAGCTGTTAAGAAAAGATAGAAAATAGAGGAATGGAATTTTTTAGAAATTGAATTAATATGTGTTATGTACATGTATCAACTCTCATAAGGAATATAATTAATTTTGTACTGTAAAATTGCACTAGTAAAAACAAAGGAAAAAGAGAGGAAATTCATCCCAAATTAGAGCCCAGCCTGGGCAGTTGAATGATTTAGCAAGACCTTGTCTCATAATAAAGGGGCTGGGGATGTACTGCAGCTCAGGTTCAATCCCCAGTACTGCAAAGAAAGGGGAGGAGGGGGGAAAAAGGCAAAGCTGAGCTTCCTTGGAAAGCTGTAACTACTGGGGCTGGGGAAATGGCTCAGTAGAATAAGCGCTTGCCTGGCAAGCACAAGGACGTGAGTTCAAAACCCCGGTTCCACCAAAAAGAAAAGAAAGCTGTAATTACTGATCTTGATTGGAAAGTCACTCTGTGCCTTGACCTTTGTCTCTGATATAAGAACTTGGGGGAAAAAAAGAAAAAAAAAAAAAAAGAACTTTAGAGTTCTAGCTGATCAGGAAGCCCCTAGAACTAGCTCCTCTGGATTCTTACAGATGGGCTGCAGGGCAGGCAGGGATTCTCCACGCTGAGCTCTGAAAGGCAGAATGAAATTCTGAAAAGCCCTATTTTTGCAAGTCTACAATATTGCTTAAAGGATTGTGCTCATGCTTGTGTAGAGCTGTCCCCGTGTGGGACTGAGTTGTAGGTGTTGGTAAGTGTCAGTGTCCTAGCTGTGGCACAGCACAGAGACCACACTTGAGCCCTCCCCCCTCCTTGTTGGAGAGGAAGCAGGAGTTATAAAATGGAGAACCGCCTCACCTGCACATTTGCATAAGCACATTCCACACTGTTTGGCCTGCTGCATGTTTTGTGTGTGTTGGGTATGAATGTACAGATGTGCTTTTCAAAGTAAATGCAGATATGGGAGGGAGCCTCTGGCTTGCCTGGTACTGGGCATTGAACCCAAGGCTTTTACATTGAGCTACAGACCAAGCCTTTTTATTTTTTATTTTGAGACAGGATCTCAGTAAGTCTCTTGAGTTGCCCAGGCTGGGGTTTAAACTTGTGCTCCTCCTGCCTCAGCCTCCCAGGATGGTATTATAGGTATAAGCAACCACCTGTGGCATACTTGCTATTTCTAATGTGGTGTATACCCATTTTCTTTTTCTTTTTCTTTTTTTTTTGGGGGGGGGGAACCGGGGATTGAACTCAGATCCTTATGTTTGCCAGTCAAGCGCTTATCCTACTGAGCCATCTCCCCAGCCCCAAGACCCATTTTCTTAAAAGATTTTTTTTTTTTTTTTAAGATACAGGGTCTTGCTACGCAGTTCAGACTCTTAGTGATCTTCCTGTCTCAGCCTCCCCAGCACTGGGATTACAGGGATGCACCACCACACCCAGTTTCAGTAGCAGGCATGGTGAGGGCTGGCCATCTGGGGTAGTGGGGATCAAACTCGGGACCTTCTGCTTGCCAGGCACCTGCTTATGCAGCTGAACTATCTCCCTAACTCCTTATAAGATTTCTTTTTAAAAGATTTTATACTATTGGACTGTTGGCATGTAGTTACACATAATATCAGGATTAAAGCACTCTGCCCATGTTTACAGCAGCACAGTCCCTAATGACCAAACCTTAGGATCAGCCTGCGTGTCCATCAGCAGATAATACAGAAAATGTATTTACACGTGAGGAGGCCGAGGATATGGCTTCAGTGGCAGTGCCTGCCTGGCAAGGGTGAGGTTGGATTTCGATTCCAGGTTCAAAGTGGAGAGAGGGAGTTTCAGGATGCACAATAGAGCACTACTCTGCCATCAGTATAAATTTGAGTCATTTGTAGGAAAGTGGACTGATACCATAATGTTAAGCAGAACGAATTAGACGCACAAGTTTCAATCAAAGATGGTTTCTCTTACATGTAAAATGCAAAATTAAAAAATGGATAATGGAAAGTAGGGAAGTGGGGCCAGCAAGATAGCTCAGTGGACTAAAGCACCTGCTTAGGCAAGCTCAGGGACTGAGTCCAGGTGTAATGGAGCACACCTGTAATCCCAGCACTGGAGAGGCTGAAAGCAGGAGGATCACCACAAGTCTAAGCTGTGTAGTGAGACCCTGTAACAACCAAATACATTTAAAAAAAAAAAAAACCTTGTATACAAAAGTAGGGAGGTAAGGGGAAGTAGATCAAGAGGTGGAAGAGACAGAGAGGTGCAGGTGGGATGGGATGAACAAAAAGAATCAGGATATGTTATGTACAGGTACCAGTTCTACACAAGGAATGTAAACATATAAACACTACTAGAGATATGTACCAAAGGAAGGACGGGATCAGAAGATGGGGAGGAGAAAGGAGAACAGGCAATAAAAGGAATTGGGATGTTGTATATGTGTGCCAACTTGCACAAGGAATGAAAACATACACTACACACATGTACTAGTAAACTAAAAAAAATTTTTTTAAAAGAAGGCTCTTGAGCTGAGGATGTAGTTCGTGTCAAAATGCTTGCTTTATGAGGGCCTGAGTCTCATCCCCAGTACCACAAAAATATTATTTCCTTAAAAAGCCTATGAGAGCCAGGTATGGTGCCGCACGCCTATAGTCCCAGTACTCATCTCAGAAGGATTGCTGCAAGGTCAAGGCCAGCCTGAACTGCATAGTGAGACCCTGTCCCAAATACATACACACACACCTAACAAACTTATAAATGTAGTGAAGTACTCTGAGGAGGTATCATGTTAGCAGTTAGATGTCTTAACAGAGTGACAGCTCAACCTTGCCATACGGTATCTCCTATGCTTTGTAGATGGCTTTCTGAATGAGAGTGCATGTGTATTACCTGAAATAGGAACAGATACCTGAGAAATTTCTGTTTAATTAAATGATTTTCAAAGCTATTTCCTTTCTTTTTTTTTTCTTTTCCTTTTGTCTTTTTTGAGACGTCTCACTACAGCTCAGGCTGGCCTTGAGCTCATTGTGCAACCCAGGCTGGTCTCAAACTCAACAATCCTCCCACCTCAGCCTCCCAAGTGCTGAGATTATAGGTGTATACCACTACACCTGGTCCCTAATTGTTAATCTCTGGATCTGCAGATTTACAGCAGAGATACATTTATTTTAATTGTAAAAACTTTAATTAGGGTGTTTTCCTATATTATAATTTATAGTCTTTTAGCTAGAAAAATATTGAGTTGATTTTAAGCTAAGAGCAAGAAAGCAACTGCAACTTAGGTGATTTTAGAATTGTGCCCATTAAAAAAAGGCCTAGAAACATACACCATCTGCCACTAGTCGCTGCCTCTGGGGGCCTGAGAAAGAATCCTGCTTGTTATTTTTACTTCATCCTCATCTGGGTCATTTTAAGTTACATCCACCACTTTATGCCTTAAAAGAGGGTGCTGCCTATGGGAAGCTCTTGGGGTCAGGAGCAAGGAGGGTAGCTACAGAGAACCTGCACTCCATGTTGGCCCTCCTATGGCAGTAGCCAGATACACACTGCTGCACTTGTGTTAGCAGTTCCATGTCTTAACACAAGTGCAGTGTGCCCTCAAACGCCCCCAAGACCAGATGTTTGAATCCTCTAAATACTGGTAGCTGTCCTTGTCACCTTTCACAATCATACTAGTCTATTAATAAGGAGTTTCTCCTGAACGGCCTCATTCCCAGCACTGCAGGCTTAGTTGTAAAAGCACGAGGATGTCTTGTGCTAGCTCCTCCGCAGCTTGACATTAGAGCATCAAAGTGAAAAAGTCAGTAGTTTGGGGACACTTGGGTTTCCCAGGTAGCTTGCAGGTGTGTCTCTCCTAGCACCTCCTGTTTTCTGTCTGAACTTGCATAAAATAGACATAAAGTTAATTTGTAGCTTTAATAGGCTGATACCTTTGCTATTATATTTTGCATATTAAATGAATGTGTTACCATGTAAGAAATGTCTGTCTTTGCTATAAATATTAAAAAAAAAAAAATGAGGGCTGGAGATGTAGCTCGGTGCCTGCCTGGCAAGTGAGAGATCCTGAGTTCAATCCCTGCCATACTCACATAACCCCCATGAAACATTGAAGATGATTGAAAAGAGAACATTGTCATCAAATTCTCCACCCTGGTTAGCAGTGGTTCACATTGGAGGAGCCAGGCAGCAGTGACCTGGAGCTCATTCAGAGGTGCCACCTCTTTCCTCCTGGTGAGCCAGTGGCCACTTGCCCCCAGTTTTCCCTGAAGTCAGCCACATTTTCATCTGACCAGAGTGAACTAGCATTGGAAGCAGTAGAGCCTGTAATTTGCTTGAAATAACAGATCTTAATTTTAGTTGCTGTATGCTGGGTAAATTAAATTATGTTACCAATGTTGTGGGTTTGGGGGACTTTGGGTCTGTCCTGGTGCTAGGGTAGAGCACCAGGGCCATGTTCATGTGGCCAAATGCTTTGCCACTGACCTACCTCCAGGGCCCTTCCCAGTGGCTTTTGAAAGCTGCGGGCTAGGGGGCCAGGGAGATAGCTCAGTAGAGTAAGTGCTTGCCTGACAAGTGCAAGGTCCTGAGTTCAATCCCTGGTACTGCAAAAAAGAGAAAGAAAGAAGGAAGGAAGGAAGGAAGGAAGGAAGGAAGGAAGGAAGGAAGGAAGGAAGGAAAGAAAGAAAGAAAGAAAGAAAGAAAGAAAGA
>NW_004524609.1:15201484-15216390 GCF_000260255.1 Octodon degus | reverse complement strand
AAAGAAAGAAAGAAAGAGAGAAAGAAAGAAAAAGCTAAGGGCTCAGCACTGACCCAGAGAGGCTCTGCTGTCAGCCCCAGCCTTTGCCATGTGGCTTTTCGAAGGAATAGCTCTGACTGCAACTTCTGGGCCTTCCACGTTTCTTTCCACCCCTGTACTTCCTTCCCACTGTGGCAAAGCTGGAGCTTTACTGAAGGGCTGCAAGAAGCAGCTTTTCCTTGTGTGTCATCTGTCCTGTGTTTCACATTCATAGAACCAGGTCTCTCCTGGCTGCCTCTCTGATCAGAGTCAGCTAAGGGCCACACTTTGGGAGACCCATTTTCATGTGTCTTCCACCAAGCCACCTGTGATAGTGCCTTCCTTATGAGTAACTTTCTGGAAAGTGGAGTACGGTGAAGCCAGTGGAAGAGGGCTTATCTCTTGGGTAGGGAGGCTGAAGAGTAGAGATTGAGCCCTCCCCTGGCAGTAAGTGTTCTGTTACTCACATTAAGGCTGGATATCCCATTTCTTGGTGGGGAAGTAAATGTTGACTGGCTTGCCTTCCTTCCTTAGGTGGTTTTTTGGCAAAATCCCCAGAGCCAAGGCAGAAGAAATGCTTAGCAAACAGCGGCATGATGGGGCCTTTCTAATCCGGGAGAGTGAGAGTGCTCCTGGGGATTTCTCCCTGTCTGTCAAGTAAGTATTTTCTTCTATGCTTGCCTGGAAGCCTGTGTCCCACCACCTCAACCAGGAGGTCATTGGTCATGTTTCTGGCTATGCCAAGCTCTAGTAGAGACTTGGTCTAATCTGTATTTTAATTTTACATTAAAATCCTAATTTCTGAGCTCAGCCTGGTGGTGCATTCCTGTAATTCCATCAGTCCAGGAAGATGTGGCTGGAGGATCAAAGGTTGAAGCACAGTTTAGGAAATTTAGTGAGACCCTGTCTCAAAATAAAAAGGGTGGCACCATGGAAAGTAGCATATGCCCATAGTACCAGCACTCGGGAGGCTGAGGCAGGAGGATTGCAGTGAGTTCAAACTTAGCCTGGGCTACATAGTGTATACAAGGTGCCTGAACTACATAACAAGACCTTGTCTCAAATAACATAACGTAACATAACATAGACTGGAGATATAGCTCAGTAACAGACCACCTCTGAGAGCAATCCTTAGACCACCCAAAGGAAAAAAAAAATTCCTAAATGTCTGGCTCCAGGGGCCAGGGAGATAGCTCAATAGAATAAGCGTTTGCCTGGCAAGTGAAGGGTCGTGAGTTCAATCCCCAGTCCTTCAAATGAATAAATAAATAAATAAATTTATTTCTGGCTCCAAAATCAGTTATGGCAGCATGGGGTTTAGATTCTTCAGTAGGGCAGGTGTTCAGGAGCCACTGCCCTCTGAGGCAGATGCAGCCAGGTTTCCTGAATCCACACCAGTCCTAACCCCTGCGCTTACTGGAATTCCTGCTGAGCTTTCAGTGTCAGCTGCCTTGTCTGCCTTCAGCTGACAGCCTGCCTAACTTCACACCTATCCTAGATCTCTCACATTAAGTTGAAAAAGTTACTACCACAAGGGACTTAGAGTTTTTGCTTTCTTTGTGGTAAATGTAACTGTGGAAGGGAACCTAGTGATTTGAAGACCAGCCTGAACTACATAGAAAAACCTTGTCTCAAAAAAAAAAAAAATGCGTGTGTGTGTGTGTGTGTTCATTATATGCTTAATGTATGGAATTCTTTGAAGTGCAGATTAAAATTTACAGTTGAGGGTGATTTGGTTTCATGGTGCTGAGGATTGGCCTCACAGCCTTCCCACTGAGATGCATCTCTAGCCCCTTTTTTAATTTTGAGATAGGGTCTCCCTAAGATACCTGGCTTGAAATTTCAATCCTCCTACCTCAGCCTCCTGAATGCTGGCATTACAGGCATCATGCTCTTTTTCTAAGTAAAGATTTGATAAGTGTCAGGTGATCTTTGTGCTGCGTCACAAATAAATTTGCAGTATAGTTGGTTTTTATTCCCAGCATGTGCAAGTCAAACTGGGTGTAATCAGTTGTCCTTGTAACAAAGCCTTTTGAAGTGCATGAATGAGAATATGCAGTTAAGTGGGGTATGGAGAGCCAGGTGTGGGGGCGCACACCTATGATCCCAGCACTCAGGAGGCTGAGGCAGCAGGATCAGTGGGAGTCCATGGCCATTCTGAACTGTAGCCACCAGGCCGTGTGCCCCAAAACAGCACTCTGGTTGGTGTGACGCTTCTTCTCAAGAGTCCTGCGCCCTGAATCCAGCTGTATCAGCCCAGTGCAAGTGGTTTCTGGGGCCAGAAGTATCCCCAGGGGCAGGCCCTTCAGGAAGCTTTGTACATATCCCTACTTTTTCTTGCATGAAAAACAGTACAATGGTCTCTCCCCTCTGTAGAACCTGCAGTTCTACTTTCCTCAGTTTCATTTACGCGAGGTCGAGTCCAAAAATACTAAATGGGAAATTCCAGAAATAAGCAACTTGTAAGTTTTAAATAACTTTTTTATAGTGCCAGGGAGATAGCGCAGCAGCACAGGCATCTGCCTGGAAAGCACAAAGTCCTGAGTTCAATTTCTAGTACCCAGAAAAAGCCTTTATATTACAATATACTGTTATAATTGCTTGATTTCCTTATTGTCTCACTGGAAATTGAACATTATCCTAGGCATGTATGTGCATATGTATAGGGAAAACATCATACATAGTATTTGTAGGGTGTGGTGCTTGTGGTTTCAGGCATTGGCAGGGGGCTTGGCACAATCTCCCAAGGAAAGATGAAACACGCGTCTTCTCCTCACTGGCTTGAAGCTTAGTGCTGCCACCTGCTGGACTGTTTTTAGAAAGCCTTTGATTTCTTCAAGCTTTTAAATCTAAAGGAAAGACTGCATTCATTGAACAAATGTTCATAGCATGCCTTTGAGGACAGGATGGGAAAGCCCTTGCTGAGCTTCTGTTCAAGCCAGATGTACTGTGCTAGGTCCCATGAGCCAGTACCAGTCGCTCTTGCTATTTTTGCTAACCGTGTAAAAGTATGCTATCCAGTGATACAGAATTTTTTTCTTTGGTACCTGAGCCTCTTTTATTGTCCCAGCAGTGTCCTTTACCCATGAACAGGGTAAAATAAACTAAAATTCCTACATGAAAAACACAACTTGGAACTACTCCTAGTTACAAGAGAATTGTGTGAAGTATTTCCACTCTCTCCTCCTCTTATGTCCAGGTCTCTCATCTTTCCTTTTTTTTTTTTTTTTTTTTTGGTGGTACTAAGAATTGATCTCAGGATGTTGCACTTGCCAGGCAAGTGCTTATTCTACTAAGCTGTCTCCCCAGCCCTTTTCCCAATTCGAGTGTGACACCACATCTTAATATTTTTGCTTCAGAAGACGTTAGTAAGGGCTGGTAAGATAGCTTGACAGACTAAGTGCCTGCATAGGCAAGCACAGGGACCAGGGTTCAGTCCTGAGCACCACATACCATGCTGACCCCACCCTCAGGCATGCTGAGCTGACCACCAAGTCTGGGTGTGGTGGCACACACCTGTAATCCCAGCACTGAGGAGGCTGAAGACAAGAGGATCACTACAAGTTTGAACTTTGTAGTAGAAGTAATCCCAAGCCCTTGTAAGTAAGGTTCTACTAGTTGGCAGAGTGTAGGGAACAGGTGTACAGCAGGTTAAGACACTCTGTTTATATCTTAAAGACATCTTCAGAACTGACTCCTGGGTGAGACTTTCCATCTTTAAGGATTCTTCATGATGTTACTAGTAACTGTTAGTCATGAAGGGTGTCAGGGATGCCCGTGATCATCCCAGCTCTGTTCACTTCTGCGAAGTTCCCACACCCTCAGACTGTGAGGAATTTGTGAGAAAAGTAGTTCTCTACATCTCCTACATAAGCATATGGCCCCTGCCCAGCCAGACAGAAAGCCATGACTGTTCACGCGTGTTTCCCTGCCTCACCAGGTTCGGAAATGATGTGCAGCACTTCAAGGTGCTCCGCGACGGAGCTGGGAAGTATTTCCTCTGGGTGGTGAAGTTCAATTCCTTGAATGAGCTGGTAGATTACCACAGATCAACATCCGTGTCCAGAAACCAGCAGATATTCCTGCGGGACATAGAACAGGTGCCACAGGTGAGCCGAACCTCAATTCAGGATCCTTTCCAGGGAGGAAGACTAGCTCCTTAGGCAAGCTGGTGTCCCAGAGGGTCGCTGCCAGAGCTGCTGGGCGCATCGTCAGTGTTGCCCTTTGTTCCTGTGAAGCTCTGTAGTCTGAAATGTTTGTGCCTTTTCCAGAGGTATTGCTCACTGAAGATAGCCCTTGGCACTTTCTCAGGCACATCATGAGGGAGCGCGCCCTTGGGAGGGCGTAGGGCTATGAATTCCTTCCTGTCCCTCCTATCTCAGCCATGCCTTATGACTAGTGCCATCTTACTTTATTCAAACTCTTAACACTTTGGACCCTGTAAAAACGGGTGTTATGAATGATAGGGACATGAATGTTTTCAAATCTGTGAACAAAAGATTCCTCCAGGCATCCATGCTGCTCCCTACTTGATAAAGTGATACTTTGGCCACCCCACATACACCCTAGTGTTTTGAGCATTGGTGGAAAATTACATTAAATCCACTGAGAGTGAACTTAGAACATGTAAGAATAGGTGGAGAAGGTGCTTCAGGAGTACGAGAATTGACTCGCTTCCCTTCCTCCTCGTAAGCAGTGCTCACAAGGTGCCGGCAGGACTAACGTCAAGAACGCCCTGTATGTGTTCTCCCTCTCCTCTCTTGCAGCAGCCAACGTATGTCCAGGCCCTCTTTGACTTTGACCCCCAAGAGGACGGTGAGCTGGGCTTCCGCCGGGGAGACTTCATCCACGTCATGGATAACTCAGACCCCAACTGGTGGAAGGGGGCTTGCCACGGGCAGACAGGCATGTTTCCCCGCAACTACGTCACCCCTGTGAACCGGAACGTCTAAGAAGCAGAGTATTTAAAGAAAGTGAAAAGTTGAAAACACACAAAAGAATTACACCCACAAGCTGCCTCTAACAGCAGCCTGTCGGGAGCTCTGAACATCTGGCTGGTCACACTGGTGACCCTCTCACTTTTGTTGGAACTTTGGGGGGTGGGAGGGGTTGGATATCAGAATTCCAAAATTTACCTATTGAGTTGTTTTTATTACAGATTCTCCACACTGCTCCCATTTCCCTCCTGTGTCCTTTTTCTCATCTTTTTCTCCTGTCCTTCAGTGCATGACATTTAAGGCCACATATAGTCCCAGCTGATGCCAATAATAAAAGAAAAAAAACCAAGCGGGCTGGTATTTTCTCTATGCAAAATGTCTGTTTTAGTGGAAATGACTGAGAGAGCAGCTGTCTCCTGTTTCTCATGTATACACACAGAGGGAGCGGGCCGGGGGCCTGGCGCCTCTGCAGGAGGAGGACGCCGTGGTTTCCAGAGCACGACTCGAACCTGCGCCTCCACCCACTTCAGTCCCCTCCAGATGTTGTTTTCATAGTGCCTTTTTCCTCATTTTCAAGGGTTTCTTATGAGCGGTGTTCTTTCTTTTGTTTTAAACTTAAGTTAAGACAGTCCAGAGCTTTTCATCCAATTTGTCTCCTACTCTGTGTAAATATATTTCCCTAATGGAAAGGGAAAACAGGATAGAGAAAGGAGACAGCAGAAGTGGAGGGCGTAAAGCCAGAAATCTGTGCAGGCTCAGCTTTAATGTTTGTAAGCCCTGCCCCCGAAGGTGAAGGGATCTCTCTGTGCGGCCGGCAGTCTTTGATCTCCAGGTCTCAGGTGTGACCTGCTTCTCCTGTCCCGAGTCCCTGGGAGCTAGCAAGTTGCAAACAGAAGCCAGAAGAAAAGATAGCTTCTAACTGCCCTTTTAGCTGTGCCAGTCTGTATTCCTACACTGGGTGGGAATGAAAGTACTTGCTTTTCACTTTTTTTGCTCTTAAAATGAGTTCCTGGCTTTCACCTGAGTCCCCTAACCCTCAGGGTGAGCACCGGGACAGCAGCCAGGAAGAATGGCTGTGGGTCCATCCATTTGCTGTGGGCCACAGGCAGTTGCTCCCACCACATCCTGCGCAGCAGGGAGAGTTGGGGAGGCCAAGGCTGTCAGCTTTTGGTTCCACATAATGTGCCTGTAAACCGTTTTTTCCTCAGCCCACCTCCCTGCATAAAACAAGACCACTTCCATTTTTCTTCCTGGAAGTTAGTGACAGTCTTGGGCCTTTGAGTTCTGATGGGTTGGTGGCGTCTTCCTGGACTGTGGTTATGGAGGTGAAGTCAGCCTGGAGCGTCCAAGGCCGGGCTCTCCCTGCCTCCCCTGGCTTCCTCTTACCCTGCTTCTCCTCTCTTCACTGATGATAAAGAAATCTCTGGCATTTTACACCTGGACCATTTGATTGTTTTATTTTGAAATTGGTGTATATCATGAAGCCTTGCTGAACTAAGTTTTGTGTGTATATATTTTAAAAAATCAGTGTTTAAATAAAAAGACCTATGTACTTAATCCTTTAACTGCGGATAGCATTTGGTAGGTAGTAATTAACTGTGAATAATAAACCTACAATGAATTCTTGTGAATAAATATTCAATGAATTCTTCACTCTGTATTTTTCTTCCTCCCTTTCCTGAAAGTAAGTTTTAAACTGAAAGAGGTTAGGTCAGAGAGTCAGGGTTCTTTGGTTCCTATTTTCAACTTGCCTGGCTTACATCATCTTTGGGGAGCAAGTGGGTCTCCCAGGCCTTCTGAGGAGTGAGGGAAACCCACCACCCACGAATTTGGTTGGTTTTCAAAATCCCTTGGGAATTTCTCACTACAGACTGGACTGAGGACTCCACCCTCAGATCTCAAGACCACCCCCCAGTTGAAAACACAACAATACTTTGTTGCCCAGACTGTCTTTGAACTCCTGGGCTCATGCCATCCTCCTGCCTCAGCCTCCCAAGTGCAGGGACTACAGGCAGTCAACACCATATCTGGCCATGAGAAGTTTATAGACCATCCTTTGGGACCTGGACTAGAGAGTAAGAGGTTTAGGAGCATGGAGAGCTGGGCTTGTTTGGTTCTCTTCCTCTCTTTCTGCAGAAGGAATGGGAGGGGGTCTGTGATAAACCAATTTCAACATGCTAAGTAGCTAAGGCTGGTTTGGGGTGGCCTATGCAGCCACACACAGCCCTGGCTGTGGTGGACCTAGTGAGATTTGTTTGGAGAGACAATAAAAAACCCACAGAATTTCCATTTGGATGTTTTGTTTTATTTTGAGAGTCTCACAATCTCACCATATGGTCCAGGCTGGCCTTGAACTTGTAGCAGTCCTGCCTCAGCCTCTCAAGTATTGGGGTTGCAGACAAGTGCCAGCTTCCCTTGAATTTTTTATGTGTTTTTTTGTTTTTCTTTTGTGTTTAGTCCAGGATCTCACTACGTAGATCAGACTCTAGTGATCCACCTGTGTTCAGCCTCCCAAGCCCTGGGATTACAGGTATGAACCACCACACCCAGTCTCCGTGGAGGTCTCAGCATGCCCCAGGGGCAGGGCCAGCACAGTAAGCCAGGGATCGAACCCTGGCCACTGTGCTCTACCTAAGCAGGCACTTTACTGAGCTCTGTGGCCGGCCCTTAATAAAGTTTCGATTTGTTGGAATACTGAAGATAGATCCGACCCCAGCCTTTGCACTGAGCTGTATTTCCAGCCTTCTTATGTTGTGAAACATTGGTCTTGTGTCTCCAAGTACAGCCTGATTACTCGAGGTCAAGTCTTTGGACATAGTAATACACACTTGTAGTCACAGCTGTTTGGGAAACTGAGGCAGAAGGATCATAAGTTCAAGGGCATCCTGGGTAACTTAGGCCCTTGTCTCGATATAAGAGTGGGAATGTAGCTGAGTGTGAGGCTCTAGGGCCAGTCCCTGGCACAGTACCATAAAAAATAAAGCTCCAACCACTGGGCCTCAGGTGTCCCCTGTGCTGCAGGCTATTTGCACCCCCAGCCCCTGGGTCAGTGCCTCTTACCATCCTGGGCCGTGCTAGACACACAGTGGGCCGGCTGTGGCCCCTTTTTCCCTCCTTACGGGGGTGTTTGGCTCCTGGTAACAGTTCCATTCCTGTGGTATATGACCTACACTTCCAACTTGAGAGCTGGGTGAGTCCCCTGGACTTCCTTCACAGACCAGCAGCCACCCCTTCCACTCCCCCACAGCAGGCACCCCTCTTAAGTCATCATACAACTGAAACCACCCCTCTCAGGACTTCTGCTCTCTTAGAAGAACATTCTTTTTTTTTAGCTGCCAGGAATCGGAACTCAGAACCTTTTGTTTGCCTTAAACTATATATCCCTGGAGCATTCTTAATCCTATTCTCATTGTTACGCAAACCTCGGGGAAGTGACTTTCAGAACGGAAGTGTGGACAGCACACAGGTCTGGGGGTCTGGGTCAGAAAGAGGGGTACTTAGAAGCAGATGCACAGTCCTGTAAGCTTGACCTAAAGGTCGGGTGAAACTTCCATGCTGAATCCAGAGCCTTGCACATTCTACTGCTGAGTGACACCCCCAGCCCTGAACAGTTACTCCTGGGACAGCAGGGTTGGTGCTGCAGCCCCATGATAGAGCATATGCTTAGCATGTTCAATTTCCAGCAACACCCCACACCCCTCCAAAAAAAAAAAAAAGAAACAGCAGGCAGGGTAATGTTCAAAGCACAGAGGCAAGGATGGGCATGGTACCTGGACCAGCTCAGAAGGTCCCTGAGCAGCTTGAGGACAGAGCTGGCCATGCTCTGAACGTAGCCAGAGGACACACACCCTGTTGACACCAAAGCTCCCCTCAGCCTTGTAGACAAGTGGCATACTGGAACCTAGGGCCCCAGGGAAAGGCCAAGGTCACGCTGACTCAGGAAGTAGGGATCAGAGCCGAGCCCGGCCAGTCACACAGCCCTGGCCAGCCAGCTGCACCATGTGGCTGGCCTCTTGGTTCCGAGTGGCCTTGTGCTGAGGTGCTGGCACACCAGGGGTGTGCACGGTTAGCCACAGCCTCTCCGCTTCTGCTTTTGGCTGCACACTGGAGAGCCTGCAAAGGCCAACATGAAAAAGACTTGCAAGTGACACGATCCAGCTGAGGTGCTGTGCCACAGATTTTGGGGCTGCTTTCTGACAGCAGCTACTCTGCCCTGAATGTTCAGGGCCCACACTGGGGAGGAATGGGTGGTAGGAAACTTGAGAACCCTGTTAGAAATGTTAAAATTTTAGCCAGGTGCAGTGGTGCACACCTGTGCTCCCAGCTACCCCAAAGACTGAAGCAGGAGGGTGGAAAGTTCAAGACCAGCCTCAGCAATTTAGCAAGACCCTGGCTCAACATAAAAAAAGACTGGGGGTGTAGGCTAGTGCTCGCTGGGTTCAGTCCCACTTGTACCCAGAGGAAGAGGTTTTAAAGAAGGAAATAGACTTGCTGTGCACTGTACCCTCAGCACTCTGGGACGCTAAGGCAGGAGGATTATAAATTCCAGCTCAGCTGGGGCTAATTTAGCAAGACTGTGCCCCAAAAAATAAAGAGCCAGATGTAACAGATGTCCTGGGTGCAAAACAGAAACAAAACAAAGTGTCACAGGCTCTGTAAAACCCATGATACCGCATTGTCTGGCTCCTTCCTATAGGGAAGACTGGAATCATGATGCCTGCTGGAGGCTAAGGGAGGACCAGCCGGGTAGGCGGAGCAGCTGTGAGGACGCGGGCTCTGAGGGCAAGGGGGGGAGGCAGAGCCTGGCCCTGAGAAGGCTGGTGCAGGGAGGCAGAGCCACGAAGGGACCCAGGAGCCCTTAGCACACAAGGCAGGGGCCAGACCAGGCAGGGAAGCCACAGGAAGGAGCCACAGTGAACCCTAATTGGTGCTTCTGTTCATTTATGCGGATTTTAGGTTTGGTTTGGTTTGGTTTGTGTCTTTTTGAGATAGGATCTTGCTATGCAGGCCAGACTGGCCTTGAGCTCACTTTGTAGCCCAGGCTGGTCTCTAACTCACAATGATCTTTCTGCCTCAGCCTCCCGAGTGCTGGGATTACAGGGGTGTGTCACCATGCCTGGTTCATTTCTATTTAAGAACAGCTTTATTGAGCCACATATGGTGCCACATGCCTATAATCCTAGCACTCTAGAGGCTGAGGCAGGAGGATCACTGAGTTAAAAGCCAATCTGATTTACAAAGAAAGGGGCCAGGGAGATGGCTCAGTGGAATAAGTGCTTCCTTGGCAAGCGCAAGGGCCTGAGTTCAATCCCTGGTTCCGCAAAAAAAAAAAAAAAAAAAAAAAAAGACTCTGTGTCCAAAAAAAGGATACAACTAATGTATCATACAAGTCACTCATTTAAACTGTCTGGTGGTTTTTATATTACAGTCATATGGAGTCACCACATAGTCTACTTTAGAGCCTTGTCACCACCCCACAGAAACCCTGTACCCATTAGCAGTCACTTCCCCAATCCAGCCCCTACCAAGCACCCATTTGCTCTCTGGCTTTTTGACTTTGCCTATTCTGGACATTTTATATAAATGAAATCCTCCACTGGGGTCTTTGATGTCTGGCCTCTTTGGCTGAGCATCATATTTTTACAGTTCATCTATGTGATACCTCGTATCAGTACTTTGTTCCTTCAAGTAGACTAATATTCCATTGTGTGGCTGTGCCACTTTCTGTCTCTGCAGCCACTGTTGAGACCATCTATTTTGTTGTATTCTTGCTTTTATGAATAACGCTGCTCTGTATCCATCTACAAGGCTTTTTTTCCCCCTTAGTACTGGGAATTAAACCCAGCGCCTTCTTCTCACTGAATTACATCCCCAGTTCTTTATATTTTATTTGGAGACCGACTCAGCCTAAGTCACTATGTTGCCCAGTCTGAGTTCAAACTTGTAATCCTCCTGCCTCAGCCTCAGAGTGCTGGGCTTACAGGCACGCACCACCACCCCAGCTTCTTGGACAGGCTTTCCCCAGGCTTTTTGGATATGTTCCAAGGGTTTCTAGCCAGGATGGTGGGAAGGGGCAGTGGAGAGACCAGTACAGCCATCCTGGCAAACAAGGTGAGTCACCAAGACCCCTGGGGACAATCTTTGGCTGCTATTTGTTGAACCTGAAGGATGCCAGAGGTGGGGTGCAGAGAAAGGCAGGCCAGGCTGAGCTTGAGGCACTAGAGGACGGGTGTGCAGGGTATCGCAAGTGTTTTCGCTGGAGCCAGGAGACAGATCCAAGCCAGGAATCAGACTCAGGTGGTTGGCATGTCGGGGCGACCACGGAAGCCAGAGGAACAGTGAGGCCTCAGACTGACCCTGTGGAAGGAAGCAGGAAGCCACAAAGGAGCTGAGCCCAGGCAGAGCAGCAGGAGGCCAACCAGGAACATGCAGCACCTGGACCCGGAAACACAGCGCTGTGCCCACACAGGCCAGAGCCTCCCCCGGTCTGCACCTTCTACCCACTGATCCTGAGAGCCAGAAGTCAGATCCAAATTCCTGCCCCTCAGCTCTGACCTCAGGGCCTCCTTGCTGTGCGTAACCAGGCCCTTAACCTTTTACCCCTTTCTTTATCTGTCTAAAAATCAAACCAAAGGGCCAGCGAGATAGCTCAGCAGACTTAAGTGCCTGCTGAGGCAAGCGCAGGGACCAGGCTTTGATCCCTGGCACCATGTGCCACACTGGCCCCACCCCAGGCACAATGAGCCAGTGACCGAGTCTGGGCATGGTGTTGCATGCCTGTAACCCCAGTGCTGGGAAGGCTGAAGACAGGAGGATCACTACAAGTCCAAGCTACATAGTGAGACCCTGCACAAAATACAAAAACAAAAAACAAAATTAAAAAAAAAAAATCTAAAAAAATCAAACCAATAATGTCACCTGGTTATTCTGAGAATCCTACTAGAATTGGAATGTGTTTTACAGCTGTGTGTGTATGTGTGTGTGTGTGTGTGTGTGTGTGTGTGTGTGTGTGTGTGTTACTGGGGATTGAACCCAGGGCCTTTGCTCTCAGCTACATCCTCAGCCCTTCTTTCTTTGTATTATAATTTTGAAACATGGTCTTACTAACTTGCTCAGTTGTCCAGCTTGGACTTGGACTTGGAATCCTCCTGCCTCAGCCTCCAAGTGCTAGGATTACAGGGATGCGCCACCACGCCTGGTTGTTTTACAGCTCTTCTTTAGTTTTTTATTTTTATGTATTTTGTACAGGGTCTCACTACACAGCTCAGACTCGCAGTGATCCTGTTTTCAGCCTCCCCAGCACACCCCGGGGCAGGGCCATCACGGCATGCTGTACTGGGGATCCAGGCCCCTGTGCTTGCCTAAGCAGGCACTTAGTCCACCAATCTATCGTGCCGGCCCATTGTCGGGCAGCTCTTAAGGACAGGTGTGCAAGGCTAAGCGAG
The DNA here is from genome assembly GCF_000260255.1 of Octodon degus. Taxonomy (NCBI): domain Eukaryota; kingdom Metazoa; phylum Chordata; class Mammalia; order Rodentia; family Octodontidae; genus Octodon; species Octodon degus. The sequence continues at coordinate 15,203,990 of NW_004524609.1, read as the reverse complement.
CCTGTCCCCCGGAGCCAGGAGACAGATCTAAGCAAGGAATTTGACTCAGGTAGTCGGCATGTTGGTGGCCACCACGGAAGCCAGAGGTGCAGTGAGGCCTCAGACTGACCACTCCCCAAGGAGGCACAGTCCCCAAGAGCCCTGCAGAAGAAAGCAGGAAGCCACAAAGGAGCTGAGCCCAGACAGAGCTGCTGGAGGCAGACCAGGAACATGCAGCACCTGGACCCGGAAACACAGTGACAGCATCCAACCCGTACCACCCTGTACCTTGTCCCGTTCTTCACTATGGCTTGCCAAGCCCTCTGAGTCTTTAGCTTTATTCAGGGTCTGGTCCCTTTTACCCTGGCCAGTGTCCTCAGTCATTAATGCTGTGTCCCCTCTTCCCTGTGTGTCTACTTATCCCCAATCTGTCAAGCGACCTGACTCCAAAACTCCTATCTCCTGAGAAACCACACACATACACACATATTATGTGTCTGCAGCTGTCGGCCTGGCTGAGGAGCTGCTTCCTGACCTCTGGCCTCCTGCCTGCCCCAGCCCTTTGCCCTGCATGGTAATGTGATGCTGACAGTGGCTAATCAAGTCCACAGCCAGGAGCAACAGGGCAGCAGTAGAGCCCATGTCCTTACAGAGCCCGTGGGTGGGTACAGCTTGCTTCCTACACTTTTAGAGCAATGGGGTCAGTAATGTGGGACCTTCTGAGGCCAGGTGGAGACACTTGGGTGATAAAAGAAACTGAGCATGGTTGCCAGGACTACACAGGGTGACACCTGCAAGGTAACCAGCATGAGGTGGTTAATCAGCACAGGCTGCACATCTGGTCAATATCCTGCTACCAGCTGCACCTCCACAGCCCCGTGCTCATCCCATTTTAATTTTTTATATAAATTTCTTAGTGATAGAAATTGAACCCAGGGGCTGGTGAGATGGCTCAGTGGTCTAAAGCACCTATTTGAACAAGCTTAGCAAAGGGCCCACGGTTCAATCCCCCAGCACCACATGCCAGCCAGCCGCGCACCCTCTGGTGGCCTGAGCTGGCCACACACACACACACACACACACACACACACACACACAAATAAATAAATACAAATTTAAAAAAAAGAAAGAAATTGAACCCAGAGCATCATGCATGGTGAGCAGGTGTCCTACCACTGAGCCACACAGGGAGCCCTGGTTTGGTTTGGTTTCATTGTTAATGTTTAAATCTTTGATCCTTGTGTAGCTCATCCTGCTGATCTGTGGGAGGTAAATGGATCCAGCTCGCTGGTCCAGATGGCTACACAGCTGGCCAGAGAGGAGTTATTAAAAGGTCCAGAGGCTGAGAGGACAGCTCAGTGGCAGAGCACTTGCCTAACGTGCTGGTGGCCCGGGGTTCCATCCCCTGTAAGTTTGTAAGTCCACTGTCAGCTAACTGTTTCGAGCTCCACTGCTCTTGTCTGCACATTTCTGGGCTTTCTGTTCATCTGCTCCAAGGCCATGCTGTGCAGTGGAGTGAATTCCTGAGGCTGTGCTGTGACATCAGACAAGGCCATCCTCTCCTCCCTCCTCCCTTTCTCCTCCTTCCCAGAACTCTCCTGGCTCTTTTGCTTGTTTATGTTTTCAATGTAAACTTTGTCTTGTCCCAGAAAAGAAAGCCTCCTGGTATTTTTTATTTGGATCCCGTTAAATTTACAAACTGCCTTCAAAAGAACTGACATCCATGTAACGCTGCTTTCCCTCCCTATCCAAGCTCCCCGTGTTGTGGCCTTCGGGGACATCTCCCAGCTGTCACAGAGCTTTGCACATCCCTTGTGATGTTTGTTCCCAGATACTTAGACTCTATTGATGTGTTAGATTAGACCTGTCCTCCCCGCTCATCTGGTGGGCTGTTGTTTCTATGAATGCTTGGGGGTAAGCTTGGACAGCACAATCATATGTCACACGGAAGCCTCACAGTGAGGTGAACTAAGAAGGCTCCTGTTCTGCTCCTTGTCCCCTTCCCTCCCAAAACAATGCAGGGAGGATTGCACCACATGGCAGATGACGAGGTGGAGAGATAGCATGTCGTCTCAGTGCAGGTGCTCCGGTATTCCTATAATCAAAGTTCAGTCTGTCCAAAAGTCCTGTTGCAATGAAATTCAGAACACTTCGTTGTTGTTCCTGCTGGGCATTGAGACCTGCACCTATAATCCCAGCACTTTAGGAGGCCAAAGCAGGAGGATCAAAGTTTAAGCCCAGCCTTGGAGGCTTGTGAGACTCTCAAAAAATAGTTTTGTTTTGTTTTTTTTTGAGACAGGGTCTTGCTAGGTAGTGCAGATTGGCCTTGCATTTATGATGACCTTCTTGCCTCAGTCTCCCGATCTTGGATTATAGGTACACACCACCACACCCAGATACATCTCATAATGAAAAAAAAAAAAGAAAGAAAGAAAGAAAGAAAGAAAGAAAGAAAGAAAGAAAGAGAGAGCAGATCTAGCTCAGTGTGAAAGATTTAGGTTCAGACTCCACAAAAAAAAAAAAAAAA
>NW_004524609.1:15189016-15200707 GCF_000260255.1 Octodon degus | reverse complement strand
GAAGAAGAAGAAGAAGAAGAAGAAGAAGAAGAAGAAGAAGAAGAAGAAGAAGAGGAGGAAGAGGAGGAAGAGGAGGAAGAGGAGGAAGAGGAGGAGGAAGAAGGAGAAGAAATCAATTCAGTCCACGGTGGGTCAGTTACCCAGGGTTTCCGAGCTTGTTTCCCCATCAGTGTAAGGGACACGATGTCTGCCTCCTGGGGTTGTTCGGAGAAATGACTAATCTATAACATTGCCAACCCAGTGCTAAAGGGGTATTGCTGGCTCGAGCAGTTTCTCCTCATCTGTCCAACATGTGGGAAAGGTGCCAACTGTCCACCATTCCCCTGCCTCTACCATATGTAGGAGAATGCCCAGCTTTTAGGGGTTTTGTTGTTGTTGTTTTGTTTTGTTTTTGTTTTAGACAAGGTCTTACTCTGCAGTTCAGGCTGGCCTTGAGCTCACTTTGTAGCACAGGCTAGTCTCAAAATCCCAACGATCCGCCTGCCTCAGCCTCCAGTGTGCTGGGGTCCAGCTTTTAGATTATGTAGATTACACAGTCATCTCTCCCTGTCCCTGGCATCTAGGTGTGGCCACATGAGTATTTCCTGGCCCGTAAGATCAGATCAGAAGTCTCCCGTGGCAGGTCTGATGGCCCATCCTTCTTCCATCCTGGGCTTCTTCTGGTGTGGCCTCTGCAGCCCCTGATTTGGGTCACACTGTGGAAGCTACCTCTCAAGGGTGATGTCACAGTACACTGGAAGGCTCTGCACTCCTGGGAAGTTCATGGAGACAGCTGTCAGTAGCCTCAGACAGCTAACTCTGAACTTAGATAAATTAAACCACCATGAATAGCCAGGCATGATGGGCATGGCTGTAACCCTAGCACTCTGGGAGGCTGAAGCAGGAGGATCTTGAGTTTGAGCCCAGCCTGGGCAACTCAGTGACTTAGACCCTGTTGCAAAATAAAAAAGGTTGGGGATGCAGCTCCAAGTGAAGGCTCTGCATTCAAACCTCAATACTAGAAGAAAAAAAAAAACTATTTTTTTTTTAAAAGAGAGTACAGGCTCAGCCAAATAACTCAGTGGATTCAAGTGCCTGCAAGCTGGCACAGGGGCCTGCCATGCCAGCCCCACCCCTAAGGCACACTGAGATAGCAATTGAGACTAGGCATGGTGGCACATGCCTGTAATCCCAGCTCTTGGGAGGCTGTAAACAGGCGGATCACTATGAGTCTGATCTAGTAGTGAGACCCTGAACACCCTGCAGACCCTTCCCTAAGATACAAAAATAAATAAATAAATAAATAAATAGTACAGGGCCAGGGAGATAGCTTGGTAGAATAAGTGCTTGCCTAGCAAGTGCAAGGTCATGAGTTCAATCTCCTGTACCAGACAGAGAGAGAGAGAGAGAGAGAGAGAGAGAGAGAGAGAGAGAAAACAAATTAAAATTTAAAAAAAACTACAAGAGATACAGATTTTCATTTAACAAAGTATTACGAATTTCACAGTATTTGTTGTAATACACAGTGTTGCCTTCCAGCCAGTTATTCATATTACCAGATAAATGCATGTAAAGTTGGAAAAAGAAAGAAAAATATATAAGAAACTAAGAAAACAAAAAGGAGGGGTCTACTAGATAGCTCAGCAGACTAAAGCACCTGCTTAGGCAGCGTGCAGGGGCTGGGGTTCAATCCCCACCATGCCAGCCCTGTCCCCGGGGTGCACTGAGACTGGGCTTGGCGGTGGTGCGTGCCTGTAATCCCAGCACTTGGGAGACTAAAAACAGGAGAACCACTATGAGTCCAATCTGTGTAGTGAGACCCTGTAGACCCTGTAGTAAATACATAAGAAAAAAGAAAACCAAAAAGAGAAACAATTGAAAAAAGAGATGAAACAAATTAAAGCATTAACTGCTTCTTTCTGTATACCAGCAGCAGAAATGCACAGTACAGTTGTCCAACCCATCCTGCTTACATACATAGATAAATCTCTTTCCCCCACTCCCTCTCCTGTCCTCCTCAACTCAGTAACTCTTTTCTTTTGAATAAGTTCGTTCCCTTTTCCCAGTGTCTATTGTACCCTTCAGATTCCATTTTTCTCTTTCAGGTTCTCACACTAAGGAGACAATACAATGTTTGCACATACACGTCTCATTTATTTCACTTAAGACTATGTTCTCTAGTTGCATCTATTTACCAGCAAAAGACTCCAATTTATCCTGTTTGGTAGCTGACTAATACTCCATTGTGTAAAAAATACCACATCTTCCTCATCCATTATTCAGCTGAGGGGCATCTGAGTTCTTTCCAGGATTTAGCTATAACAAATTGTGCTGCTATAAACATGGGTGCACATATATCACTGTGATATGAGGTTTTTCAGTTCTTCTGGAAAAATACCCAGGAGGGGAGTAACTGGCTTAAATGGGATCTCCAATCCTAGCTTTTTACAGAATCTCCACACTGATTTCCACAGTGGTTGTGTCAGTCTGCACTCCCACCGACAGTGCAGAAGGGTTCCCTTTTCTCCACAGCCTCTCCAGCATTTGTTGTGCAAATGGCCATACTCCCAAAATTGTTATACAGATTCAATGCAATCCTGATTAAAATCATTAGTATACCTCACAGAGCTAAAGAAAACTTTCCTCAAATTCGTTTGGAACCAGAAGAGACCTAGAATACCAAAAGCAATCCTGGGAAACAAAGGAAAGGCAGGAGTATCACAATCCCTGACCTGAAATTATACTATAAAGCTACTGTGATAAAATCAGCATGGTAAGGTGGGCCAAATAGCTCAGCAGATTAAAGCACCTGCAAGCAGGTGCAAAGGCCAGGGGTTCAATCCCCAGGCCTGCCATGCCAGCTCTGCCCCCGGGGCATGCTGAGATGGCAATTGAGACTGGGCATGGTGGCACATGTCTATAATCCCAGCTCTTGGGAGGCTGTAAACAGGCAGATCACTATGAGTCCAATCTAGTAGTGAGACCCTGTAGACCCTTCCCTTAATACAAAAAAAAAAAAAAAAATCAGCATGGTACTGGCATAGAGACAGACCTGAGGATCAGTGGGGCGTATTAGAAGATGCTGGCACACTACAAATATACTCAGCCACCTTCAATAAAGGGGCCAAACAGGCTCACTGGAAGAAAGATGGCCTCCTTAATAAATGGTGCTGGAAAAACTGGCTTTCCACATGCTAAAAGCTAAAACTGGACCCATGCCTATCACCATGCCCAAAGCTACAGTCAAAATGGATCAAAGATTTAAATATTAAAACAGAAATACTAAATCTTCTAGAGGAAAATGTAGGAGAAGTCTTAAAAGACATAGGGGTAAGTACAGAGTCCATGAACAAAAACCAAACTGCACAGGAAGTATTTCAAAGAACCAATAACTGGGTGTTATGGGTCAACTCTGCATAGGAACCAGATCAGCCAGATAGAGATTTGAATAGAGCCTTTTATTTACTGAGCTCAGGTCCGTTGGCCACTTCTCTCGCAGAAGAAGTCTGATCGGCCCAAACGTAGGTAGCAAAGGGGTATTTATAACAGAAATCACATCCAGTTTGGTAAGCAAATTTGTTATCTAGCACAGAACAACAGAAACTCCATTCATTTGACACAGCTGCAAACTGTTTATAACTAAAAGGTCTTTTACAGCTTAGTGATAAGTGCATATTTTTATAAGGTATATCTTAAGCTGACTATGTTATAGAAGATGGTTGGGGAGGGAGTTTGTGTCAGCTTGCTGCCTTGACAAGAAACATTTATTGTTGAACAGCCTTGAGCCGAAAGGGAGAACACATTTCTTAGAGCAGATAACAGGAAGCACAAGGGGTTTTTATAATTTTTTACAATTAAGGCACAAAACTCTATTAACCCTTTACAATGGGATCTCATCTTTTTGAAAAGTCTCTTCACTTCAAAACAAATCTCCAACAGAATAAAAAGAAAACCAACAAACGGGGAAAAAATTAGAGCAGATTGTCCCTCGGACAAAGGCCTTCTATCTATAACATACAAAGAATTAAAAAAAAAAAAAAAAAATCAGAGGGCCAGCCAGATAGCTTAGTGGCTTCAAGTGCCTGCTTAGGCAGATGCAGGGATCTGGGTTCAAACCCTGGCATGGCATGCCGGCCCTGCCCTGGGGTGCACTGAGACCGCGATTGAGACTGGATGTGGTGGCGCAGGCCTGTATCCCCAGTACCTGGGAGGCCGGAAACAGGAGGATCACTATGATTCTGATCTGTGTAGTGAGACTCTGTAGACCCTGTACTAAATACATTAAAAAAAAATCAGGCCCCCCAAATTCAAAGACCCAATCCAAAAGGGTATCTGGACAAACAGACATTTCTCAGAGGAAGAAATACAAATGGCAAGTAAATATATGAAAAACTGTTCCACATCGTTAGTCATTCGAGAAATGCAAATTAAAACAACACTGAAATTCCACCTCACCCCAGAAAGGATAGCTAACATCAAGAAGAAAAAACTGCAACTGTGGGGCTCTGCTACCTTCCTGAAGGTGATCTAATTCCAATGCCCAACATCTACGCCTGTCGGCCACGCAGCCAAGCTTCACATTTCCAGACATCCGGCTTCCTCCAGAATCAAAGGGGCTGCTCAGGCAGGCGGATCCGCGGCTGCAAGGGGAGCGAAGGAACCAGCCATCCCGAGATCCCCCAGCAGTCTCTCTCTGTTCTGCTCTCCTACGCACGTAATCATCTCCACTCCCACGTTCTCCTGTCTATAAATACTTTCAAGGGTGGAGGTAAATGCAGAAAAGGGATTCCGTCTGATCCCTGCGGGCTGCTGTTAGCCATCCCTGTACGCCTGTGTCTGCGGGGCATTTTGATACCAGTACTACTGGGCCAGATGCTGGGGACGGAAGTTGGCCACCAAGTGACGAAACAGCATTCCTCGGGGAGCAGAGCAGAGATGGGTTCCAGAGCAAGGGCAGGTCACAGGGAGCAGAGGGCGCCTCTCAGGAGGTCAGGGAAGGTTACAGAGAGCATGACTGTGGCTGAGGTGCTGAAAGGAAGGGCAAATAATAAACTGGGCACAGTGGCATCGGCCTGTAATCCCAGAAAGGTGGGAGGCTGAGGCAGGCAGGTCTCACACTGAAGGCCAGCCTGAGCAGCCCAGTGAGATCCTGTCTCAAAAAGGGCTGGGAGGAGCTCAATGCTAGAGCATTCCTGGGTTCAATTCTCAATACCTTAAAAAGATTAAGAAAAATAAGGGAAATTCCTCATGCAAAAGTGCATGGTAGGGCTGGGGAGATAGCCCAGCGGCATTAGTGCCTACCTGGCAAGCACAAGGTCCTGAGTTTGATCCTCAGTAATGGGGAAGAAAAAAAAAAGTTCATGGTATCCATATAAGCTAGAAAATTAGGAGCCTTAACAAAGATATGGAGACTCTGGGACCCCAGACATTGCTGGTGGGAATGTGAACCAGCGCCACAGCTAATGGAGACCAATTTGGTGGTTCTTTAAAGTGCTAAATTTAGGGCTGGCCAAATAGCTCAGTGGATTAAAGCCCCTGCAAACAGGTGCAGGGGCCAGGGGTTCAATCCCTGGTTCTGCTGAGCCGGCCCCACCCCCAGGGCATGCTGGCACACGCCTGTAATCCCAGCTCTTGGAAGGCTGTAAACAGGTGGATCACTACGAGTCCGATCTGTAGACCCTTTCCTAAAGTACAAAACAATAAATAAATAAATACTTTTTTAAAAAGTACTAAACATAGAATGGCTGTGCGATCCAACAACTCCAAATTCTCATACCCAAAAGAACTGAAAACGGACTCCCAAAACAGACACCATTCGCAAGTGTTCGCACGATTATTCAGTGGCCAAAAGGGTCCATCCAAGGGTCCATCGCCAGATGGAGGGACAAACACAATGTGTTACACAATGGGTTATGCAGCGAATGTAATATTACTCACCCATAAACAAGAATGAAACTGGATAGGCCCGTAATCCCAGCACTAGGGAGGCTGAGGCAGGAGTGTGGCCTGCCTCTCAGGAGGTCAGGGAAGGTTACAGAGAGCAGGACTATGGCTGAAGTGCAGAAAGGAAGGGAAAATAATAAGCGGGGCACAGTGGCATCGGCCTGTAAACCCAGACAGGTAGGAGGCTGAGGCAGGCAGGTCTCACATTCAAGGCCAGCTTGGGCTACATAATGAGACTCTGTCTGAAAAGGAAAACCAAAAAAGCTTGAGTCAATCCTGGAAGACAGTGTAGTGAGACCCTCTCCAAGTAACATAGAAATGGCCCAGTATGTAGCATGGAACTCCCTGGGCTCAACCCCAGGACTGGGGGACGGGGAGAGGAGGAATGACACAGGCCACACGACCGAGAACCCTGAGGGAATTATGCTAAGCGCACTCAGCAGGTCCCCTTGGGACAAGTGCCTCCTGATTCCACTCCCAGGAAAGAGCTAGCATAAGCAAAACTGCAGAGATTGAAAGGAGAGTACAAACGTTATGAGGGTCTGGGAGAATGGGAAGTTACTGCTTCTTCCTGCGTTGCGTTTCGGCTTGGTGCAATGAAAAGGTTTTTATACTAGATAGTGGTCTCTGGAAGTCTGAGGTCCAACACTATAAATAAAATAAAATTTTAAAAAATATGGTGGCATCCAGGTATGATGGCACCCCCTCCCACCTTAATCCCAGCTACTCAGGAGGCTGAGGCAGGAGGACCAAAATCTCAAGGCCAGCCTGGACAGCTTAGATCCTATCTCAAAAGAAAACGGTAAATAAAAGAGTTGGTGATCTAGCTCAGGGTAGAGTACCCCTGGAGTTAATACACGTACTACAAAAAAAAAAAAAAAAAAAAAAAGTAGCAATGGTTGGACCATCAGGAATGAAATTAATGCCACTAAATGGCTTTGTTTTGTTTTGGCCTTTTTTTAAGTTAGGTGACCTTCATTGGAAATGATAACAGCTCCTGGATTTCCAGGAAAGATCTTATTTATTTTTTAATTTATGTATTGGGTACAAGATCTCACTACACAGCTTGGACTTTGACTCTTAGTGATCTTCCTGTTTTCAGCTTCCCTAGCACTGGGATTACAGGCATAATCCCATGGACTCAGTGGTGGCCTGCATGGGGTGTTAGGGTTTGAACCCAGGTCCCTGAGTCTGCCTAAGCAGGGGCTTAGCACTTAGTCCACTGGGCTATCAAGCCGACCCTTCCAGGCGGGATCTTGAGTGAGGGGCTGCGCATGGCTCATCAACCCGGAGTGCTTATGGAGAAGCACAGGATCGGGATTTCTTGATTGTTCAGTGGCCACCTGGGACAAGATTTAGAATGGCCAGCTGGAACTCAATCTCTCTAAACCAGTTCTTCAGCAAGTAGAGTTTAAAGGAAACTGGGATATTGAGGGTGAAAAAACCTGGTTATTTAGCATCTTAAATTCCTCAGAATGCAAGCACTTTGTAGGAGGCACCCACACTTCCCTTTTGTAGGGAGTGAACTGCATTTCACGCCGCCTGAGGAAGCTCATTCTCAGACCAAAATCCTTTCTTCACTATCCTTATTCTCATTTTTATCAAGATGGTGGGTCAAGTGTGGTATCCCACGCCTGTAATCCCGGCACTTGGGAGGCTGAGGCAGGAAGATGACCGTAAATTCAAGGCCAGATGGGGCTACAAAGTGAGTTCAAGGTCAGCCTGAACCACATAGTGAAACCCTGTCTCAAAAAAAAAAAAAAAAAAAGGCAGATCACCCAACTCTATCTCAGACCCTTCTGCAAGCTAGCTGCCTTATTCATAAACTAAGTGAATAAATTTTTTCTACATTTCCACCGTATAAAGAAGAGTCCTTAACTGCTGTTAGGGAAGAAGGAGTGAAACCCAAATCCACCGCTTTAAGCTGAGAAGGCTTGATGTGCGGAAGACAGCAGTCTGGGATTTTTCCCTCCAAATAGCTCATCTCAGGGGTGTTGGCTAGAAGTCACCTTGGGGTTTAGTAGCTACAGATTCTTCAGAGGATCGATCTCAGCGATCGAGTGGACCCCAATCAAGGGAATCCAGAACATCTACCACTGGTTCCGTGTGCCTGACCATTTGGAATTTGACAAAGGCAGTAATCACCGTTACCCTGGAAGTCGGCAGTCTGACAAGGTGTGGTGAGGCCCACACCCTCCCACGACACCAATCTCATCTCTTGCGGAGCTTCCAGATGATGCCTACTACCAAGCACGTGGTTCCACAGACGTCAAAGAATGAAGATCCAAAAAAAATAAAAAATAAAAAATAAAAAAATAAAAAATAAAAAAATAAAAAAAGAATGAAGATCCAAGGAGGAAGTTAGGAGAGGTTTTATTGGAAATAAGAAAAACAGCTCCTGGATTTCCAAGAGGGGTCCCAAGTAAGTCCCCTTTCTTCTTTTTGCCCTTTGAGAGGGGATCTCGCTACATAGCCCCCTCTCAAAGGCAATCTTACTGCCTCTGCCTCCCTAGTGCTGAGATTAGGGGTGTGCGTGATCACTCACTGTACTCTTAAAAATGGAAAACATGGGGGCCGGGGAGATGGCTCAGTAGGATAAGCGCTTGACTGGCAAATGCAAGGATCTGAGTTCGATCCCTGGTTCCGCCAAAAAAAAAAAAAAAAAAAAAAAGGAAAACAACAACAGTTAGACTGGGGAGATAACTTGGCAGCATAAGTGCCTGCCTGGCAAGCGCAAGGTCCCAAATTCAATCCCTGGCACCGCATGCTGTGCCAGCCCTGGAACCGGGCATGGTGGTGCATGCCTGCAATCCCAGGGCCGGGAAGGCTGAGACAGGAGAATCACTACGAGTCTGAACTGCATAGCAAGACCCTGAATCAAGTACATAAATAAATAAAAACTTTTAAAAAGTTAACCAGGTGCGGTGGTGCACACCTATGATCCCAGCACTGAGGAGGCTGAGGCAAGAGGATTGCTATGGTTTTTTTTTTTCCATTTGATTTGATGGCTATGAATTTGAGACCAGCCTGGACTATGTAGTGAGCTCAAGGCCAGCCTGAATTACATAGTGAGATACTGTATACCCCCCAAAAAAGAATGAATGAATGAATGAATGAATGAGGGCCAGATAGATAGCTCAGCAGACTAAGCAACTGCTTAGGCAAGCCCAGGGACAGGGGTTTGATCCCCCACAACACATGTTGCACCAGCCCTGCCCCCAGGTGCACTGAGCCAGCCACTGACACCCTGCGTGGTGGTGCACACCTGTAATCCCAGCACTGGGGAGGGTGAAAACAGGAAGACCACTATGAGTTCTAGCTGCATAGTGAGACCCTATACCAAATACATTAAAAAATAATTAATAAAGAAATTAAGGGCCAATGGTATAGCTCACTGGACTAAGCGCTTGCTTAGGTAAGCGCAGGCGCTAGGGTTCAATCTCTGGCACTGCGTGCTGCGCTGGCCCTGCCCCCAGGCATGCTGAGCCAGTGATGGAGTCGGTTGTGGTGGCACACGCCGGTAATCCCAGAACTAGGGAGCAGGAATCAGGAGGATCACTATGAGTCCGAGGTGCATAGTGAGACCCTGAACAAAAACACAAAACAAAACAAAAAAACACTTTAAAAAAGGAAATTTAAAAAAATAAATTAAAAAATATGAACAAATGAGAATGTAGCTCAGGGATAAAGTCTGAGTTCGATCCCCAGTTCTGAAAAAAAAACTGAAGTCAGCCTAGCAGAGTGGCACACGCCGGGGAGGCTGGGGCAGAAGGCCTTCCACAGCCTCCTAAATGCTGAATTCAAGAAGGAGCCCACGACAGGGCACCACTGGCTCCCTAAAGGAATGGCTGCCTCAAGGTGGAGGGCTTGACGTGCAGAGGACAGGGCAGTGGCTTCTTTCTCATGTGGCTCCCAAAGATCAATACTGCCTGCGTCTACCCTGGGCGTCTATCTTGTCCCTCGATCTTCTTCCCTCCACGCTCTGGACCATGAATCTTCCCCAAAGAAGGCGAGATGAGCAGAGGTAGAGGTCGGGCAGCAGAGCATCTCCCAGACTGCCCGCGCTGTAGCTTCAGGATGCCGCTGGGCTCTGCACACTGTCGGCAGCACGTAGGACACCTGCAGGTGGGGCTGCGCTGACCCTTCTTGCAAAAGTTTGGGTTTTATTTAAAATACACATTTGCAGTACATGCAGTTTACAACATCCTGGGAAGCGAGTAGGTATACATAACACAGTTTGCTGCCCTTTTTAAAAATCCTCCTTCTCATTCCTCCCACTTCCCCCCTCCCCCTCTCATTCCCCTTTCCCCACTTAATTCTTACTGGTACCACTCACTGAGATTATTAGGTTCTTGTACATGGCATGGCTTTTTTTTTTTTTTTTTTTTTTTTTTTGCAGAACCGGGGATTGAACTCAGACCCTTGCACTTGCCAGGGAAGCACTTATTCCATTGAGCCATCTCCTCTGTTCCTAATGGAGAGTTTTATTGTTTGTTTGTTTGTTTTTTTTTGTTTTGTTTTTGTTTTTCTTTTTTTTGGCAGAACTGGGGATTGAACTCAGGCCCTTGCCCTTGCCAGGGAAGCGCTTATTCCACTGAGCCATCTCCCTGACCTGGCATTTATTTATTTTATTTATTTATTTTTTTAAAGGCAAGGTTTTGCTATGTAGTATGGGCTGGGCTTGAACTCACTATGTAGCTCAAGTTGGCTTTGAACTCATGGCAATCCTCCTGCCTCAGCCTCTCAAATGCTGAGATCACAGGGGTACACCATCACCCCCAACGGACATAGCATCTTTGTGCTCATTTCCCCTCTCACTCCCCTCCTCCCTCACCCTTTGTCTCTTGTACCCTTTCCGTTTGCAAGAAAGCCATGCCCTTGCCTCCTTCTATCCATCCTCTATTGGTTTCTTTCTTCGTGCTTTGTCCTACTCAAATGACAGATGCCACATAGTATTTAAGCCCATGTTTCTGGTTTATTTCACTCAACATGATATTTTCCAAGTGTGTGCATTTTTCTGCACATGTCTCAAATTTATAGCCTTCGGGGCTGGGGAGATGGCTCAGTGGAATAAGTGCTTCCCTAGCAAGTACAAGGGTCTGAGTTCAATCCCCGGTTCCGCAAAAAAAAAAATTATAGCCTTCTTTATAGCCAAGTAGTATTCCATCATATATAGATATCACTTTTATCCGATCGTCTAGCCATGAGTACACAGGCTGCTAAGGTATAGCTAGTATGGATTGTGCTGCTATAAACATCGCTAGGTATGGTTCACCTGCATGTAGTAGAATGTTTAAAATCCTTTGGGAGAGATAATTAGGAGGAGGCGATCTGGGTCACATGGAATTTCTAATTTTAGTTCTTTGAGAAATCTCCATACTGATTTCCATCGTGGTTGTACTAGGTGACACCAGCATTTGTTGTGTTTTATATTTCTTTTATTTTTCAACAGTAGCAAGGTTTTATTAAAGAGAGGAAAGAAATAGGGTCTGCAGAGCAAGTGTGAGCCTAGTAAAAGTGGTAAAAGCACACCGCAGGATCCACACCGTGTAGGAGAGAGCACAGTGGCCCTATTTTTCGAATTCCTAATGATTGCCCTTCTTTCTGGAGTAAGATGGACTCTTAGCATTGGTTAAATTCATTTTTTTTTTTTCCCAGAACTAGGGATTGAACTCAGGTCCTTGCACTTGCCAGGGAAGCACTTATTCTACTGAGCCATCTCCCTGGCCCCCATTTATTTTTTAAATTTTTATTTTATTTGTTTATTTA
>NW_004524609.1:15187419-15188916 GCF_000260255.1 Octodon degus | reverse complement strand
TGTGGTGCTGGGGGATTGAACCGTGGTCCCTGTGCTTTGCTAAGCTTGTTCTAAGTAGGTGCTTTAGACCACTGAGCCATCTCACCAGCCCCATGGCCCCCATTGTTTTAATTCAGAATTCTGGTAATGTGAAGTCCATTTGTTTTCTGTGAAAGTTTGCAACTTTTTTTTTTTTATGTATGTAGTACAGGGTCTACAGGGTCTCACTACACAGATCAGACTCATAGTGATCCTCCTATTTTCAGCCTCCCAAACACTGGGATTACAGGTGCGCTCCACCACGCCCAGGCTCAGTCATGTGTCAGCACACCTAGGGGTGGGACCAGCATGGCACACTGGGGATCGAACCCAGGTCGCTGATCCTGCCTAAGCAGGCGCTTTAGTCCACTGAGCTATCAGGCCAGCCCTCCAATTTGTGCTTTCTTGATGATTAATGATGTTGAATATTGCGTGTGTATATACTGGTGATTGAAGTGAGGGCCTTTGTTTGTTTGTTTTTCTTAGTCAGGGTCTAACTGTGTAGCTCAGGCTGGTCTTGAACTCACAGCAATCCTCCTATATCATCCTCCTGAGTACTGGGATTACAGGTGTGAGGCACCATGCCTGGATCTGCTCTGTTTTTGATTAGCAGAATGTTTTAATTTTTTTTTTTTTTTTTCAGAACGGAGGATTGAACTCAGACCCTTGTGCTTGCCAGGGAAGCGCTTATTCCCCTGAGCCATCTCCCTGGCCCCCTGTTTTAATTTTGATAAAGTTAAGTATGTCTTTTATGTTACTGTCTTCTATATCCTAAGAAATTTTTGTCAAGGCTCATGTGTTGGAAATATTTTGCTATGGACCCTTAAAATGTAATTAAAATTTCAGCTATGTATATATCATTTTTAGGTGTTGGGGATCAAACCCAGGGCCTCGCATACTGAGCAAGCACTCTATAGCTGTTCTTTAGTCCTAGGCCCCATTTTTAGACTCTTAATCATGCTGAATTAACTTTGTATGCTGAGACACAAGGGTCCTCAATTCACCTTTCCACGGGGACATCTGTGGAAAATGGATATTCCAGCAGAGCCAATTGTCGCTAGAGTCTGGCTAGCCCTAGTGGTGCAGCCTGTACTCCCAGCACTTGGGAGGCTGAGGCAGAAGGATCACCATGAGACTGAAGACAGCCTGGACTATATAGTGAGTTCCAGGCCAGCCTGAACTACAAAGTGAGACCCTGTCTCAGAAAAATGCAAACTAAACAGCCTGGTGTGTGTCCCCCACCCCACCCCCACTGCTCAGAAGTCCTGGGGCTGAACAAAGGAGCCCAATTGCTCTGCATGCACAAAGCCCTAGGATTCTACCCCAGCACCAAAGAACCCTGAAGTCTGGCCTCCCCTCTGTCCCACAGGTGCAGTGCTCCACCCGTGTCAGCCGAGTAACTGACTCGATTCCTGCAGCTTGCCACAAGCGTGGCCATCAGGAAGAGCTTTGTCTTTTTTTTTTTTTTTTTTTTTTTTT
>NW_004524609.1:15169223-15187274 GCF_000260255.1 Octodon degus | reverse complement strand
TTTTTTTTTTGCGGAACCAGGGATTGAACTCAGACCCTTGCGCTTGCCAGGCAAGCACTTATTCTACTGAGCCATCTCCCCGGCCCCAAGAAGAGCTTTTTCGAAGCTGCTAGAATTAAAATTGAGGCCCTAGGGCCAGGGTGGTGACTTAGTGGAATCAGCGCTGCCAGGGCAAGTGCAAGGGCCTGAGTTCAATCCCTGGTTCATTAATTAATTAAAAAATAAAAAATTGAGGTCTACTTGAGACTTTGAAGACATATTTTGAGGCCCCCATCACAACACCCTTGGAGGCTGGGGCTGGGATTAGGAGGCTCCAAGGCCAACAGGGGAAGGGCAGTGGCGCAGCCCCACGCATGCAGCCTGCTGGAACGTGGGCATGAGCAGTGGAATAACTAAAACTCAGACGCCCTCACATGCAAATACGGAGAGAAAGTCACTTAGTGTTGCCAGGGTGGGGAGTGGGGAGGGTGGCAGGATGACTGCCGAGGTGGTAGGGTTTGCCCGGCAGGGTGGTAGAGACAGCTGGAACTGGACAGTGGCGCCTTAAAATGGTGAATTCGTTGTTGGGTGAACCGTATGTTAGGAAAAATGGGAGTGTCTGTCTTTTGTTTTTGCAAAGCTCAGCTGGGGATTGATTCAGGGCCTGTGCCTGCCAGGGAAGCACTCCACCATTAAGCTGTACCCCTGACCCTAAAATGATATTATGCAGAACATGAGTTTTATTTTGTTTTGTTCTGTGTGTGTGTGTGTGTGTGTGTGTGTGTGTGTGTGATGGGGGTTTGAGCTCAGGGTCTTTACTCTGAGCTATATCCCTAGCCCATTTTTAGGTGTGTGTGTGTGTGTGTGTGTGTTTGTGTGTGTATATCTTTTTGAGACAGGGTCTCACTCTGCAGTTCAGACTGGCCTTGAGCTCACTTTGTAGCCCAGGGTGACCTCGAACTCGCAGTGATCCTCCTGCCTCAGCTTCCTGGGTGCTAGGATTATAGGTGTGCACCATCACGCCCACCTAGTGCTTTATTTTGAGGTAGGGTCTTACTCAGTTGCCTGGGTTGGGTTCAACTTTGTTATAGACCTATGCTGTCAGGCTCAACCAGTTTATGAAAATCTTGAACAAACAGAAGTACTATCAGGGCAGAAGGTTAAATAAAAATTAGGGTAGTCAGCACCAATACTTTGGAGGCTGAAGGAAGAGGATCACTTATGAGCAGCTTGGGAAACCTGCTGAGGCCTTTTTTCAAACAAACAATATAATCTTGTATATACAGTCTGCTTATATTGCATTAAAAATGCACACTTTTTTTTTTCTTTGCCAGCTCAGCCAGGCTGGTGCAGCATGTGGTGCCGGAGATCAAATGTGGTCCCCTGCACCTGCCTAAGCTTGCCTAAGTTGGCGCTTTAGACCGCTGAGCTATCTCCCTGGCCCCGAAACACACACCATTTTAAGTGTAAAAGAAGTAAAGTACACCAGAAGCGGGGTACAGTAGCGCATACCTGCAATGCCAGCTACAGTCACTGGATGACTGAGGTAGGAAGATCAAAAGTCCAAAGTTGGCCTGAGCACTGTATGAGACTGTCTCAAAAAAAAAAAAAAAAAAAAAAAAAAAAAGGAAGAAAAAAAATAATAAGCCGGGGATAGCTTGGCATGGTGGCACACACCTGTAATCCCAGCACTCAAGAGGCTGAGGCAGGAGAAACACTACAAGTTTGAGGCCAGCCCAGACTACACAGTGAATTCAAGGCCAGCTTGAACTATGCAGTGAGACCCTGCCTCAAAAAACCAAAACCAAACAAAATGAAAAAGCTGGGGATGTAGCACTGTGGCAGAGGGCCGGCTCAGCACACATGAGGTTCTGGGTTTGATCTGCCCCTTAAGCCCCTCAAAAAAGCACAGCAGAAGGAAATAAATTAGCTCTTCAGTGGATAATTCACCAAAAGATAATTTAATCTCTTTTCTTATTATTTCTGTTTGTATGTGCAAGAATTTAATGGGCACATTTCTTCCATAAGAAAAAAAAATTAATTAAAATGGCCTTCTAAAAGAATTAACACTGCCAATTAATATTGAAAATCAGCTCTTGCAATATGTTTTCTTTCTTTCTTTTTTAAAAATGTATTTGGTTATTACAGGGTCTCACTACACAGCTTGGACTCAGTGATCCTCCTCTTCTCAGCTGGGATTACAGCTGTGCACCACTACATTTGGACTCTAGCCAGCTCAGCCTGCCCTGGGGGCGTGGCTGTTGTGGCATGTGGTGCTGGGGATCAAGCTGTGGTCCCTGAGCTTGCCTAAACTTGCCTAAGCAGGCAGTTAAGTCCGCTGAGCTAACTTGCCGACTCTTGTAATATGTTTTCTGAAAAATAAATTCATTACCAACTTTCCCCTTCTCAAATCCTGCCTTTTAGACTCAGAGCTCGCAGTAGCAGTCACCCCCAGTCACACAACAGAAGTGGGGAGAGGATTTGGGGCTGCCACCAGCTCTTCCCCACACACATCTCCACCCACTCTTCAGAGGCCGCACCCAGCCTCTTCCTCTGTGCCTGTGGGGGCGGGGTGGAGACAGAGCAGAAAATCCTTTCTCAGTGGTCTGAGGAACTAGAGACCACGCAATGCTGTGACACTCAAAGGTCATTGATCAGCTGGGAGGCTAAGGCAGGAGGACTGGTCAGAGAACCAAATGCTAAATAAAGCTGGGGCGGGAAAGCCCCCTGGCAGCCTCTGAAGCTCATCACCTCCTGACACTGAACCCTGAGAGGATGCAGCAACAGGAAGCTGAAGCTCACTGGAAACCAGCCCTTGAAAGTTAATGGGCAGTGCTGTGCGTGTGAGTGCGTGTGTGTGTGTGTGTGTGCGCGTGCGTGCGTGTGTGTGTGTGTGTGTGTGTGGTCGTGGGGATTAAACCCAGGGCCAGCACCAGGCATCCCACTCCTGTAATCCCACCACTCAAGAGGCCAAAGCAGAAGGATGGCTGCAAGTTCAAGGCCAGCCTGGGCTACGTAGAGAGTTCAAGGCCAGCCTGAATTACATACTGAGACAAATTAACAAACCCAGGACCTACCCACTGAGCTATGTCCCTGGTCTGCCTCTTTATTATGTTTAATATTAAGTCAGGGTCTTGCAAATCCCTAAATAGGTTTTGGTTTTGGGTTTTTTTTTTTTGTTTTGTTTTGTTTTGTTTTTTTGTTTTTGGTCTTTTTGAGACAGGGTCTCACTATGCAGTTCAGGCTGGCCTTGAGCTCACTTTTTAGCCCAGACTGGTTTTGAACTTGCAAAGATCCTCCTGCCTCAGTCTCCCACAGTGCTGGGATGACAGGTGTGTGCCGCCATACCCGGCTCACTTTTTTTTTCTTCTTCTTGGTTATTTTACTGATGTTCAAATAATTTGATGAGTAAATCCGAAAGTACCAAAAAAAGGAACTTGTCAGAGGTGCCCCTATCTTTGGCCCCTGTAGCCTGTCAGAACTTCCTCTGCAATCTTCAGCAGTAACTGGTTGTTCATGCTTTCCTCAGTGATAGCCCCCCAAAAGGGTTTTTGTTGTTGTTGTTGTTTTGAGACATGGTCTTGCTATGTAGCTCAGAGTTCAGGCTGGCCTTAAACTCACAAGGTAATCCAGGCTGGCCTTCAACTCTTAGCAATACTCCTGTCTCAACCTCCTGAGCGCTGGGATTACAGGTGTGTACCACCACACTCAGTTTAGCCTGAATGTTTAGAACAAAGCAAGACAAAATAAAATATGATGAAACATTATACTTATGCAAAAATCAGCACAGGAAAGTTCCCAAACCTTATGAAGTCTAAACTTTGGAAGCAACCAAGGCATCCTCTGAGAAGTGGTTGAGTAGCCAGGTGTGCACATGAGCCGGAGGCAGGGGCGCTGCTGCAAATTCAAGGGCGTGAGGCCACCGAGTGAACTCAAGGCCAGCCTGAGCTGGAGAGCGAGACCCTGTCTCAGAAAAAAGTAAATGAGAGGCTGGGGAGATGGCTCAGTAGAATAAGTGCTTGCCTGGCAAGCGCAAGAGCCTGAGTTCAATCCCCGGTTCTGCCAAAAAAAAAAAAAGAAAGAGAAAGAAAGAAAGAAAGAAAGAAAGAAAGAAAGAAAAAAAAAAAAAAAAAAGAAAGAAAGAAAGAAAGAAAAAGTAAATGAATAAATAAACTGTTATTTGTCTACACAAGGGAACTGGGGGTGGTGGCCGGGGTTCAAAGTCAGGGCCCTGCCTGTATACTGTGCCACTGAGCTACACCCCCAGCCATGCACAGTGAAATAATGTTCAGAACAGGAAGGCACGGAAAAGCTATTGAGACACAAGGCTAAATGAAAGAAAGACAGCTGGCTCCTGAGGACAGGGATTCTGATTCTGTTCCCAGCATTTAAAACAGTTTCTAGCCAGAATAGACACTCCATAAATATTTGATGATTTTTTTTTTAAAGACAGAAAACAGAGGCTCCTAATATCACCCTGAATCATAAACAGAAAGAAACAAGGGTTATCCGGCTAGCAGTGACTGGTATTTGCACCCTGCTTCACTGGACGTGAAGCTGGGAGGCTCCCCTGAGCCAGAGGTGGGAGCACAGCTCTGCCTCAAAAAAAGCAAAATAAAAAATTAAAAGGCCTAGGGATGCATTTCAGTGTGAAAACTCTGGTTCAATTCCTGGTACCACAAAGGAGAGAGAGAGAGAGAGAGAGAGAGAGAGAGAACAGAAAGAAGGGCAGCCTTGAACTTGCAGCAGAGATCGCAGCTCTCCTCAGGTGAGCCACAAGAAACCCTCATCCTCTCCTCTCATCTCATCCCGGACCTCTTAATCCAGGTAAACGCACTGAGGGAGAGGTCACCTGGATTTACTTTCTGCTGCAGTGAGCATTGAGTCTAGGGCCTTCACACTGAGCGCTACATCCCCAGCCCTTTTTATTTATTGATTGATTTTTTTTTTGCAGAACCAGGGATTGAATTTAGGCCCTTGCGCTTGCCAGGGAAGCACTTATTCTACCAAGCCATCTCCCTGGCCCCTAGCCCTTTTTATTTTTTATTTTCATTTTATGTATTTGCTACAGGGTCTCACCATGCAGCTCGGACTTGTAGTGATCCTCCTGTTTTCAGCCTCCCCAGCGCTGGGATTACAGGTGTGTGCCACCACACCTGGGCTCAGTCACCCACTCAGCACACCCCAGGGATGGGGGTGGCATGGCATGCAAGACCAGGGATTGAACCCTGGGCTCTGTGCTTGCCAAAGCAGGAGCTTAGTCCACTGAGCTATCTCACCATTCCAAAGATGTACAAATTGTGTGTGTGTGCATGTGTGGTACCAAGGACTGAACTCAGGACCTTGCACTTGCCAGGCAGAGGCTGATTCTACTGAGCTATCTCCCCGGCCTCCTTTTTAATATTTAAAAAAATTTTGAGATAGGGTCTCACTAAATCATTTAATTGCCCAGGTTGGGCTCAAATTTGTGATCCTCCTGCCTCAGACTCCCAGACTCTTGAACCCCGAGGTGTGCACCACCATGCCTAGTGTGCCTTTTTAAATCAGCCTCTTGGATGGTTCTTGTATCAGCTGAAGTCAATTAGAACCATGAGATGCCTCATAAAGGTGGAGGTTGTTTTTTTTTTGAGACAGGATCTCACTTTATAGTTCGGGCTGGTCTTGAATTCACTACACAGTCCAAGCTAGCCTCCAACTTGTGTTTGTTTGGGTTTTGGTGGAAACGGGGATTAAACTCAGGCCCTTGCGTTTGCCAATGCAAGCGCTTATTCCACTGAGCCATCTCCCCGGCCCCTTAGCCTCCGACTCCTACTGATCCTCCAGCCTCAACCTCCTGACTCCTGGGATTACAGGTGTGCCTGGCTTCCTTATCTTTACGGATAAGAAACTACAGTACAGAAAAAAATCTTGAAAACATTTTTTTTTTTTTTTTTTTAAGAACAGTCTTGCCAAAGATATACCAACCGCACCGGCTTCCATCGGGCAGCGCGGCGGACCAGCTCGCAGCATTCACCTCAGCAGCTGCTAGACGCCCCTCTACATGGTCAGGCCAAGAAGTATCTGCTGCTCAGAGGAGGCGGGGGAAGTCCGAGGGAGCTCTGAATAGATCGTTGAGGGTAAGTGCGATGAAGTCACAGCAGGATTCACTTCCCCAAGCTGACGGGAACCGTTACTTTCAGGTTTTTCTTTTCACATGACATGATTTACCAAATATATTTAACTGCAGATGAAAATGACCAGATCTTAAGTATGCAAAAACTAGAGCCAGTAGCACCCAAGCCCGGGCGCGCAGGCACCTGCAGCCGCTGCCCTCTCCCAGCTCGCCCACACATTTGCCACCCGAGCTGGAGGGTCCCCCGAGGCTGCACCGCGCGTCGCAGGGCCCCGCTGGCCGTGGCCAGGCTACGGCACTCCTGTGGCCTTTCCACCACCTAGGATCTGGGGGTCCTCGAGAACGCCTCGCTCTACAGGGGCCAAGGTCCCTACGGGATTGCGCGCTCAACGGCCACTAGGGAGGCCTAGCCTCAAGTGTGAACTTGTGCCCACCCGGCGCCAGAGCAAAGAACAGCAGCGCCCCCTATCGGCCCCGTGCAAGCCACGACCCCTGGGGGGCGGTGCCTTGACACTACGGCTAAAACCACCCCTTTATATACTTTGGGGTTTGCCTGCACACACATACTGACGACAACTTTTACTTTAGAATTCAGGCACAGTAACCCCGTGTGGTGGCGCATGCCTGTAATCCCAGCCCTGGGGAGGATGAGGCAGGAGGATGGCTGTGAGTTCAAGGCCAGCCTGGACTACACATGGAAATCCTCTCTCTCTCTCTCTCTCTCTCTCTCTCTCTCTCTCTCTCTCTCATAGTATACTTTAATTCCCAAAGCACATTCATTCACTCAATGACAGACTAAAGTGTACATTCTTTTATGATAAGCCAAAGCATCTATTACCCCAATAATACAAAATGAAAACAGGTACAAAATTAAGGGACTTCCTTAATTAAAATTACATATATATATACTTTTACTTCCATTCCACCCTTTAGCTGAGTTTTATTAATATCTGCCCTTCTTCTTTTTTTTTTTTTTTTTTTTTTTTTTGCGGAACTGGGGATTGAACTCAGGCCCTTGCGCTTGCCAGGAAAGCGCTTATTCCACTGAGCCATCTCCCCGGCCCCCCTTAATTCTTCTCTTATGAAAGTCATCACTCCCTAGTCACCCAAACCAAGCCTCCTCCTCTTCCTCCTTGACTCCCCCACCTATACTCAAAAAAAAATTTTTTTTTTTTGGCGGGACCGGGGATTGAACTCAGGCTCTTGCGCTTCCCAGGGAAGCGCTTATTCCACTGAGCCATCTCCCTGGCCCCTCAAGAACTATTAACAAGGGGCTGGTGAGATGGCTCAGTGGTTTAAAGCACATACTTAGAAAAAGCTCAGCAAAGCACAGGGACCGCGGTTCAATCCCATGCCACATGCCACATGGCAGCTCCACATGCCAGCCAGCCCCACCCCCTGGTGGGCTGAGCTGGCCACACACACACACGCACACACACACGCACACACACGCGCACACACACACATAAATAAAATTTTTTAAAAAAGAAGTATTAACAAGACATCTTTTTGTATTTCTCTGGAATAAATCTCTTCTTCATTACAGTTCTCTTTTGCAGTTCCATTTCTCCATAAGTGTGGCATGTGAGATTTTAACTGTTCTGTTCCAGTTTTTTCTTCCTCAGTCAGTGGTAACTGCTCCACGTCTGTTTGCTTTTGTAGTTCTATCATGGTCATAGTTTTATTCAAAGTAGTATAAATGTGGCTCTTAGTCTCTTTCTGTTCAATAGCAACAGGTTTAAAACGTGCATACAAAGTTTAATATCGAGGGGCTGGTGGGATGGTTCAGTGGTCTAAAGCACCTACTTAGAACAAGCTTAGCAAAGCACAGGGACTGCTGTTCAATCCCCCAGCACCACATGCCAGCCCGCCCCGCCCCCTGGTGGGCTGAGCTGCCACACACACACACACACACACACACATAAATAAATAAATAAATAACATTTAAAAAAAAACAACAAAGTTTGATATCGAGACTTTATTCCTTTAAGAGCGTGCCTGGATTTTTCTCTCCTGCTGAATCATGATGATTAGACTTGATTTCATATTCCAGCCTGTACTGAATATAATCCAGATCAGAGTTCAGCTTTCTGGAACATTGGTTCTAGCTTATCGACCTCCACCTCCATGTTGAATAGTTGACCAGGAGATCCTGTCTCAAAAGAATAAAATAAATAAATAACAATACTGTAAAAAGATTTAACAGAGCAATTATTAAAATATACTGTTGGGGGCCGGGGAGATGGCTCAGTAGAATAAGTGCTTCCCTGGCAAGCACAAGGGCCTGAATTCAAGCCCCAGTTCTGCCAAAAAAAATTAAAAAAATAAATAAATAAAATATACTGTAAAAAATTATTAGCTAGGCATGGAGTTGTAGTGTAGTTCCAGCTCCTTGAAAGGCTGAGGCAGGAGGAGCACTTGAAGTCCTTCTGTCACCCCTGGAGGACTGCCTAGGAGTTCAAGGCCAGCATGAGCAACATTGCAAGATTCTGTCTCAAAAAAGGGTAGAGGAAGGGGACTGGGAGGGTAGCTCTGTGATAGAGCACATGCCTAGCATGCAAGGGGCCCTGGGTCTCATCCTCAGTGCTGCAAATATATGCGAGCGCGCACACACTAATACACAATACTTGTACATACACACATGCACACATATGTGATACACACATGCATGTGCACACACATACACACATACGTACATACGTACACACGTACACTAAAGAAAGCATTGCAGGGCATAATGGCTTACCCAGTATCCCAGCATTCTGGGAGGCTGAGGCAGCAGGACTGCAAGTCTGACTCTAAGTGTGACAATTTAGTGAGTGGGACCCTGTCTCAAAACCAGAAACAGGAGCCCGCGAGATGGCTCAGTAGAATAAGTGCTTCCCTGGCAAGCACAAGGGCCTGAGTTCAAGCCCTGGTTCCACAAAAGAGAGAGAGAGAGAGAGAGAGAGAGAGAGAGAGAGAGAGAGAGAGAAGGAGAGAAACTCGCACATGCCAGCACACCTGGTACAATGCTTGTTTTGTTTGGTTTTTTTTTTTTTTTTTTGGTGGGGGGGTGGCTCCGCATGCCTTCAGGGCAGGTTTGGCTGGCTTGAGTTGTGGGGGTCTAACCACAGCAACCTGAGCTTGACAGCTTTGTTGAAGCAGCCACTTAAAGAACAGAGCTAAGGCGCAGGCCCCGTCAATGCTTGTTTTTTAGAGGTATCTACAGAAATGTTAAGTAGAGAAAATTGAATGTCTGCTGTTTACTTCAAAATAGTTTAGAGGACAGTCTGCGGTAGGTGCAGGTAGAGGAAACAAGCTTGCCTATGTGTTGCTAATAGAGCTAGTGACCAAATGGGAGTTCAGAAGGTTAGTCTTCCTACTTTTGCATGTTTGACAATTTCCACAATGAAAATGCTTTAAAGCTGTAAGCAAGAATTATCTTAAAAAATGCAATTAATCTGCTTTTTTTAAACGCAATTAAATGCCAAGTGAGGTGGTGCATATTTATCATCCCAGCTATTCCTCAGAAGACTAAGGTAGGATTTCAAGACGAAGGATGGCTTGGGCAACCTTTTTTTGACGCAAGGTCTCCCTGTGTAGTTCAGGCTGGCCTTGGACTCAGTATGTAGGGCAGGCTGGCCTAAACTCAGAGTGCTCTTCCTGTCTTAACTTCTGCAGTGCTGAGATTACAGTTGTGCACCACAGTTCCGGGTTTAGCCTCAGCAATTTGGCAAGTCCCTATCTCAAAATAAAATAAAAAGAGTTCAAGGTGTAATTTAAAGGTGTAATTTGGGAGGCTGTAAACAGGAGAATCACTACGAATCCGATCTAGTAGTGAGACCTTGAACACCCAGTAAACCCTTCCCTAAAAATAAAAAAAAATTAAAAAAAATTAAAAAAAAAAAAAGATGTAATTAAATGGTAGTCCTTGCCTGGCATGTTTGAGATCTTTGGTTCAATTCAACACTGAAACAAGACAAAACAAACAAACAAACAAAAAACCCTCAATTATATATTAAAAAAAACAAACAAACAAAAAAAACCAGGAGAAAGTTCTGTCCTGCAGCCTGATGCTAGTGCTTAAGAGAGAACATCGAGAGTCCTTTCCCCTCCCTTTCTACATTTTCTGTGTCTATTTATTTATGTATGTATTTCTTTGAGGCAGGGTTTAGCTATGCAGTTCAGGCTGGCCTCGAACTCGCAACCATCTTCCTGCCTCGGCCTCTCCAGTGCTGGGATTACAAGCATGTGCTACCCCGCCCGGCTAATATCTTTATAACATCAATTTACTTATAATAAACTTTATGGGTGAAAATCTCCATTATACATTCTGATCATAAGAGACCATCTATTTCCTTCCTTCGTCCTCTAGCAATTTGGTAGGCTTCCCGCCATCATTTCCGATTTTAGAGATCTGGATTCCGGGACTAAGAAGATCAAATTCAGCACGCCCTAACCTTTCACACCCCTCAGGGTGATTTCCGTCCACACAACACTGAGCCTCCGGACCTTGAAGGTGGGGCCCTTCCGACTTTGCGACACGCCTATTTCCGAAGCGCCCGGAACTTGCGCGCTCTCTCGCGCCAAGAGACTACACCTCCCAGGAAGCCTTGCGCTTTGTGGCCGGGGTTAGTAACGGAAGACTACATTACCCACTGACGCTCTGCGGGAAGCAAAAGCCATACCCCGATCGTATACCATTGGTCCAGTTTCTTTTGGGATCTTTGCGCTGATTGGTTCAGAGAACCGTCAGTTACTTAGAAGGGCGGTGGAATTTTGCGGTTAGATTGCGTGAAGGGAGGAGGAGGGAGTAGAGTTTGGGAATCCCGGACGCGTCCGCTGAGTCGGTGAGTGACCTCTACTTACACTGTCTTCTTGGGGACTGGTACCCTTGCTCCCCGGGACGGACCGCGGGGAACGCACACTCGCTGGGACTCACCTGGGGCGGGGCTTGTTCGTTTTGTGGCACCTGGACCCGAGCTGCATCTTCAGGGACGCCTGAGGCAAAACTCCGCGCGCGCGCGCTCACCGGGGGCACCTGCACAGGCGGACGCGGGGAGCAGGGCGCACGCCGCGGCACACCGCACGCTCGGCGTCCACGCGGGCCGCCCGCGGAGCCCCTCCGCTGAGCACGTGGGCGCTGGCACTCAGCGCCGGGCACCTGTGGCCGCGACCGTGGGGTCTTCGCGGAAAAGAGACAGAGACGCTGCTTACAGCGGATGCTTAGGAGACGGGAGTTTTAAAAAGGGACCTGAGGGTGACAGCGGGGAACAGGTGCAGGCGAACTCTCAGAGGCACCCTGCCCACCCTCCTCTAGCACCCATCTCTAGGGCTGTGTCACGGATGTAGTCAGATTTCATTTTTATCTGCTAAGTGATTGATACAGGGTGATTTTAAACTGGCAGGAAGTGTGTGTGTGTGTGTGTGTGTGTAATATATATATATATATATAATGTTAAAAATGTGTGTGTAACATATATAAAGAATTTGTAGGAGCTGTGAGATAGCTCAGTGGTCTAAAGCACCTATTTAGAACAAGCTTAACAAAGCAGAAGGACCACGGTTCAATCCCCCAGCACCACATGCCAGCCAGCCCCGCCCCCTGGTGGGCTGAGCTGGGCACACACACACACACACACACACACACACACAAATAAATAAATAAAAAATAAAATAAAGAATTTATAGTTTATTTTTCTGGAAAAAAGCTTTTTCATTTGTGTATGGCTGTTTACCTTTCGTACCACACATATCACATATTTTAGCTTGCATAATCCATTTAGCGATCTGTGTCAGGCAGGGCAGCCACCATTCCTATTTTTCAGAAGAGCAAACCAAGCCCGTGCTAAGTAAACCTACGCAAGGTGCATCCCAGAGGCACAGCTGGAACGCGGGCTTCTTGACCAGAGCTCTAAGGTTACGTCCCGATGGAGAACCGCTCACTTAAAGAAGTTGCACACAACCCAGCCTGCCCACCACCCTTTACCTCGTGTGGGAATCATGCAGTTACAGGCTGGTCATCCAGAGGGAAGAGCCTGGTATCCTCCTCTCCTCCTGAAACTGCTGGGCCACCTGACACTTGGGCTTGCTCCTCCTTCCCTTGCAAACCACAGGAAACTTGACACTGCTCGGAGGGCCGGGACTGGAGTATCCCCTAGAGAACAGAGGGTTTTCAGCATCTATCTGCCATGCTGTATTGAGACCCCTCTAAGGGTACCTCAAACATAGGACAGGGCAGTGGGGGTTGTTATTGTGTAGGCAGTACCTCCTTGTTTTTACAGGGTTAAACCTAAAGTCTCTTTTAAAACCATCTTATATTTAGCTAGGCATGATGGCAGATACTTGTAATTTAAAAAAATAAAATAAAATTTAAAAAAACCAGGCTGGGTGTGTAGCTCAGTGGAAAAGCTCCATATCCAACCCCCGGTACTACAGTCAAATCAACCAACCAGTTTTCTATTTAGTTTTAGTCCCCCATGTGGAGAATGAACACCTCTATACTGGAGATTGAACCCAGGGCCTTTGCACTGAGCTACTTGTTTTGTTATGTAGGGTCTGGCTATGTAGTTCAGGCTGTTCTTGAACTCACTATGTACCCCACGCTGACCTTGAATTTATATTGGTTCTCCTGCTTCAGATTCCCAGAGTACTGGGATTACAGGTATTTGTCACCATTCCCTTACCTAGTTTATTTTTTGTAATAGCAAGTTGAAATAATACAGAATTACATACTTCCCACAATGACTGTAATCATGTATTGCAAGAAATATTCCAATAAAAATATTTTTAAATTAAAAATACAGAGACACAGAAATATCTGTACATACCAGGAGACTGAGGCAGGAGGAGTGCTACAAGTTCGAAGCCAGCCTGGACTACATCCAAGACCCTGTCTCAAAAAAAGAAAGAAAGAGCAAAAAATATCTGCACCCAGAAGACCATGTGAAGACACAGAAAGAAAGCTTAAAAAAAGAAAGAAAAGAAGGCAACCTTCTGCCTGCCAAGGAGACTGCCACTACTGAAGAAACCAGCCTTGCTGGTATCTTACTGTTGGGCTTATAGCCTCCAGAACCAGGAGAAAATAAGCTATTGTTGTAAAAGAGCCTATCCCATGATATTTTGATATGGCAACTCTAAAAGCTATTTTTTTTTTTAATGTATTTAGCATAGGGTCTACAGGGTCTCACTACACAGATCAGACTTGTAGTGATCCTCCTGTTTTCAGCCTCCCAAGCGCTGGGATTACAGGAGTGTGCCACCACACCCGTTCTCAGTCACTGTCTCAGTGGTGCTCCGGGAGCAGGGCCGGCACAGCACGCCAGGGATCAAACCCCAACAAAGCTATTATTTGTAATTTTTTTTTGTTCTTTTGAGATATGGTGTCTTGGGCCAGGGAGATGGCTCAGTAGAATAAGCGCTTGCCTGGCAAGCACAAAGGACTGGGTTCAATCCCTGGTTCCACCAAAAAAAAAAAAAGATACAGTGTCTTAATATGTAGCTCAAAACAGGCAGTAGGGCTGGGGAGATGGTTCAGTAGAATAAGCGCTTCCCTGTTAAGCGCAAGGGCCTGAGTTCAATCCCTGGCTCTGAAAAAAAAAAAAAAAAAAACAAGAAACAGGCAGTAATCCTGCAGCCTTGGCTTTCCAAGTGCTCGAAATGTAGGAATTCACCATGTTTGGTTATTTTTATCTTCAAGTAAATTTAAGGGGAATTTGTTTACAATTTATGCATGTTAAGTACATAGGTTTATAAGTGTTATCAAATGCATATACCCTAGGGTTAGGGTTGGGGTTAGGGTTAGGGGGGAAAAAAATGCATATACCCATAGGTGGGCTATGGTGGCATACACCTTTAATCCCACACATGAGAGGCGGCGACAAGAGGATTTCTGTGAGTTTCAGGACAGCCTGGGCCACATAGTGAGTCCAAGAGCAGCCTGAACTACATAGTGAGACCCTGTCTCCAAAATAAAGACATTTTTATTTTATTTTTTTATTTGGTACATGGGCTCACTGCGCAATTCAGGCTTGTAGTGATCCTCCTGTCTCTGCCTCCCCAGTGCTGGGAATACAGGTGTGTACCCCAACACTCGTTTTCGGGCCCCCACAATGCACCCAGGGTTCCGAAGCCCCCACAGCATGCGGTACCAGGGATATTTGTGCTTGCCAGGCAGGTGCTTATGCCGCTGAGCTATCTCTGAAGCCTGAAAAATTTTATTATTTTTTTTGGCAGGGTTTTTTGGTTATTTTTGTGTGTGTATGTGTGTGTGTGTGTGTGTGTGGCCTGCTCAGCCCACCAGGGGGCGGGGCTGGCTGGCATGTGGTGCTGGGGGATTGAACCGTGGTCCCTGTGCTTTGCTAAGCTTGTTCTAAGTAGGTGCTTTAGACCACTGAGCCATCTATCCAGCCCCTGTATAGTTAATCCTTTCCAAAAACAGGCCCCAGGCAACGATTAATTTGTTGTCATTAGACTTTTTTTTCTCTTCTTGAGACTGGGTGTCCCCATGCCGTTCAGGTTGCTTTGAGCTCACTTTGTAGCCCAGGCTGATCTTGGTCTCACAAGGATCCTCCTGCCTCAGCCTCCCAAGTGTTGGGATTATAGGCATGCAGCACCATGCCTGGCTTGAGATTTTTGTATATGGTCCAACATTTCATATAAATGCAGTAATATGATATCCTGGTTTTGTACCCATTTGCTTTTACTCAGCATACAGTTGTAGATCCCCGGCCCCTAGAAGTTGAATTTCTGTTTTTGGTTTTGTTTTTTTTTTTTAATGTATTTAGTATAGGGCCTAAAGGGTCTCACTACACAGATTGGACTCCTAGTGATCCTCCTGTTTTCAGCCTCCCAAGTGCTGGTGCCACCATGCCAGTCTCAGTTGCCATCTCAGCTCACCTGGCGGGGGGAAGCTGGCATGCAACACCACGCCACATGAGGGATCGAACCCCATCCCTGCATCTGCCTGAGTAGGCATTTTAATCTGCTAAGCTATCTGGCCAGCCCTGAATTTCTGGATTTTATGGAACATCTGTGTTTACTTTTTTTTTTTTTTTTAATTTTAGGGAAGGGCCTTACAGGGTGTTCAGAGTCTCAGTACTAGATTCTACTTGTAGTGATCTGCCTGTTTACAGCCTCCCAAGAGCTGGGATTAAAGGTGTGCGCCACCGCACCCAGTCGCTGACTCTTCGCATCCCGGGGACAGGGCCCACACAGCAGGCCCGGTGATTGAACCCCCAGCTCCAGTGCCTACTTGCAGGCGCCTTAATCCACTGAGCTATTTGGCCGGCCCTTGTGTTTACTTTTTTAAGGTCATTGTATACTGTTGTCCATGGTGGTTATATTATTTTGCATTTTATTTTTTCTCTTTTTGGTTGGTACATTTTAGATATTCAAAATGATCATTCATTATAGTGAACTTGTACCTGCACAGGATATATCTTAATTCTCATTCCCCTCCCCTCCCTTTATCCTTGATCTCCTTATTTACAAAATTTTTGTTTTCATTTGTCCTCCTTTTTCATATTTTTTCCTTTCCTTTCCTTCCTTTCCCCCTTCCTCCTCCCTAGTTCCCCTTCTCATTTGAGCATGTCCTTCCTATTTCCTTGTATCTCTTATACATTTTGGTTACTACACTTTCAGTTTCTCACCAGAGAAACAATGCAGTATTAAACATGTGCGTCTATGGGCTGGTGAGATGGCTCAGTGGTCTAAAGCACCTACTTAGAACAAGCTAAACTAAAGCAGAGACCGCGGTTCAATCCCCAGCACCACATGCCAGCCAGCCCCACCCCCTGGTGGGCTGAGCTGGCGCCACACACACACACAAATAAATAAATAAATAAAATTTTAAAAAAAACAAAAAAAACATGTGCGTCTGATTTATTTCACGTAAGAGTATGTCAGGGGCCGGGGAGATGGCTCCGTAGAATAAGCACTTACCTGGCAAGCACAAGGGCCTGAGTTCAATCCTCAGTTCCGCAAAAAAAAAAAAAAAAAAAAAAAAGGAAAAAGAAAGAAAGAAAAAGAGTATGATCTTCAAGTGCATCCATTAAGCTAGAAATGTCTCAAGCTTGTCTTTCTTTACGGCATAATACTCCATTGTACACTTTCTTTGTCCATTCATCAGTTGATGGGTATTTGGGCTGTTTCCAAGATTTAGTTATTGTAACCCTTACTGCTCTAAGCGTGGGTGCGCATATATCACGGTGATGTGATGCGATGCTTTTAAATTCAGGGAGATACCTAGAAGAAGAATAGCTCGGTGATATGGAACATCTAGTTTTAGTTTTATTGAGGATTCTCCACAATGATTTCCATGGTGGTTGTACCAGTGTACACTCCGCCAACAGCGAAGAATCGTTCCTTTTTCCCCACAGCCTTTCCAACATTTGTTGTGGGTTGATTTCTTTATGATAGCTATTCTTTCTGGAATGAGATGGAATTCTCAGCATTGTTTTAATTTGCACCTGTCAAATGACCTGTGACATTGAACATTTTCATATATTTACTTGCTGTTTCTACTTCTTCATCTGCAAGTGTCTATTCATTGCAGATGCCCATTTTTGGATTGTGTCTTTAAATTTGAGGGATCTAGGCCAGCCAAATAGCTCAGCAGATTAAAGCGCCTGTTTAGGCAGACACAGTGGCCTAGGGTTCAATCCCGGGTGTGCCATGCCAGCCCAACCCTGAGGCACACTGAGACTGAGATTGAGACTGGGCATGGTAGCACATGCCTGTAATCAGCTCTTGGGAGGCTGAACACAGGCAGATCACAAGTCCAATCTATGATCCACATAGTGAGACCCTGTAATTAAAATTTGGGGGATCTGGGGTTTGTTTTGTTTTGTTTTGTTTTTAGTTCTTTATATATTTTAGTATTAGTCTTTTGAGAAACAGTGGGCAAAAATTTTTTTCCCACACTGGGTTGTCTCTTCACACTGTTGCTGGTTTCTTTCGCTATGCAAAAGCTTTTTAATAACATGAGATCCTAGTTGCTGATTCTTTCTGATAGTTCCTATGTGTTTGGGGCTTGGGGGTTGTTTATAAAATCTCTGCCTCCACCAGTGTCTTCAAGAGTTCTACCTAGTCTGTCTTCCAACAGATTTAGTGTTTCTGTTTTAACATTTAAATCTTTTTTTTTTTTTTTTTTTTTGCGGAACCGGGGATTTGAACTCAGACCCTTGCGCTGGCCAGAGAAGCACTTATTCTACTAAGCCATCTCTCCAGCCCCAACATTTAGATGTTTGATCCATTTCAATTTTAGTTTAGTGCATCATGAAAGATAATCTTCAGCATGTGGAAAGCCAATTTTTCTAGAACAATTATTAAAGGCAATTTTTCTTCCAGTGAAGGTATCCGGCTCCTTTCTCAAAGATAAGATGACTGAGTATGTTTGGAGTTGTCTCTGAATCTTCTGTTTTTTTGTTTGGTTTTGGTTTTGGTTTGCCAGTACCATGCTGTTTCTTGTTTGGTTTTGGTTTAGTTTCTTTGTTTTGCTTTGCTTTGTTTTGTTTTGTTTTACCATGCTGTTTTGACCACAGTAGCCTTGTAGTATAATTTCAAATCAGGAATTGTAGGGCCCCCTGCCTTGCCTTTGTTGCCAAGAATTGCCTTTGCTGTTCTAGGTCTCTTCTGGTTCAAATGAATTTTAGGATTGTTTTCTCTAATTCTGTGAAATATGCTATTAGAATTTGGATCACGATGGCATTCAACTTGTATAACAATTTAAGTAAGTATGTTAATAGTAACATTTTCACTATTTTGGTTCTTCCTAATCAACAAGGGAATATCTTTTTATTTTCTGATATTCCCTTCGGTCTCCCTTTTCAGAGTGCTATAGCCAGCTAGTTAGCTAGTTTGCTTGCTTTCTTTCTCTCTTTCTTTTTTCTTTCTTTCTGTCTGTCTTTTTTTTTTTTTTAATTTTATTTATTTATTTATTTGTGTGTGTGTGGCCAGCTCAGCCCACCAGGGGGCAG
>NW_004524609.1:15154223-15164223 GCF_000260255.1 Octodon degus | reverse complement strand
TTCCGTCCTCACATTGGCTCGTTCTGCTGCATGTGCTTTCAGTGGAACTTTTAGCCTCCTGGATAGCTCTCAGAACCTGTTTTATGTTTGTTGTTGTTGTTGTTGTTGTTGTTTTGTTTTTTGTGGTACCGAGGATTGAACTCAGGACCCTGCGCTTGCCAGGCTAACACTTATTCTACTGAGCTATCTCCCTGGCCCCAGAAACTGTTTTATGGATTCCATTTCTTTCCTATGTTGAGTGTTTATGGTTTCATTATTATCCGCAGCATAGTGAGACCCTGTACCAAATACATTACAAAAAAAAGGGCCGGGGAGATGGCTCAGTGGAATAAGTGCTTCCCTGGCAAGCGCAAGGGCCTGAGATCAATCCCCGGTTCCGGAAAAAAAAAAAAAATCACCCATTTCAAAGGTTAGCTTATTTTTACTTTTCTTATTGAGTTGTATAAGTACTTTACCTATGTAGAATGTAAGTTCTTTATTAGATAAATATCACAAATCTTTTTTCAATTTTTGGACTTCTGTTTTCATTGTGACTTGTCAGAATAGAAGTTTTCAATTTTTGTTTGTTTGTTTGTTTTTTGAGATAGTGTCTCACTACATCATTCAGAATGACCCCAAACTCACAGTGTAGTCCAGGCTGACCTCAAACTCATGGCAATCCTTCTGCCTCAGTCTACCAAGTGCTAGGATTATAGGGGTACACCACCATGCTCAGCCAATGTTCTCAAGTTTAGTAAATATTAATTAATTTAAAAATTAATTTGTTGTCATTTAAATTGTAATGTTTATTGAAATTTAATTGACCAAAAAAAAATACACACATCTAAAGTTATATTGCTTCTCCTGTTTTCCACAGTGGTAGCAGCTTATCAGCTACCTATTTGTGTGTGTGTGTTCTCACAGACTTTGTTTCAGTGCTTCTCATAGCTGTATGGAGCACATGTAAAGCATTGTTCTTCTTTTACAAAAAGACAATTCTACGAAGCATACTGTTCTGAAACTGCTTTTTTGGTGTTTGATCTGTCATGAGCATCTTTCTGAGGGAGTCTGTGTGTCTGGCTCATTTTTAAGTAGGGGCTGCACAGTATTCCATTGTGTGCATGTGGTTTTCTTTCCCCCTTATAGTATGTGCTAGAATCAAACCCAGGGCCTACTAAATGCTAGGAAAGCACTGTTTTACTTTGTTATACACCCCAGCCCAGCTGCATAGTATGCACTGCGTTTCCCTCCCGGCAGTAAAGATTGAACCCCGGGCCTTGCGTTGCACTACATCCCAGTCCCATCCCCCCACCTTTAATTTATTTTATTATTTATTTTTATTTAGTACAGGGTCTACAGGGTTTATGGGATCTCACTGTGTAGATCAGACTCATAGTGATTCTCCTGTTTTCAGCCTCCCAAGTGCTGAGATTAGAGGCAGGTGCCTCCACACCCAGTCTCAGTCACCTGATCGCTGCTGGTACAGGGTCCTGCTATGCAGCGTGGACTTATAGTAATCCTCATATCTCAGCCTCCCCAGTGCTGGGATTACAGGCGTGCAGCACCATGCCCAATTTCGGTGGCCGGCACAGCGCACCTGGAGTTCTAGGACCAGCATGGCATGTGGTACTGGGGGTCAAACCCAGGTCCTCACACTTGTCAGGCAGTTGCTTAGACCACTAAGCTATCTCCCCAGCCCTGTTCTTGATTTTAGAATGAAAGTTTTTAGGTTTGTCCATTTGGTATGATGTTGACTGTTGGTTTGTCATATATGACTTTTATTAGATTGAGATAAAGACCATCTATTCTAATTTTCTGTAGGATCTTTACCATGAAGGGGTGTTGGACTTTATTAAAAGCTTTTTCTGCAAGGCACGCCTGGGGTTCCAGGGCCAGCACAGCATGCAGTACCAAAGATTGAACCTGAGTCCTTGTGCTTGCCAAGAAGGTGCTTAGACTGCCAAGCTATCTCCCCAGTCCTATTTTTTATTTTGAAACAGTGTCTTTCTGAGATTCCTGGGCAGAACTTGAACTTACGGTTCTCCCACCTCAGACTTCCAATGCTGGAGTTACACACTTTGCACCACTACACCTGGCTCTGTTGCTTTCTTGATAGCATTAGTGGGATATCCAGATTTAAAGTGATGCAGTGCAAACATTTTATACAACTATGTGTATCCTCCAGATTTGTGATTCTATTTGTTTTTTTGTTTTTGCGGTACTGGGGATTGAACTCAGTACCTTCCGCTTACCAGGCAAGCGCTTATTCTACTGAGCTATCTCCCTGGCCTAAGGCCACCTTAACTACATATCAAATCTATGTCTCAAAAACCAAATAAAAAATAAAAATAACATTTTACATTAGACAGGATACAAGGAAAGGATCCGCCCAAAAGAAGGAATATTTGACATAAAAAGTATTAAGATGGTACAGTATGCTAGTGGATAGCAATAACCCCAGATACCTGGTTTTGTTTTCCTTTTTGTCTTTTTGAAACACTGTCTTGCTTTACAGTGTGGACTGGCCTTGAGCTCACTTTGTAGTCCAGGCTGGTCTCAAACTCAGAGCAATCCTCCTGCCTCAGCCTCCCACGTGCTGGCATTACAGGTGTGCAGCACCACTCCCGGCAATCCCAGCTGCAAATTTGAGGCCAGCCTGGACAAGACCCTGTATCAATCAAAATAAACACAAAGGGCTGTGTATGTAACCCAGTGGTCTGCATTGTCTTTGTTGGTTTTTTTTTTTCTCTGTATTTTTAGGGAAGGGTCTACAGAGTGTTCAGGGTCTGACTTCTGGATCAGACTCATAGTAATTCTCCTGTTTACAGCCTCCCAAGTGCTGGGATTACAGGGATTACACACCACCACACCCAGTCTCAATCACTGTGTGTGGGGGGAGCACAGCAGAACTGGGATTGAAACTCTGGCCCCTGAACCTGCTTGCCAGCGCTTTAATCCGCTGAGCTATTTGGCTGGCCCTGCATGCATTGTCTTGCATGCATTAAGGCCCTGAATTCAAGTCCTAGTACCAGGACAAAAAGCTTGGCATGATGGTGCACACTTGTAATCCCAGTACTCTGGGAGGCTGAGACAAGAATTGCAAGTTTGAACCTAACCTGGCCAGTGTAGGTAGACTGTGTCTCACAATAAACAATTTCATTTTTATTTTTTTTTAACAATAAAAAAATTTAGGGGGCCTGCCCATTAGCTCAGTTGTTTAAGTGACTGCTTAAAGCAATCAGGATGCTGTGGTTCAATTCCCCACACCTGCCCTGAAGGCGTTCCTGAGCCAGCCAAAAAAACAAAAACAAAAAAAAAACCAAAAACAATAAAAAAAATTTAAAAGGGCAAGGGTTGTGGCTCAATGCTAACTAAGACCCTGGGGACCACAAAAATAAAAATAATAGGGGTTTTTTTTCCCCCTTCTAAACTTTCTGTAAAGTTGTCAATATATCTATAATACAAAAACTATTTGATTTTTTTGGCAGAACCAGGGATTGAACTCAAGCCCCTTGCACTTGCCAGGCAAGTGCTTATTCTACTGCGCCATCTCCCTGGCCCCCTAAAACTATTTGATTTCTAACCATTTATTCATTAACAGTTTTCTAAGCTTTTGCTGTGAAAACCATGCCAATCTTTGGACCCAAAAGTAGGTGACTGAGTCCCTCCCTGCTTATTTAGAGTCCTTTCCACCGGGCAGAGGCGGAATATGTATTAGTGCTGGGAATGCTGCAGGAGAGAAATAAATACATCTCCAGGAGGGGGCGCCCTGCAGCTGAGCTCTGGTGGATGAGAGGCATTGGTCTCGGAAGAGAGGAGGGTGCAACTGGGCAAGGCTGGTAGCGAGGAATGTCCAGTGTTTCCTAGGCATTGGCCAGAAGTACTGAGACCGCAGCAGCTAAGCTAGGGAAGGGGAGAGTAGGCCAGAGTGAGGCCCATGCTGTCAGCAGGAACTGGCCCAGGTGATAGCTTAACTCAGCCCCACTATGCCAGGTGGGCCAAGGTGTGACTGGGGAAGGGAAAGGCGAAGGAGCGCAGGCCACTGGGCTCCTCCCTTGTAGAGCGGGGCTTGCCATAGTGTTGCCAGAGGTCACTGGAAAGCCGGTTATCACTGGCACTCAGTGACTTCCCACAAAGCCTATTCATTCAGTCCCCAGGTCCTGAGCAGTTACTGGGATGAGCTCTTCTCCAGCACTGGACATGCAGGGGGAACAAGGCGAAGGCTGTGTTTCCTGGGGCTTGCGCTCAAGAAACAGCTGCTCAAAGTCAGCATCGCAACCAAAGGAACAAGGGCGGCTGGGGCTTTTTAGACAGACTGGGCAGCAGAGAGGGCTGCTGCGAGGAGGGGCTGTTCGGGCAGAGCCCTGTAAACCTGCCGGTGTGGTCACTCTGTTCTCTTGCATTTAGCCTGATACTGATGGACATTGGATGGGCCAGAGGCAGGGATGGTCGGCTATGACCCAAAAGCAGATGACAGGAATAACTCCAAGTTTGAGGTGGCGGTGGCAGGGTCTGTGTCCGGACTTGTTACCCGTGTGCTGATCAGTCCCTTGGATGTCATCAAGATCCGTTTCCAGGTACTTTTTCAAAACCCTTTTGCTCTGTAACAGGCTAGATGAGAAGTTCAGTCTTTCTTGCAAAAGCAGTTCCTGAAACTTGGCATTTTGTCAAAGTGAAGTACCTTGTCCCCTTCGTTACCTTTTCTGAAGTTTTCCTTCTCACTCCACCCCATCTGCCACCATCCTGACCTTTTTGATTTTGGTCCCTAGCTGCAGATTGAGCACCTGTCTCGCAGTGACCCAAATGCTAAGTATCATGGGATCCTTCAGGCCGGCAAGCGGATTTTGCAGGAGGAGGGTCCAGCAGCCTTCTGGAAAGGACACATTCCAGCCCAGCTTCTCTCCATAGGCTATGGCGCTGTCCAGGTGAGTGGCAGGGCTCCCGGCCAGGCCCTGGCTCATGTTGCTGGATGGAGGGGCAGGGGGGATAACGCAGCAGGAATAGTGCTGGGGGTGCAGAGAGAGGCACGCCGTGCTCCCCACTTGGCCTGGCGGCAGCGTCTCAAGCCTTACCTTTTTCTTGATCCCATCTTGTGTCCCATTGGCTTAGGTGTTGCACCTAGGAGAATGTTTGACACCGTGTCCCCATGAGGTTGGCAGAGGGGAGTACCAGTGCTTTTCCTGGCTCCTTCTTGCTCAGTCCTTCCACTGAGGGCACACGGCGTGCACTTGCCCGATGGTGGTGCTGGTACTGGCTGCCTTCGCCCAGTGGGCCTAGCCTCTGGGCTGAGCTCTTTCCGTGTGCTAGCTCACTGCTGTCCTGTGAATTTAGTCCTCTTGTCAGTTTGATTTTTCAGGTAAGACTGAGAACAAAAAGCATATGTCCCCAGTACTTAGGAGGCTGAGGCAGGAGGATCACTGTGAGTTCCAGGCCAGCCTAGGTTACATAGTAAGTTCAAGGCCCACCAGCACTATGTGGCAAGACTGTCTCAGAAAGGAAGGAAGGAAGGAAGGAAGGAAGGAAGGAAGGAAGGAAGGAAGGAAGGAGAAAAGGAAAAGGAAGGAAGGAAAAGGAAAGGAAGGAGGGAGGGGAAAGAAAGAAGGAAGCAAGCTCATGTCATCAATCCAACCAAAGTCCTGGGGAGAAGGTGGCAGGAGAGCTTAGTGGTAGACCACGAGCAAGACCCAGACTCAGGCTGGAGCCCCAGTACTACAAAAAGTAAAAATAAAGTGGCAGAGGGAGAAACAGATCCTCGCCCACACAGCTGGCCCTGGCACTCTTGGCACCGCAGCGCCGTCGTGACGCACCCTGCCATTCCAGGCCCCCGTCTGGCACACAGCGGGTATCACAGTGAGGTAAATAAATGCTAAGCTGGCCAGAGGTAGCGGGGCAGGATCTGCGTGTGAGGGCGTCTGCCTGGGGTCCTGCTCCATTCTGACAGCACCACCCCAGCTTTGCTGAGGGCTCCCCACCTCTGGTCAGGCAGTGATCATTTCTCCCTCATACTCACAAAATTAAGTGAACCAGTAGGGTTTTCTTCATAGGCCTATTTATGTATGTATGCATTTATTTTTGCAGTACCAGAGCCTTTTATGTGCTATGTAAGTGTGCTACCGCAGAGCTACACAGGAAGCCCTCCCCCGTCCCTCTCCGTCCCTGTGGCTTTTTGAGACAGGACCTCACTGTATGGCCCAGGCTGGCCTTGGACTCCATTTTCCTTGCCCTCCTCCATAGACAGTGGTGCCTCAGTTCACAAAGTTGATTTGTTTTACGACTGGGGAGATGGCTCAGTAGGATAAGTGCTTGACTGGCAAACGCAAGGATCTGAGTTCAATCCCCAGTTCTACCAAAAAAAAAAAAAAAAAAAAAGAAGGTTCCATTTGTGTTTGTGCGGGGAAGATGGCTGTGGTTGTGTTTGTCACTGATGTGGAGTTTGTGACTGGAAGCAAAATTTTGTCACTTTTGTTTGAGAACCAAATTATTTGGGAGCAAAAGCATTCGTGAACCAAGGCACCACTGTACTTTAAATTTTTTTGCTTCTGTACTGGGAACTGAACCTGGGATCTTTGATCTCTGTACTGATTATACCAACTTATTTTTTTCTTTTTCTTTTTTTTTTTTAATTTTAGGGAAAGATTTATAGGGTGTTCAGGGTCTCACTATTAGATCAGACTCCTAGTGATCCACCTTTTTACAGCCTCCCAAGAGCTGGGATTATAGGAGCACACCACCTCGCCCAGTCTCAGTTGCCATCTCAGCACACCCTGGGAGAGGGTCCCGCACGGCAGGCCCAGGGATCGAATCCCCAGACCTGTGCCTGCTTGCAGGTGCTTTAAATCCACTAAGCTATTTGGCCAGCCCTTCAACTTCTTTTTTTTTTTTTTTTTTTTTTTTGCGGAACCAGGGATTGAACTCAGACCCTTGCGCTTGTCGGGGAAGCGCTTATTCCACTGAGCCATCTCCCTGGCCCCCTTTGTTTTGTTTTGTGATGCTAAGAATGTGACCCAAGGCCTCAGTCATGCTGGACAAGTCCCCTGCCACTGGGCCCCAGCCCCAGCCCCTCCTATACTTTTTTTTAACTGTATGGTAGGACTATCTATGTAGAATGGTATCTTAATTTTTTTTTTTTTTCCTCTCTGCTTGGAGCAGAGTGATCTGAGTTCAACTCCGAATTGTACAAGAAGATCTCATGGTTGTCACTGTCCTAGTGTCTCGGGAGCTCCTCCTGTCCTGAACCTGGCCTCACTGGGGGCTGGTGGTGTGTCGAGAACACCTGGTCTCTGACATCCTGCCTCAGGCCATCTGTGACTTCCTCCCTTGCTCCTGCAGTTTCTGTCATTTCAACTGCTGACCGAGCTGGTCCACCAAGCCAGCGTGTATGAGACCCACGAATTCTCAGCGCATTTTGTGTGTGGCGGGCTGTCTGCCTGCGCGGCCACCCTTGCTGTACACCCTGTGGACGTTCTGCGCACCCGCTTTGCAGCTCAGGGTGAGCCAAGGGTGAGTGGTCAGGGCCAGATGTGGGGGGGATAGGAGAAGGAGGGTGTAGGAGGTGGGGTTCCTGTCCTTGGGGGGAACAGAGCTTGAGGAGCCCTGGGTTCCTCAGATGGTCAAACCCATAACTATGGCCAGCAGTGTTCCGAGGGCTCTGTGTCCTTGCCCAAAAGGACGGACAGCCTCCCGGGGGAGACAGTATCTACTGTGTAAACAGAACAAACAAGCACCCTGTGGTGGGCTGGACGAAGACAGGCATCCTCGAAAGTGGGACTCCTGAACCTGGGCTGTATTACTGTGGGAGTGTCCTTGGTTTCTGCAAAGAATAGGTTGAAAGAGATGGGAAGCTCAGCCAGACCCACAGAAGGACTTCCTGAGCAAGAAGGTAGACCTCCACCACAGTGTCTCTTCCTGGGCACACTTACAGGTGGTGCCGTGTGTGTGTGTGTGTGTGTGTGTGTGTGCGTGTGCGTGTGCGTGTGCGTCCATGCCTGCGTTTTTTCAACCAAAGAAGGACTTTCCCACTGTCTCACTTTTGGTTTCATTAGAGGGGAAGGCAGTTTATTTGGAAATTTCAACTGGGATAAATTTAAGACTCACTGTGGCTTTAATTCTTGCAGTTTTTACATTTATCAAGGTAGAGATCCTGGGTTGGGGAGGCCCTCTTACTGAGATGCCTTGATAACACTGTGGTTGAGCTGGGAACAATCTGAGAGACAAGGGTGAGGTGTAAGGAGAGTGGCGGCTGCGACCCCAGCTGGCTGAAACTCAGCTGTTTATCTGACTTTCCAAGAAATCAGGATTGACTGGGGATATAGCTCAGTGGTGTAAAGTGCCTGCCTGACAAGTGCAAGGTCCTGAGTTCAATCCCTGGTAAAATCGCCAAAAAAAAAAAAAAAAAGAATCAGGATTAGAGAGACAGTAGCCCAATTTTCAGACCAGCCAGTTTCAGTTGTCACCATAGTGAGGTTCCTTCTGCCTTGATATTTTCACAGAATAGCTCACCTACCCAGTTTTGTTCTGTCTCCTTGTCCACATCCTACAAAGAAATTAAATTTGAAATGACCTGTCTGCTCATTTTATTTATTTATTTATTTATTTATTTATTTACTTACTTATATATTTATTTGTCTTTTTGGGGAGGGTCTGTAGGGCGTTCAGGGTCTCACTGCTAGATGGGACTTGTAGTGATCCGCCTGTTTACAGCCTCCCAAGAGCTGGGATTACAGGCTGTGCCACCACACCCAGTCTCAAGTATCATCTCAGCGTGCCTGGGGGCCAGGCCCCTGCCTCTGCTT
This sequence comes from Octodon degus, assembly GCF_000260255.1. NCBI lineage: Eukaryota > Metazoa > Chordata > Mammalia > Rodentia > Octodontidae > Octodon > Octodon degus. Next base: position 15,155,452 of record NW_004524609.1, on the reverse strand, counting down.
GCAGGCCCTTTAATCCGCTGAGCTATTTGGCCGGCCCTGCTCGTTTTATTTCTTCTTTAGAAACAAAAGCAAAGTGGCAGCTCTGGGCAGGATCTTTGCTCTTGCTGAGGCCTTCCCGTAGGAGCCTGGTACAGTGGTACTTGGTTCACACACTGAGGGACTTCTGGACCTTTCCAAGGTTCCCGGGGTAAAGTCCTTCGGCGTGGCTGCCAGCTTCTTGGATTTCCAATCTGTGGTCAGCCAGGTGCCCTCACCATACCCCAGCTGGGCCAACTCACAGCTCTTGGAGCGTTTCAAAGCAAATATGAAACTGGTCTACATGATATTGGTTGTAGTAGAGCAGCATACAATCCCAGGTACTTGGGAGGCTGAGGCAGGAAGATTGCAAATTTATGTTTTTTGTTTTTTGTTTTTCTTTTTTTGTGGCAGGCTCAGCCCTCCCTGGAGGCCGGACTGGTATGCATGTGGTGCCAGGGATCAAACTGCGAGGTCCCTGCACTTGCCTAAGCAGGCGCTCTTGACCGCTGAGCTATCTCGCCAGCCCAAAGATTGCAAATTTAAAGCCAGCCTAGTCAATGTAGTTAAATCCTATCTCAAACAACAAAAACTGGTCGAGGGGATAGCTCAGCAGTATAAGCACCTGCCTGGCAAGTGCAAAGTCTTTTTTCTTTTTCTTTTTTTGGTGGAACCAGGGATTGAACTCAGGTCCTTGTGCTTGCCAGGGAAGCACTTATTCCACTGAGCCATCTCCCTGGCCCAAAATTTAGTTTTTTTGGCGGGACAGGGGATTGAACTCAGGCTCTTGTGCTTGCCAGGCAAGTGCTTATTCTACTGAGCCATCTCCCCAGCCCAATGCAAGGTCTTAAGTTTGATCCCTGGTACAAAAAAAGCCTTTTTTTTTTTTTTGGCAGATCCAGGGATTGAACTCAGGCACTTGCGCTTGCCAGGGAAGCGCTTATTCCACTGAGCCATCTCCATGGCCCCCTTCAAAAAAAAAAAAAAAAAGCCTTTTAAGGAGGCTGGGGATATAACTCAGTGGCACAGCAGTTGCCTGGCAAGCGCAGGCAAGGTCCTGAGTTTGATTGCCAGTACAAAAAAAAAAAAGCTAAAGACTAAAAAGTACCTTACTGTGAGGCTGTGGGTTCAGTTCCCCAGTACTACCGCCCCAAAGGTGTTTGTTGATTGAGACAGGGTCTCACTGTGTAGTTTATTTATTTATTTATTTTTTT